>NC_057403.1:51441824-51741824 GCF_019320065.1 Cervus canadensis | reverse complement strand
GCGCCCGCCCCTCGGCTTCGCACGGGAGGGGCCCGCCCGCGTGCTGCTGAAGTGCATCCACACGCCCGTCCATGGGGAGAGTGCCCTGGGAAACAAAGACAACAGTAGCCCCTGCCGCCCCCGCCCGGAGACCCTGTTTCTTTTGATCTCCTCGCACGTCCAGGGAAGGAGCGGGAAGCACAGTGCGGTTGCGTCAAGTACACGCTGGAAATCAAGAACTGCGATATTTTTCTCTGTTCAAACAGCTTTTTTTAATTTGCTATGGTGTTTATAACAAAAAAGAAAATCGAAAAAAAAAATGGAGTTAGCAGAAACCTTTTGCTGTGTGCTCTGTTCAGTGTAACAAGGATAGATGTTCACAGGAGACGACTAATGATTTTGATGGAGACGTTGCTTACCTACTTTTTTAGGGGGATGGATGCGCTCAGCGCTGTAATTGTGCATTTCTAATGAAATAAATGAAATAAAATGTATTTATGACCATGGCAGCTATCGCATTGTTTCCTCCTGGGAGCTGCCCCCCTCCCTCGCCAAAGCCAGCCTTGCTTCTCCCTCCTCTGGGCGCTCAGCATCACCCCAGGCCTGACATGGCTTCCTCCAGCCCCAGAACGTTGCAGCTCCGGGGGGTCCTTGGAGGAAGTCGTGTCCAAAGGAGCCGTGTTGTGTATAAACAGGAAAGAGAAGGGCGGGAAAGGAAAGGAGTTCCACACAGACGCCCCTGAGAGGGTTCGCGTTGACCATGGCCCACGGGTCTGGCCTGCTCTGCCCCTGCCGTCTGTTAGCTAGCGAAGTCCCCACAGCAGCTGTGCTCACTGACTCAGAACGTGGCCACAGCACTGCTGCCAGCAAGCCTTCCCGGGTGTCCCATCAGACCTGCCTTCTCTGCCCGACCCCGCAGGGTCCTGGGCTGGGTGATGACGAGGCTCGCCATGGGCTGCGGGCAGTCCGGGGCAGATGCCAGCATCCCTCTGTTCTCTGTCCCCATCTGCCCTTCAGGGACGAGCACTCGGAAGCCAGCCCTGAGGGGGGAAGTGGGAGGAAGGAGCTGATGGCAGATAACATGTGTCTGATCCCAGAGGAAAGAACAGAAGGTGGTAACAGGTGAGGGGATTCGGGAAGCAGAGCAGATCCTAAGCAGAAACAGAGACAAAGCCACACCTGGACGTGCAGAACCTCAAAGACAGAGACAACGCAGAGGCAGCCAGAGAGGAAGGATAGGGGAGGGAATATCAGAAGCAGAGGCATAGAGAGAGATGCCCCACACAGAGTCGGGCCTTTAGTAGGACAACTGTTGAGCAACGCAGGTGACATTGCCCATCTGGCCAGCGTTCCACCCCAAGGGGCGCACCCAGGAGAACAGACACCGTGCGTTGTACACAGGTACCTGTGTACTGCAGCGCCAGTCACAGTGGCCAGAGGCTGGGAGCCGCCAAGCATCCCTCAGCCGAGGTCCACCCGCACGGCAGCACTGTCACTCGGCCATGAAGGGAAGGAAGGAAGCACCAACACTGCAAGGTGGAGTGCTGCAAGGTGGGCTGCAAGGTGGAGGAGCCGTGAAGGCACGCTGAGAGAGGGCAGCCGGGCCCAACGCTGCATGTGGTGTGGTTCTCTTTATTATTATTTTCCTAACAGTAGGAACTTGTTTTGTATACTCTGTTGTTTTGGCTGCACCGGGTCTTCGTTGCTTTCTCTAGTTGTAGTGAGCAGGGGCTGCTCACTAGTTGCGGTGCTCAGGCTCCTCATCCCGGTGGCTTCCCTTGTTTCGGCTCCTGAGTGCTAGAGCGCTGGCTCGGTAGTTGTGGAGCACCGGCTTAGTTGCTCTGCGGCATGTGGGATCTTCGTGGACCAGAGATGGAACCCATGTCCCCTACACTGGCAGGTGGATTCTTAACCAGCATTAAGTGTTTAAAGTGGTGGTGGTGTTTCTTTTTTTAAATAATAAAGTACATAAAGAGCCAAAATGTGCTGCCAGTAGGCCTGCACTAAAACATTTTAAAACACTGCACTTCTGGCAGAAGGAAAGTGGGGCCGGATGGAGGACCTGAGATGCAGGGAAGAAAGTGGTAAAATGTGTTGAGTCATCTAGAAAATGGGCTGCACAGGAGAAAGTAATGTCTGTGGGGCTTAAAAGGAAAAGAAAGAAGTAGTGTGTGCAGAGGCAGAAGTGGTCGTCAGAGGATGAGATGGTCAGATGGCATCACCGATTCAGTGGACAAGAACTTGGGCAAACTGGGAGATAGTGAGGGACAGGAAAGCCTGGCATGCTGCAGTCCATAGGGTCGCAGAGTTGGACATGACTGGGTGACTGAACCGTAACAAGAATGTGCTGGAGGGAGTTTTCAGAAAGATGGTAGGAAGTTGATAAAGTCAGTCCTTTAAGTTGTAATTCCCCATCCATTAAAAGACCAGGGGCAGTAGCTACAGCTTCCAGACTAATAGGGAGGGAGTTGCCGTGAGGAAAACTACCCCGTGGATCCAAAAGAAGGCAGGGAAGGAAGGGGGCACAGGGTGGGGCCTCCTCTTGGAGAGCGGGGTTGCCCAGGTCTTGTATTGTTGGGTCCCCGCTGCCTGCTGAAGCAAACATGATCCTAGTGAAAGCAAGGTAATGTGGAGTTCTGTCCACAAGCAGTTCTGCACACTCACTACCCAGTGCACTGTCAGAAATAATCGGGCAGATGAGAGAAAGCACAGACAAAACCAACACAGCGGGCGATGGATGTGGCACTCATCCCAGGCGTTCTACCTGCTTATGCTGTTCAGAGAGAGAATTTAAACTGACCTGCAAACTGCCTCAAAGTACAAAACCGTCATTCTACAACTTTAGTAGAAAAATCAAAGTTAAGATTTCACTATGTAGGTATCAGGCAGAGCTGTGAAGATCACTGGCGAACTGGAAAATAAAGTGGAAGAAAACAGCCAAAATGAAGAATGTTAACCAAACGCTCAAAGAAGGCTTTATCCAATCCTTTCTCAAACTCTTCCAGAAAATAAGATGGGACATTTCCCAGCTCATTTTATGAGGCTCATATATCTCTGGCATCAAACCTCAGAAGATAAAGTAGAGACAGAAAATTACAGAACAATCTTACTCAGAGAAAAAAAATGTATGCAAAATACTAGCAAGTCAAACCCAGCAACCCATGGGCAGGAGATCATTTGCTCCCTGACTCGCTGGGACCAAGAGACACGTCGGCTTGAGATTTTATTTTATATCCAGGAAACGTGGCCGGGGAAACGCTGGTTACACAATCTTCCCTGAAATGTCCCCCCCAGCCGTGCTTTCTCTCGCCCCCACACACCCTCTGGTTGCAGCACAAATGAACAGGCCAGGAAATTCTGAGGCCTCTGCTCAGACTCGCCTGGGTGGGCTCAAAACTCAGACCCCCCCCTCACCTGGGTAGGCCTTCCTTGGGCCCCAGCGAGTCTCATTTCAGAAGGGCCTTTCCCTTGCCGTCCCACGGGGCCCAGCGTTTGAAGTCACTGGGCAGTAATCCTGGCCAGGGTTCCGCTTTCCGAACTGTGCCAGGCAGTGGGTGATAAAGGGCCCGGATCCACACGGGGGCTGGAGGGAGCCCCTCCCTCTGTGTCCAGAGGCAGCTAATGCAGGAACCCTGTTTTGTCCATGACCGTGGGCACCGGGAGGCGGGGCGCGGCCCCCACGCCAGGCAGGGTGGAGCAGAGCCCCCAATGCTCTGGCTTGGACCCAGCTGGCCTGTTAGCCTTGAGGTTTCTCAGTGACGCCCCAGTGGGCCCAGGGGCTTTGAGAAGCTTGGTGACCCTCCTGAGAGAGCTGGGGACAGTGGAGCCAATGGTTTAGAGGAAGGAGTCAGCGGCCACAGTGTCCTTTGCTCAGGACAAAGCATCCCTAAGCGGAGCCTTCTCTCTGCCCGTTTCCTCCTCTCCGCCCATTTCCTCTGCCAGAAAACTGGGAAGTGGGTCAGGCTCTGGCTCCCACTCCAGTGGCATCAAAGACCCCTTACCCCACTGCCCTGTTCTAAGATGGCACCAGATGACACAACCTGTACTCTGCCTGCCCTTGCTTATGCCTTCCGGCAAATCCACACCCGAAGCCCTGGGGCAGTGAGCTGCTGGGCTCTACAAGGAGTGAGGTTCGCCTGGAGCGTTTCCAGCTCAGGCCTGGCTCCTCCTCTTCCTCACGGCTGCAGGAGGAGAAGATGAGGCAGAGGGTCCTGGGCGCTGCACCGGCAGGTGGGAGGAGGGAGGGTCACTGATGTGAGCATGGCTGCTGGGTGCCCAGGCCAGGTCTCTAGGTCAGCTGCCCTCTCATTGGATGCAGGGGCAGAGGGCCAAGGGCTGGCGGGGGCGGGGGGGGTGGCGGTCTGTGATGCCCAGCGGAGGCCAGGGGTGGGGTAGGGGAGGGTGGAGAGAACTAGGCAAGCCTGGCTAACCTGCACAGCTGGATGGCAGCCTGGGGTTCCAGGAGGACTTGGCTGTCACCCTGGAACCAGGCTGCAAACCCAGGTGGGCAGAGCTGGTAGGACTAGCTGCAGGCGGCCCGACTGCCCGGCTGGACCTGAGCCCCTGCCTGACCCTGGGAGGCACCCGCAGGGACCCCCGCCCCGGCCTCTGAGGCTGTGCTCCCCTGGCCGTGACTGTCTGCAAAGTGTGCTCGGTTATGTCTTAGCTACATTTGGTTACGACCACCGTTCCACCCCCCACATCACCTCCCTTCCTGGCACTGACGGAGCAGCGGCTCCGGCTTGTCTGGGGCCTGTCCCAGGGCAGCGGGCCTGGGAGATGGAGCATTGGGGCGTGTTGATGGGGGTTTGCTGTCTCTTCTGGTAGAACTGAGCACTGCTGGCTGTGCTGGGTGTAGGGGTAGCATCCAGGGAGAGCCTGAAGCCCAGGCCTGACGCACCAGTGGTGATCTGGGACATCTCCAGCATCAGGTGTCCAGGGTGCACACTGCTGTGCCAGTCTGGGCTCTGGGACTTGTACTGCTTTTCCTGAAAAGGACCCCAGAGTTATGTAAGCTGTTGCCTCACAAAACCAGAGTTTGTCCTCCATCTAGTCATCAACTCCCTGATTCGTGGGTGCTGATGGCTGAAGGGCCAGGAGGGAGGGATGAGGGGCTCTGGCCTGGGATGTGGGCAGCGGGCTGGTCTTTAGCACGTTCCCTGTGCATTATCCCCCGGACGAGGTGAGCCTCGGGGCCCGGCCCCCTCGCCGCCCCGGCGCTGGCCCTGCTCCCTGCGAGGACCTCCGGGTGTGACCACACAGGGGCCCTGGGTCCCGGCCAGGCGAGTGGGCGTGGGGCGAGGCCTCTCGGTGGAGTCCCAGGCTCTCTCCGCCCACCCGCGGGCGGCCTGCCTAGTGAGGACTCACGCCGGCCAGGCCGGGAAGCCTGGGGCAGCTCCAGGATCCCCGAGCCCAGAGCCGGCTTATCGCCCCGTGCTTCCCGCCCTCGAGTATTGGAGGATGATCTCAGCGCCGTGGGCGTAGCTGACTGTAGGCCGGGGTCTGGTCTTTGTTGGGTTTATCACGAGCTCTGCAGGCGGATCCCTGTGCGCTCAGTGCAGTTTGCTCTGTTCCCAAGCTTCTCTACAGCTGGGACCAGGCCCCGAGGCCCAGGATCGCCTGAGTGCCTGCCCAGCCCCTGCCTCCTCCCTGGCTCACAGCGGGGCTGCTGGAGTCCTCTCACCCACAAGCCACGGGTGCCAGAGCCTTACTGGCGAATAGAGGGGACAAGGGTGGATCATAGGAGGACCCCATGGTTCTCAACCCGATGGTTCTGCAACACCCCCAGGGGACGCTGGTCAATGTCTGAAGACACTGGGGAGGTGGAAGCTGAGGCGGGGGCGGGGGGTGGGGATGCTACTGGTATCTAGTGGGTGGAGGACTCAGGGCCATCTGGGGGACCAGGAATGTGGACCAGGGAGCGGGTGGGAGAGCAGAAAGCACCAGAGGCCCTGTCCTGTTTCCCTCAAGGCCGGGAGCCTCCTGCAACCCTGGGCACAGCTGGCTTCCCACCATGGGCATCCCTTCCTTTCCTCAGCCAGGAAAAGTGTAGGGGGCAGTAGAGCAAACTTCAGCCCGAACTTCATGGTTCCATGTACCTCCGGGGGCAAGAAGTTCCCTGCTGAGCCACTTTAACTGGCATTTCTCTTCAGGCCTGAAAATACCCCCTCAGGTATCGAAAGCCCGCTTGAGTCTGTCATGGTGATGGCAGACCCAGACCACTGAACCACACGTACAGTGTGTGAATTGATCACAGCAAAGCTGCGCATTTGTAAAGGGCCTTCACTCACTACAGTAAGTAAATGACAACACCGTCACCCTTTGGCACTCTGCTGTTCTTTCTGTCACCCCTTCCATCTCCAACACATGGGAGTAGAAGGGGGTCAGGCACCATGTGGTCCCCATTTTGCTGCCAAGGGAGTTCTGTGACACTCACAACCAACCCCAGACAGGAAGCAGGAGGGCTAAGACTCTGGCCCATGGAGTCTGAGTTTGGCTCTTTGCAAGCTCACTGTTGGCCGACCTTTCATGATTCAACACCGATCACCCTCGTGTCTAATTTGGGCACTTTCAGGTTGGTCAGTGTGATTCCCTGGACCCTGCCATTGCTTTCTCGAACCCGCCCTCCACAATGGCGCTGTGGTGGTCAGCCTCCATGGTGGTCCCACCGACCCCACCTGTTGGTCAGCATCCCCATCCCATGCAGAATCAGGGCCGGTCCGTGTGACCAAGTGCACACGGTGGTGCTGACGGCTTGATTGAGGCTCTAAAAGGCTCAGCAGCCTCCACCTTGGCCTCTTGAATGGCGGCAGCCCCAGGGAGAGAGCCACTTGCAGACACTCCGTGTGCCAGCACGTGCTGGAGCCACCTGGAAAGTGACCCTCCCAGCCCAGTCCAGCTGCGGCCCCAGCTGACACACGACCACGACTTCATGTCCCAGCCCAAATGAAAACTGCCCAGCCAAGCCCTCCCCAAAGGCCTGGCCAGCTGACAGTGTGAGAGAAGCCACCGAGTGTGGGGGTGACTAGAGACACAGCACAAGTGACTGGAGCGAGCATGCAGACCTGCACAGACCACAGACATGGGGATGCACCCAGGACAGAAAAAACCGTCTCATTTCCCTGCCTAGGACCCCTCTTACTCACCCTGGGGTAACGTTGACCTGCTTGGGGGGTCCATTCCCGCCCACAGGGCCTTGAGCCAGGCACACGCTCACCTGATAACAAAACTAGCAGCTTCATGGCTTGGGAGCCCATATTTGGGTCTCAGCTGCTCCCTGAGGCAGGGCAAGCTGTTAGCAGGGGGCCTGCCTGTGTCTGCCCCATGAAGGAAAAGCCTTCATTGGGAACGCCTAAATCAGAGTTCTTGTGGGTAGACCAGAGGCTCTGAGCCTCTGCCGCACACTGGAAGTGGCACAGGGAGCTGGAAGCCCCTGGTGCCCGCCCCAGCCGGATACCCGCTCAGCTTCTGGGACACATCCTGTGCGGAGGCTCAGACCTACTCGGATGTTCAGAGTGCGGCCGCGGCTGAAACCGCTGGCTCACATTGGCCAGTCTGATGCTTGTAAAGTGTTTTCAGGCCTTGTTTACAACAGAGAGCACTTGGTTAAAAAGGAGATTCCCACACATCAGGCAGTCCACATCTTAGGAAATGGTTTTCCTGGACACGGCGGTCTAACCTGAAATGGTTTATGTTTAATCGCATTTTGCCACAGGAAAAAGTGCCCCAGGAAACACTGTGAGGAGGGCAGGATGCCCGGCTGGGCTCTTAAAATAGAAGCCACCACAAACAGGGCAGTTCACTGATTCTGTAAACGACCACAGAGGCTCTACCTGCCCAGAGCCCAGCTGCCCAGCTGGACGGAAGTCATGAGGAAGGAGGCCCCACGGGGACCACTGCGCTTTATTAACTCATGAGGTCCCTTCACACAGTAGCTACTCAGAGACTGGTCTGGTCTGGCACTGGGCAGGGCTCTACCAGGGATGGAAGCTGTGGGACATTTTTATACAGAAAGAGATTGACTACAGGGCTTGGTGCACACGGCTGTGAGGCTGGTACCTGGGAACAGCCAGGTACCAAATCCTAGCCCAAAGGTGGGATTTCTCCTCCCTCGAGAAACCCCCCCGTTTTCTCCAAAACCCATTTAGCCATGTGGCTGAGCCTCACCCCATCCTGGAGCGGGGATCTCCACCTCAAGTCGGCTGATGGCAGGGCCACCCATGTCCCCCAGGGGCCTCCACCCAGCCCCCAGGTGAATGCTTGAATGAATCACGACAGCAGCCTGGCCAGGTGTCTCGCCAACCTGACCAGGTGCCACACTTTGCCTGCTATGTCCGGGCTCCCTCCTGGCCACACCTCGGAGGAGCCTTCCCTGGACACTCCACCCAAAATTGCTGCCTTGGGATTCAGTCCTGCTCATTGTACAGAACTTCAGCAATACAGAACAGCAGAAAGAACAAGGCAGGTAAAGACCACCTGTCATTCTGCCGCCCAGACACCAAGAGTAAAGTTTTGGGGATATTTTATTCAGTCTTCTCCCCCACCACCAGTTCAGGATTGAATGTCTTAGACATCAGTTAAGAGGATTTAAAAATTCTACTCATTTTAATGCATTGTCCCTCTATTCTGGACAATAGACTAAATAGACAATTATTTTGTCTATTCTAGGTAGAATTCTGAATGTATATATTAATGTATATTATATCTATTAAATTTATATCTAAAACATATATTCAGATACAAACCCCACAAGGTAACAACAGCCACTCAAGCATCACCCCATGAGCCCCACACTAACACATGTCATGATGTTTCCTAATTTACTAACCCCCCGATTTGGGGACTCTTCATTTCCAGTTATTTACCATCCTTATAACGTTTCCTGGATCTGGGATTTCTCCCCTAGAGGAGTGCCCATGGAGTGACTGAAGCAAATGTTTGAAACATTTTCAGGGCTGCAGACACACGTCAGCAGGTTGACTGTCATCATATGTGTGAGTGCCCGGGGCCAGCTCTTATGTGCTCAAACTATAGGGCTTCTATAGGGAGCATCAGTACCAGGAGATGAGGGAATCTCTCCTTTGCCAGTGATATTAATAGCACTTCCAAGACTGCTCCATGTGCTAAAAGTCATTTAACCCTGAACATAATCCCCACGAAAAAGGTACCATTATCAACTAAGTTGTGTATTTGTACACTGAAGCTCAGAGAGGTTAAGCAACTTGCCTTAAGCAGCACAGCCAGCAAGTGGTGGAATCAGGTTTGAACCAGGAAGCTGGCATGAGAGTCAGGGTCTGACCTGACAAGGTGGCCATCCCTGGCCCAACCAATGCCAGCTTCACCTTCCCCCTATGCACAGGACTGACCGTCCTGCATACTTGCCCCAGGTCCCAGACAGTGATTGTTCTAATCAAAGGGGCCATGAGGGGAGTGCCCCTCTGCTGGTTTCCCTGGTAACCACCTGGGAATTCCCACCCAATAAGCCCAATAAGCCCACCTGACAACTCCCTTGTAAGCCCATCAGTTCCCCCTATGACTGGTAACCTTCCCTTCTCCCTGGGAGTGAAGCCTGCCACCTGGTCCTGCCTGCCCTCTGTCCACATGCTGGGGTGTCTCCCGGACCCTAATTAGACAGGTAAGCGCCCCCCCACTCATTAAACCAGTGATGTCTGTTGCTGACTCTCGACTCTTTCTTGGGTCTCAAGACTGAACAAGCACAAGGCTTGCAGGCTTGCAGGTGGCAGTCCAACAGACCTCTATGCAGGGCTGCCTCTCAGGCCCCAGGGGGTGGGTGCTGAGGGGGGTCTCATCCCTTTCTTCCACTTGGGAGCAGGGGAAACCACTGAAGGAGACCTCAGGGATCTCCCCCCGTGGACTGGAGCTCTCGACCTCAGGTGAGTTCTGGAACCAGGAATCAGAACCATGATTGGGAAGGCGTCTTTTCAGGCTCCCAGTCTAATGGCTGCCGAGGGTCCTTATGAAGGAGACTTAGTCAAGAAGGGATTCCTGAGACGGTTCGGAAAGATCACGTGACCCTTGTATGACCAGGAAGTATAACAACCACGGCCTCACAGGGTCCACGCGGTCAGAAAGGAGAAAGGACGTGAGTGCCTGTGTGGTGCCTTAGCGCGTGTGAAAGGGCATGCGTGAGGGAGCGGGTCATGCGTCTCGCCTGTGCGTGAACACAATGTGTGTGTGGGCACGTCTGTGGCGGACGTGCGTGCCCGTACGTGTTATGCGTGCGTGGGCACGTCTGAAGTGGACGTGCGTGCCCGTGCGTGTCATGCGTGCGTGGGCGCGCCTGGTTCCCTGGGGACTGGGCGTTCTACCCCAGGGCTGCAGTCCCTGAGGGGGCGTAGCTGACGGCTTCCACTCCTGCCCCGGCTGGGGAAGCTTCGCCTGGCGGGCAGTGGGGTCTCAGGACCCATCTCGGGTCAGCAATGGCCGTGTTAAGCTCTTGGACTCGGTTTCCGTGGTGGCTGACGAGAGCGGCGGACACTGTGGTGAAAGGACAGAACCGGCAGCTCGGAACCCAGGGGGGTGCGCAGCTCGGAGGAGGGGCGACCCTCGTCCCCCGACCCCCATGGGCACGTACAGTCCCCCCAAGGGGTTACTGGCCCGGGGTGCCGTTGACTTTTGACAGGACGAGGTTGCCGGGCCTCAAGCAGCGTGACAGCCGAACATCTGAGGGGAACCAGGGGAGGCTGGGGTCCGACGCTTCTCCCACCCTTCCACGCCCGGGGGAGGGTCTGAACCGCCACACGCTCCGAGGGAAGCCCCCACAGAAGCCCAGCCAAAGGCAGCGTTCCCCGCCCCCCGCCCCCAGACCGGCGGGCCGGGAACCCCGGGCGGCAGGTGCGCCCTTGCCGCCCGGGGCCGGGGGCCGGTCCAGAGGCTGGAGAGACCGGCCAGGTCTGCGGAGAAGCATCTTCCGGCTGCTTGCACAGGGTTCAGTTGATGAAGCAGGAGCGGGAGGGAAGCCCGGCGGGGACCGGGCAAGCTCTCGTCGAGCCGGGGCTTCTTCTGGCTCGTGCGCCTCGCCAGGCACGAGCAGGGTTAAGTGTGTGCGGGGGGCGGAGAGGGAATCCCAGACCGCCGGAACTGGAGACTTCCCAGCCGAGGGCGAGGCTGCTTCGAGAGGCAGCGCCGGCCACCCTGCGGCTTCCGCCGGCACCTGGGCGCGCGGAGTCGGGAGGACACGTCGACAGCCGCCCGCAGGACACGCGGCAGACGCGCCACGGCCGCCGCCAGGGTAAGTG
This sequence comes from Cervus canadensis, assembly GCF_019320065.1. Taxonomy (NCBI): domain Eukaryota; kingdom Metazoa; phylum Chordata; class Mammalia; order Artiodactyla; family Cervidae; genus Cervus; species Cervus canadensis. Next base: position 51,730,587 of record NC_057403.1, on the reverse strand, counting down.
CCGCCCGGGGGCCCCAGGGGCCGGCAGGGGTGTCTGAAACGCAGCGCTTTCATGAGGAGCTGGGGTGTGCTGCTCTGAGAGCCATCCCTGTCTTCTTATTACTCATGCATTCAGACTCGCAACCAAGTCGTGGCAACAAATGCAGTCTGGAAACATCTTTACGGCAAAACAAAGCATTCTGCTTTCCTGTTGACAACTCAGAGTGCTGGCCGGAAAGCCAGAGCCCAGAGGCAGATTCGTTTGGTGGGTAGAAGTTCGCCTGCGGTCTCTTCTCTGACCACGCAGTCAGGGCTCCCTCCTTCCTAAGGGCCTTCTATTTGCTGCCCGATTTTTTCTTCTTTTGTCGTGTCCCTGGTGACTGTCTTCTGTCTCGGCACCCGGGCTTGGATGTGCTGCAGACAAGCCCGGTTAGCGACACTTTCTGCTCAGTGTGCATCTCATTATGGCTGTTCTGAGAAAGCGTGGAGATGGGGCTGGGTCCCCCAACCCACAGGGGGGAGAATGGGGGGGCCTCTCAGTGGCATATAACCTGTCACCAGTCTGCACTGTGGATAACAAACCATGCTGTGATACATGGGGGGACCCGTCTTCTCGTAATGGCTTCATTTGAGCAAGTTTCAAAATGTTGGCTACCTGGTGCTTCTTGATGTGTCTGTTTCCCATTACACAGCCACCAGCAAAAGTGACAGTCGCGGTTTCCATGCGGACTTTGTGAACCACCTGGAGGGGCTCCTCCACATGCAGTGGCACCCACCATCCTCACAGGCTTCCATAGCAGGGAAGGATGGCGCCCCCCGCCCCCCATGGGTTTGGGGGTTTTTCTGTTAGTTTTTAAATTAAAATACAAAACCCTGCCTCTTAAATGGTAAAGAGATAAAAGAGAAGACTTGAAAATACTGTTGCCTGCAGAGCTGGAATGGTAACAGTGATAATAGCATAGCAACAATATTAGTGACATAGTAACAGTAATAGTAATTTGGTTACACTGTTTCTGAAGTTTTTAAGTGTGTTATGCTTTTTATTTCTTCTAATCTCATTTGATTTTGCAACTACCATTTTCAGATGAGGAAACTAAGGCTCAGAGAGGTTAAGATCCTGACCAAGGACACATACCTAGTGAATGGCAGGATTGTTAACTGCAGGGCTCTGAACGTTAAGTCCCACGTTTTGTACTTAAGTCATTTACCCCTTCTTGTTCTCCAGTATACCTGAGTGCTGCCCTGGAAAATAGAAGGTGAGGCCTGGCTGGAGGTCTCTTAAGATGTCAGAACTTGGTATGTGTTTAAGATCCAGCAGTTAACAGGGTTAGATATTTATCTACCATCTACTATGTAGGTAATGCAAAGAGCCCAGGATGTTGATAAATCTGCACTGATGTGACCTATTGGGGAAATAGATGGAAATGTGAGCCGCTAGGAAGCCTTTCTTAGTCCATCTCCCACATACTGTGTGTGCGTCCACAGGGACCTGCATCCACTGAGCGCCAGCTAGGCAGAGAAAGTCCTGGATCGTTTGTGGGAATTCTGGGAGGGGACTTTCTGTTCGGGGGAGGGTCCATGAAGGGTTCATTTGAGCGTTTCAAAGCCACCCCCACTTCTCTCTTGGGGACCAGCCTTAACCTCCTTGCTAGACATTCTCCACCCATGTTTGGGGCACTGTTCCTCCTCCCCAGCGCCCCTACCACACATACCTCGTGGGCTCCTTGTGGATGGGGTTGTAGGAGGCTACTTCCCTTTCTCTGCAGGGAGCTGCTCTCCCACCATGGGAGCCATGGACCCTGCCCCATGGGGGGCAAGGGGTGGGCACATCCCTCAGGAGTGGTCAGAGGAGCCTTCCCTCTGACTCTGGGATCAGGCCTGCTCCTGAGCATCAGGCTGTTGCTGTTGTGGTTTTTCATCCTCATGAGAGGCCCCATAGTCCCACAGGGAGAGTTATCTTAACCTCTTATGGTCACAGAAGCTGGACTTCAGGGCAGTTAAGACACTTGCCAAGGCCACCTGGCCGGAAGCTCTGAGCCTGCTGGCAACCTGGCTGTGCTGGAGAGGGGTCATCTGCCTCCCAGATGCAGTCTTAAAGAAAAACAAAACAGATTGCTTGAGCTGTAACTCACGTACCATACAGTTCACTCATTTAAGAGTATAGTTCTCTGGTTTCCAGTCAGTCTGTGGAGTGGTGCAGTAGCCTCACTGCTAACAATTTCGGAACATGTTCATCAACCCATCAGCAGTCACCCTGTCTCCCCAGTGGCTGGAGCCCCTAACCCTCTCTATGTCTCTATGGATTTACCAGTCTGGACCTTCCCCCTAAACAGAAGCAGACAGTATTTGGCTTTTGTGTCTCTCCACCTCCTTCAGCATCACATCCTCAAGGCACATCCATGTGGCAGCCTGTGTCTCCAGGTGAGACCCCTGGCCTTTCCCACCGGAGCCCCTGAAGGTGTCCAGAGACTTAGGAGGAGCCTCCAACTTCATCTAGGGCACTGCTTCATGTTTTTTCATGGAGACCTCATGTTTTGCCCTGTTCTCCGTGTTGTGACAAATAAACACGGAAGGCTCAGGAACCCTGGCCATCTCCGCCAGATTTGCTAAGTTAACAGCCCAGCCAGCTTTCACCATTAACCATGGGACTCTGCTGGCTTCCCTCAGTACTTGGACATGGAGAGGAATTTCCACTTCTGAAAGTGCAAAAGGGATTTCCAGGGGACCCTGGGGAACTTTTTTCAAAATAGTGTATGAAGTGTGCATTTGAAAGCAAACAGCAGCCTCAGGCAAGATAAGTGAATATGTGTCATTTCAGCTGGACCTGCCTAAAGCACTATGTTATAAAAGATTCCAAAGCCCTGACTGGGATTTGCTGATTGACTGATGATGTCTGTTGTGGGCTGGGTAAGGGGTGACAGTGAGCTGTGTGGTGGCAGATTTAGTTGATAGGGAGAAGTGGATCCTGGAAGCTAAGGCCAGGAACACTCCAAAAGCAAGCCTTGCACCAACCTGTATGTGTGTGTGTGTGTATGTGTGTGGAAGGACACATCCTCAGGCCCAGCTGTGCTGACCAGGCCAAGTTTCAGGCAGGCGGAGTCTGGACCCAGGCCCAGCAGGCTGGTTTCAGGGAGTCCGCGAGGAAGTCATCTCCCAGGTCAGCCCCCTCTGAGTAATCGAGGATTTAATAACCAGAATCTCTTACCTCCCCACATCTGGTGACTTTCAGGCCAGCACAGTGCGTTTCCATCTTGGCCGGTGGGTCCCCATGGAGGGAGCATCGTGGATGGGTGCCAGTGCCGGGCCAGGGTCCAGCCCCTGCCAGCCCCCACCATGTGCCCCCACACCTCTGAAGTCAGCGCACTGGAGAGGAATTACGAGCCCGTCCCCCACTGCCCTGCCCCCAGCGCCTCCCCTGCTCATGACTAACGAACAGTCCTTGGCAGTTGGGGCTTCTGAGGAGTGTTCCTCCTTTGGAGGGACAGCAAGTACAGTGAGCGCCCACGGAAGAAGCTGGAGGAGAAGGCCAGGTGCCTTCTCAGGGGAATCAGGTGTCTGAGGCCCACTGCCAGGTCCCCATACTCATGCATGCATTTGTTTGTGACCTCCTGCTTAACTCATTTCTCTTGGAAAGTCAGTTTTTCCCCTTAAAAAGAGACCCAGCTAGCAGACAACCAGCGTAGGGAGTGCACGGTCAGTCTGTTCCTGTCTGGGCTAATGAGGACGCCACCCCCACCTCTGGCTCTACCAGGCCTGCTTCTGTTCTGCAGTGGGCAGGTGGGCAGGGCTGGCCTGAGGCTCCTCCCCATCCTGCTTAAGTGCCTGATGGCCATTTATCCTGAGGAGACCTGGAGAGGGGGCCCTACCAGCCAGGAGAGTGGACCCCAGGTGGCCACTGCTCTCCGTGTGGCAGGGTGACCTCAGCGTGGTCTCTACTGCTGTGGTCCCTACCACCACTGCTGTGTTGACCTTGCCAGGCCCACAGAGTGTGCATGGCCTGTGTGCCTCTGCACCCTTGGGCCTTTGAGGGCAGGTCTCATGTTTTAAAGTCATGTGTTTTAAGATGAGGTGACTGGGGAGGTCCCCCAAAAGTGGCTCCCAAAGATGCCCCCATCCTGATCCCCAGAACTGCAGATATGTGACCTGACATGGCAGAAGGACTTTGCAGGTGTGATTAGATCAAGGATTGGAGATGGAGATGGATGGATCATCTAGATGGGCCGGGCATAACCTCAGGGTCCTCATACAAGGCAGGGGACTAAGCCTCTAATGTTAGACCTGTCAGGTCATGTGGGTGTTGTGTTCATGTTCCTGACCCCTAAGTTGGGGGCTTTATCACTGAGTTCCCATCTTACCTGCATATACTTGGTGGATGTGAACAGGTGTCCTGAGAGGTGGCCACCCATGTGGGAGTGAATCTAGAAAACCCTCTGCCATAAAACAGTGTCCCCAAGGCACACACCACATGGCCTTCATCCTCTTGTTAGCAATCTTGATTTGTCCTCCCCACTCAGCTATGAAATACACACCCTCCAAGGAAGAAACCACATGGAACATTAACGTTTTAGGTTGGGAAGTGGCTCTCACAGGATGTCTGAGCCCAGGCCCTTGTGAAATCACCCAGTGGGACGCCACTCAGCTCTGGCACATGAGAACTGCTGGCAGTGGGGAACAGAGCAGGAGCCCCTTCCGGGTGTCTTGTCCTGCCGGCATGCATGGGCCTGGGAACCTACCTGCGTGTTTCACACATTCCCAGGCAGTCCTGCTCCTGCTGGTTTGGGATCTACACTCTGAGAGCCCCTCTGGTTCATGCATTCCTTGTAGTAAACACAAGGTGAGTCATGGACTTGTAGGTAAAACGGGTAATGACACAACTTTAGAAAAAAGGAACAGGAGATCTTCAGGACCTGGGCCAGGTGGAGTTCTGAGACCTGACATTGCAAAGCACAGCCCCTCGAAGGGTTGTCATAAAGGTACTGACCCTGATCAAATGGGCTTGATCAAAGTATTGGCAGATGCTGTGGAGAGAATGGACAGATAAGACCCAGGCTGAGGAAAGATTTTAAACCACAGAGCTGACGAAGGACCTGGGTCCAGAATATACGGAGAACTCGCAAAAGTCAACAAAAGAAACAACCCAATTGGAAAATGGGCAAAAGACATGAACAGACACCTCATCCGAGAGATACAGGTGACAAATGGGACAGAAAAAGACGTTTAACATCATGATTCCCTGGGGAAATGCATGTTAGGCCCGCAGTGAGACACGCCGCACACCTGGCAGAACAGCTACCATCCTCACATCGGTTAACACCAGGTCCCGGCAGCATGGGGAGGAACCAGGTCTCAGCCGTTGCTGGGAGTGTGCAGCACGGCATAGCCCTCGGAAAAACGGTTTGGCGCTTTCCTCTAAAAGTGAAAATGCAGTCAAGTAATGAGACTGAGGGCGTTTATATTCCCGAGAAATGAAAACCTGTCTTCACACAAGAACATGGACAACAGTTGTACTTCTAGCAGCCCAAGCTGGAAACCACAGCTGTGTCTTTCACCTCCATGGAAAACCACTTGGCAGTGAAAAGGAATGAACTCTGTGAGTAGAGACCTACTCACACACGAGCACACAAGTGCACACATGCACCCACACATGTGCTTGCCGAGCTGACGGAATCCAAACACGTGTGAGGCCTGGGCCAGCCTCCTGGCAGCGATGACACCTCCTAGGTGTGTACAGGTTGTTAACGCAGGGGAGCTGGGAGCAGGGGAGGAGACATGGGCCCTCCTGCGCATGTCAGTTTCCTGTGAATTTGTCATTGAAAGAGTAAACTTTTAAATAAGGGGAAAACCAAAGAAAAAGCACCACAAATTCTTGTTTTCTCCCTTTAATCTTTTTCACTTGGAGAGTGACTAAGTCCATCTGAGTCACGAGGCAGCTCTGGGGAATCATGCTGGTCAGACCCCAGGGGAGGTGAGGCTTTTCCAGGAAGACCTCGGCCTAGCTAGAGCCGAGGACCCTGTCTCACTAAGCCTTGATAACGGATGAGCAACCTACCCAGTCATCACGCGGACTGTGTGGAGGAGTGTTCTGAAGGTTGTGTAGCATAGTAACATTCGTGGCTGTTCCCATCAATGGTGCACACTTAGCATCCAGCCAGCAGATACTTAATGAGCACCTAATGTGTGCCAGACACAGAAGATGGAAGGCAGCACAGAGAGGTAAAGCTGCTGGCCTCGGGTCACACAGCCAGTGAGTGGCAGAGCGGGGATTTAAACCTAACACTCATTCTGGAGGCCACACGCTTACCCACTCCCCATGACTAGACCGGCTGCCACATGCCCTGGGGGCCTTCATCACCCTCCTTCCTCAGCACAGACGAGTTGGGGTCCACCCTGGGTCACCCGGCTCTCCGTATGGAAGGTGGCTGAGGTGAGGTGTGTCCCCACCATGGTGGGTCAGCCGTGAAGCCCTTGGTGGGGAGTAGCTTGTTGTCTTTCCTGAGTTTTGACCCAGCCCAGGCCCCTCAGGCAGCGGAGGCCAAGAGAGGCAGAGCCAGTCTGGCCCGAGGGCGCAGCTATGCCTTGGTTGCCAGAGCAGGTCTCCAGGCCTTGGGGAGCCTTGTTGCTGGGAGCACTGACAGGTGTCAAAGGGAGGGAAGCTGCAGGCTCTGAGGGCACGTCCTGCTGTGTGACCCACAGTAATCCCTTGACCTCTCTGGTTGGGCCCCAGTCTGACAGGCTGTGCACTGGGATGCAGAGGCCTTTGCCCTCCTTTGCAGCCAAGTTCTGGTATATCCTCTCTGAAGCTACCAGCCCTTGTGGATGACGTCATGCTACCTGGTGGCCTGTCTCAGCATCACAGTTGAGAGACTGTGGTCACGTGTTCAGGGCCAGCTTTCCCACACCCATCTCTGAGCTACCATGTTCCTGTGGGGAAGAGGCCCTCCCTGCTCCTGCACCAGCAGCTTCACCCAAGGTGGGGGTTTCATTCCCTCATCAGGAGCTCAGTTCCTGGGCTGTGCTGCAGGTGGTCCCAGCCCAGATAAGGGGCCCTGACTGCTAGGGTGCTGGACCCTTTCTCACTGTAAAGACTTTTAAACATATAAACTAAAAACTCTCTTCTGGACATACCAAGGAGCCCAGCTCTATCACAGTACAGATTCCTAGTAGAGCAAATCCAGTGAGTGATTCGTAAGTTTCTCACAGGGCCGAGTGGTGCCCAGGAGCCCCTGGGCTCGGATGCCATGCTGAGCACACACTGCCCCCTGGCACCGCAGGCTCTACCGCACGTGGAGACTGATGTTCGTACTTGAAGGAAACACTCCAGTCAGTAAAGGGTAGAAAAAATGAAGATTTTAGTGTTTTTCCCACTCAACGTCATGGAGTCCTTTATCCATCCTGGGGATGGCAGATTTACCCCCGCTAGGTTCATCGAAAATGCTGGGCCCCCAAGAAGATCAGATCTGGGATCCCTATGGGCAGAACCCGGGAGTTTGCACTGTAAGCCATGGCCCTAGAGGATGTTTATAGCATTAAAGTCTGGAACTTTCTTGAGGGTGCAGGGAGGGTTCTAGTAACTAAAGTCTTAGTGTGTTTCAGCTGCATACCAGGAGCCATATCCCTAGGCCACTGACAGACAGACGGCCACTAGGGGTCCTCCCTCCCCCTTTCTCCCCCTTCCTCCCCCTTCCTCCCCCTCCCTCCCAGCCTAGCTCACCCCTGTTCTTCCTTTTTCCTTCTTTTCTAGGCAATCACACCTGTAGATGTGTTTTTCTCTGTGGCTGACTAGTTAGTTACTGACCGGCATCTCTATATTAAAGTTTCTTTAGGGCTTTCGGAGGTGGTGTGTTTCTTCCAGGGGGTCTTCTCTAGAGTCCTGGGCAGTACTTTGGGCCTTTGGACTTTCCTTAAGGGCCATTCACAGCAGGGCCCAGAGGTGTGAAGGCCTTGGGGCTGGGGCCTCACATCAGCTGCCATAGGCACAGGCAGCAGGGAGGACCCAGTGTCTGGCCGTGCCGGGTGGAGGGCTTGCTTTGGGGCCAGTAATGGATTTAGGAGCAGAGTCTGCATTTGGTTCACTTTCCAGTTAATCTCTGTATACAGCTGAGCCTAAGCTTCCTCGTCTGAGGAATGAGGATGAGATGAAATGCAGATGGCCGGCACATTACCGATGCACCAGACCGGTTCATCGTCCTCTTTCTTCTGTGCCAAGTGGGCCCATCTGGGCTCAGGGCCACACCAGCCATTTCCTGACAGTGAGACCCCAACGGGAAAGGGTCGTTTTAAAAAGAAGATAAAATCTGACTGTAACCAGTACAAAATGCACACATCAAAGATTTTATTTCACTCATTAACTATTGAGAGAACCAGGGAGACATTGCCCATGTTTCAAAGATTTCAGAGAACCACACGTGCAGGCAATGGGGATCTACAGAGGGGCTGAGCCTCCTGGCACTGCACCTGCCCTTCTGTGGATAGAGACCACGCTCCCTCGGGTTCAGGGTTAGCAACGAGGGCAGAGAGGCAGGAAGGGGTTTGTCCATTTCTGTCTGTGCAGGTTTTTCTGATGCTTGTAGCTGTTGAATGGTAGTGATATTCCCCCAGTCCCCAAGTTGTCAAGAGAGTAAAGGAAAGAGATGGAGGAGGAAAGGCTTTGCAGAGGCTTATGTGCATCAGGTTTGTGGAAGCTGAGGGGCTCGGAGGATGCGGTGCAGCCATGCTTTCATGTCAGTTCTTGGCTTGGCTAGAGTCTGGTTCAAACTCACCGCTCCGTTTCCTGTGTCCCCCTCCCTTCAGCACAGGCTCCGTTGGCCCAGCACCCTGGCACCTGAGCAGCCCGCACCGCGTTCATTGCTGTAAAGCGGAGTGAGAGTGCCCTTGGGCTGTGGGAATCATAGCTTTTCTTCTGGCCACTGTTTCCCTTTCCAAGCAAATGGCTCAAAACAACCAAACACCCCGTGTGCAGAAATGAAGGACACCTGCTACTGCCAGGGGCCAGGGCCCAGGCTTGGATGTGATTTCCACATAGGGTGGGACACAGAGATGGAGACACAGGTGTGGGGAGCTGTCCCCTGCTGAGCATGCAGCCTCCACCCACCGGGGAAGACGCTGGCTGACCAGAGGAGCTGGACGTGGGAGTGGGTGCTCTGTTCCCAGCATCTCCCCACAATTGGAGAGCACTTTGAGGAAGGCGGTTTTGCCCCAGTACCTAAACTCTGGTCTTGGTTAATTCAGAAACATCAGAGTAGTCGTGGGTGAGGGAAGACAGCTCACCATGGGTGGTGGGTGTGGACACCCCTAGTTGTTCTAACAGAGCTTGTAGGGGGATGCTGGAGCAGGGATGCCGGGATCAGCTTGAAGAACCCTGTGGCTTGCCTGTCCTGACCAAGTCTCTCACAGCTTGGAAAGCAGTCCTTTCTGGGGAGGCCGCTCAGCAACAGGGGCCTGGATCTCCCACCAACAGAGCTGAGAAGCCCCCTGCATCCACATGGGGTTCTGGAGGGAGAAGACACTGGCTGCATGTGGGTGATGAGCCCTGGGAAGGTGGGTGGAGCATGCACCCCCACTCCCCCTCCCTTCTTCAGCCTTCCCGCCTCCAGGGATTGGCCTGATGATCTCTGAGGATGAACGTCCTCAGAGGGGGTGGAGCAGGCCTGGGTGTCCCTTCTTGGCTTGGCGTCTCTCCAGGGTTTGAGACGGGGCTCAAGGCCCTCCTCTGCCTCGCACGAGTCATAGAAAAGGCAGATGATAAATTCATTTGTGCCTCTGAGCTTTGCCTCCATTTCATGAGTGATGTCATCGGCCCTTTTGGGAGGCATTACTAGCTACAGGGCTGGGAAAGTAAGCCGAGGGGGCTCCCCTGAACCCCAGGCATCTGGGGAAGGCAGTCAGATGTCAGTTATCAGGGTCACCTGAAAACTCATCCATGGCAGGAGGCTGGGCATTCCTGGGCCTAAACCCCAATGTAAGCAGCTGAGTGGGGGCATCTCCCCCCACCCCCCAGGGCAGGCACCGCCCTGTGTCCATGGAGCGCTCAGCTAGGCTGGCGGGGCTGGCGGCATCCAACCCGCCAGAAATCGTGAGTCACCATGGGTCCGGGTGGACCTTACGGGTGAGGACAGAAGGTTCCCACGTGCCCTTTGTACTTGGCTCTGGGTGGGCAGAAGGTACGGGGAGAGGAAATGGAAGGTGGATGCTCGGCCATGTCTCCTAGGGGATCTGGGGACAGGGGCCTCTTCCAGGGAGACAGAGGCCAGGCCGAAGTGCCAAGGCAGTCTCCCATGGCAACCACGTGGCCACAGCATGGACTGGCCTCCCCGGGACCTTTCTAGGTGCTAGAGAAGCCCTAGGATAAGGTGTGGATGTTCTGTCCCCTCCCTTGGTTGACCAGATGCCTCTCGTGTGCCCCGCATTAGTCTGTGCTAAGTGTCAAACTCAGAGAGTTTAAGAAGAGATTTGTACAGTCAGAAAGTAGAAGCTAAGTTGATGCAGCCAGAGCCACCTCACAGGCTGAAAATTTCAGAACTATTGATCATGGCCATTGGGTGGGTGAATGCACTTAGCTCAGGGGTCTGCTAGCAGAAGAGGGACTTGTGCTTGAGAGGGATTTGGTTTTGGCCGCACGGCCCCTGCCATCTGGCTGTGGATCGTGGTGCTGGCCCGTCTACTCCAGTCTGGCCCTGGGCCTGCGTGAGAGTGAGTAGGTGAAATTCCAGAAATATTTAAGTATATCTATACTTTATTCCAGTGACCTCAGAATAATAAATCATTTTGTCTGTTGTTTGGTAACCTTTTAGTCCTGCCTTCCTAATCCCTAATTGGCAAAGCAGTTGCAACACCAAATTGCATAGTTCTGATGTAACTATGTAAATATTAACATGCTAGGTCCTGGCTTTGGTCAAGTTTAGTCTTTATAATTTGGGTTTTATTCGGTCAAAATACGCCTTTTCTTTCTTATTCCTTGGAGTGCTGGAGTTTCATTAAAACGTGTAGAGCGACAGTGTGCCTCTTGTCCCCAGCAGAGCTGTTTCCCGCCCTGTTTTCAGTCGCACACAGTAGTGAAACAAACAGTGTGAAAGAACCCTCTGCCCTGCGGCCAGCCACAGCAGTTATCCACCTTGTGTGGCTTTGCTTCCTCATCCCTCCCTCCTGTGCCTGCCCCATGTCTGCCACCTGAGTGCTTAAAGCGGACCTCAGCATGGATTGCCCAGCGGGCTGCAATGTTGGGGTCCCTCTGTCCTCTGGAAGAACTACTTGCCTTCTGCCTGGCACTTCAGCACTGGTGAGCAAGCCCAGGTCCAAGGCTTCATCGAGGATTGACTGAGTCTAGCATTGGTTCCGTGCTTCTAGGACTTTCCTGCTTCACACAGGATCATGTACAGCAGGGTGAGGGGAACCAAGCTTTCATCCTGACGAGTGAGCAGCCTCCGAAAGCTCGGCACTTGCATCAGTGTGACGATCACGCCAGGGTTGTGCGTGTGCTGCTTCGCTTGAATCCATGCGTCTTCATATTTTTGGTACCACAATCCATCTTTGCCCAGTGGGAACCCTCCGAGGTGCTTCTGAGTCCTTTCAAATTCTTAGTTTTTATTTTTCATGTTAAATGCTTTATCACTTTAATTTTACATGTTGATGAGTTTGGACAAATTTATACATGCATGTAACCTACATCACAATCAAGATAAACCGCTTTCATCAGCCCAGTCTACTGCCTCACCTAACCTGCTTCCTCTCACAGATTAGGTGGGTCTTTTCTAAACTTTTGAGTAAATGGGACCATCCACTATGCACTTTATGTGCATTCAGCTTTGCTCACAGCATCATGTTACTGACACTTACCTGCGTAGTGTTGTTCAGCAGAGGTTGATCCCCCATCATCACCAGCAGCATCCGGTGTTTCACTCTTTGCGCGTCCCCATGATGATGGATGAGCTTCCCTGGTGGCTCAGATGGTAGAGAGTCCGCCTGTCAATGCAGGAGACTCTGGTTCAATCCCTGGGTTGGGGAGATCCCCTGGAGAAGGGTATGGCAATCCACTCCAGTAGCCTGGCAGGCTACAGTCCATGGGGTTGCAAAGAGTTGGACACGGCTGAGCGTCTAACACATTAATGTTGATGGACATTTGGGTTTTTTGCTGTTCTTTGGGGCAGTGATGAATAAAGCTCCTGTGAACCTCCATGTACAAGCCCCTGTGTGCACTTGTCATTTTCATCTTTTGAGTGAGCACTTAGGAATGGAATTGCTGGGTCTTAGACAAGTGTAAGCTGAGGTGTTAGTCACTTAGTCGTGTCCGACTCTCTGCGACCCCGTGGACTGTAGACTGCCAAGCTTCTCTGTCCATGGGATTCTCCAGGCAAGAATAGTGGAGTGGGTTGCCATGCCCTTTTCCAGGGGATCTTCCCAACCCAGGGATCAAACCCAAGTCTCCTGTATTGGCAGGCGGACTCTCTACTGTCTGAGCCACCAGGGAAGCCCGTCCAAGTGTAGGCTTAACTTTATAAGCAGCTGCCGAGGTGTTTTCCAACGTGGCTGCCTGCTGTGCTCTCCAACCAGGAAGGTGCCCGAGATTGGGGGTCAGAGCTGGGAGGAAGCTGAGGCGAGTGAGCCCTCTCCTGGGGTCCCCATCGACCAGGCCTGTATGAGCCTGGGGAGGGCACCCCTCACAGTATCACCTGGGTGCCTCATTGCCCCCATCCTCATCAGCACTTGGTACTGTCAGACATTTTAAACATTTTTTTAGGCATTTTAATAAGGGTATAGTGGTACACATTATGGTTTTAATTTTCATTTTCCTAGTGACTAATAATTTTGAGCATTTTTTTCATGTACTTATCTGCAATCTTTGATGAAGTGTCTACTTTAATCTTTTACTTATTTTTTATTGGGGTATTTTTCTTCTTATTAACGAGTTTTGAGAGCTTTTATGTGTAGTCTGGACACAAATCCATGATGAGATATGTGTTTTGTGAATATTTTTCTCCAAGTCTTGGCCCTGCTTTTTCATTTTCTTCATAATATCTTTTGAAGAACAGAAGTTTATGATGGTTAATTTATCAATTTTTGTTATGGTTCATGCCTTTTTGTGTCCTCTCCAAGGACTGTTTGTCTATCCCAAGGTCATGAATAATTTTTCTTATGTTTTCTTCCAAATTTTTTATTAATTTAGCTTTTATATTTAGATTTGTGATCCATTTCAAGATAATCTCTGTATATGGTCTGAAGTAAAGATTGAGATTCATATATTTTCATATGGATATGTATTTGTGTCAGCAGTGATGGTGAAAGGACTATTTTCCCCACCCCCACCCTACAGATTACTTTGGTGCCTTTTTGAGCATGAATCAACTGCTTACCTTTGAGTCTATTTCTGAGTCTCTCCCTTTGACCTGGATATCTGTTTTCACACTAACACTGTCCTGATTATTTCGGCTTCATAGTATGCCTTAAATACCATCTTCTAAATTTGTTCTTCTTTTCCAAAGTTATTTTGGCTATTACAGATCCTTTGTATTTCCATGTAAATTTTAGAACTGGCCTGTCAGTTTCTGCAAAAACAATCTGCTTGTCTTTGTCTGGGATTGGGTTGAATCTATGGACCAGTTTGGGAAGAGTTGCCATCTTGCTGTACTGACTTTTCCAATTCATGAACATAGTCTGCTGCTGCTTTTATAATGCTTCGGTCTCCCGTAACTTCTCTCAATAGTGCTTTGTCGTTCTCATTGTCAGGTCTAGCACACAGGTAAATGTTTCTCTAAACATTTTAAGATTCAATTGTAAGTGATATTTAAGTTTTTTCATCAATTTCCACTCAGTTGTGCTTATACAGACCTTATACAGAGGAACGTGATTGATATTTAGTATTGACCTTTATCCTGACACCCAGCTCAGTTCTTGTTCTAGCCACTTTTTTCTTTTAATTCCTTGGGGTCGTCTAGGTAGACATTCACATTGCTTCAGAATAGAAGGTTTGTATTTTTTTTTAATTGAAGTGTAGGTGATGTGCAATGTTGTGTTAACTTCTGCTATACAGCAAAGTGGTTCAGTTACACATATATATTCTTTTTATATTTGTTTATGTCATGGTTTATCACAGGATATTGAATAAAGTTCTCTGTGCTCTACAGTAGGACCTTGTTGTTTATGAGAATAGAAGTTTTACTTCTTCCTTTCTGACCTGTGTTCCTGTGTTGTCTGTTTCTTCCTTTCTGCTCTGGCCTGGACCTCCAGCATTAAAGTAAAATTGAGACAAGTGGACATTCTTGCCTTGTACCTCACATTAGCGGGGAAAGTCCAATATCTAATCATTAGGGCCTGTGTGTTCTCTGGATTTTTCATAGATGCCCTTTATTGGACTGAAGAGGTTCTATTATATCTCTGATTGACTTGGAGTTTTTATCATAACCAGTTGCTCAGTTTTGTCCAAAGCTTTCACTGCATCTTTTGAGAGGATCTCATTGTCTCTTTTTTTTCTGCCTGAAATGGGGAAATTTGTTGATTGATTTTTAAAATGTTCAATGAACCTTGCATTCCTGGGATGAATCCCACTCGGTAATAATGTGCTATTATTTTCATACGTCTCTGGAAATGGCTTGCTTATATTTTGCTAAGGAATTTTGTGTCTGCTCATGAGGGGTCTTCATTGGGTTTTGGTGTCAGGGTAACAGGCCTCATAAGAGAACATTCCCTTTCTCTGTATTTTTTGAATGAGTTTGTATGATTTTGATGTTATTTTTTTCCTTGAATTTCTAGTAGACTTCAGTGATGAATCCATAAGGATCTCTGGATCCAGTTAGAATGTAATTGTTTCACCTGTTTTCGGTGTTTTTTTTTTTCTGGTTGCTTTCTATTTAGTCAGTTGATTCTGATTTTTTCACATCAAGTTGATTTCTCAATATTTGTATTTAAGCTTACAACTAAAGATAGAAGTGAGATATATAGTCCAGGGGTATTCAGACATGACAATAATTGTGCATTAAGATTAGAAAGACTGAAGCATGTAAAACAGTACGTGCTAGGCAACAAGTGGGAGAGGCCTTGGGGTCACCCTGTCCCCCACAACCAAGTTTCTGTGTGTATTGAGAATACCAGATGGATTCAGGTGAGGGTGGGTCTCCTTTTGATTTGGATTCTGTACTTGAGACGAATAAGATGAGATTTGGGGACAATCAAAATTGTATTTAGGTGGAAAACTTCGTTACTTGAAGCAATGCTTACTCCTAAGCTGCTGCTAAGTCACTTCAGTCGTGTCCAACTCTTTTACCCTATGGAGCCCGCTAGGCTCCTCTGTCCATGGGATTCTCCAGGCAAGAATACTGAAGTGGGTTGCCATGCCCTCCACCAGGGGGTCTTCCCCACCCAGGGATCGGGCCCATGTCTCTCATGTCTCTTGCTTTGCTAAGCAGGTTCTTTACCACTAGTGCGAGCTGGGAAGCCCTGCCAGCTCCAGAGGGCTGGGCAGAATGCCCAGGAAGGAGTCAGGACCCACACCAGGGCCTGTGAGAGGCCTCTGCCACCCCATTTCCCTGAACTGTCCCTGCTCTGCTCACCCAGGCTGCAGGGAAATATGGGTGAGGGCAGGGAGCTGGGGGCACAGGGGAGGCCGGCAGGCTGATGATGTCAGGGCATCACTGCGCTCTGACCAACCTCAGGCTTCAGTCAGGGTCACAAGGTAATGGAGTAAAGAGTGGAGGGAGCGCCTCTCTTTACTGGAGGCCTTGCACCAAGATGAGGAAGTGACACACATACCTTTGCTCCTAAAACTGGCAGTGTGCTCACATCTGTCATCTAAATGGTTAACAATGAGTAACATGAGTTAATACAAATAATTTGTAATAAAGCACTAGAGTATGAAATCCCCAATGATCCAGAGGCACCGGCACTCCTTCCAAGGAGACCTCCTTGGGAGCAAGAGATGCCTCCACTTGCTGGGCGCATTTTTGCAAGTCACCAGCCCTCTCTGAGCCTAGGAGCCCTTGACTTAAATGATGGGCTTAGCCTCAAGCTGCCTTGTCAGAGCTGTGGGCAGCGACTGGCGGGCAGAGGGCCCCCCACTGACCTGCGGCTGCTCTCTCTAGTGTGTTCCTGTGCTGAGCTGTGAGCCTGTGACTCAGCAGGGAAGGTGGGCTCATCCTCTGACCTGAATTTACTGTTGAGTGTGCCGTGTTGTGTTATAGCAGCTTATCAAGCTCCTGGTGCTCAGTCTAGAGCCTTGCTTGGTTTAATGGCCAGTGCTTAGCACTCAGATGTTGAGTAGTAAATTCTTGTTCAGTTGAAAGGTTTGCTTAACCAGCCACTGAAGTACTCTGAGGGAAGCCTTAAGTTCTTTGGTTTGAAAAAGTTATCAATTTGGTAGCTGAATTCATGTACTTAAAATCCTGTTGTGCTACAGAAGGACATTTTTGTAGCTTTCTCTTTAGTGAAAAACAGTTGTCCGTCTGATTTTAAAGGACTGTTACAAACATGGGATAAGGAGTTCATGCTCTGAAACTCGCCACAGTCCAATCCTTGCCTTGTGGCAGTCATATGTGATCCAAATCTGCAGTAGGGAAAGGTGTTCTTTGGAAAAACCGCACATCACATGTAACATGGATGATTCTGCTGTAATATAACGGTGTGCATTCCTAAAAATCAACACATCCTGTAAAATCACGCAGTGAAAACCAGAGGGTTTGTGGGAAAGCTGGCACTGGGGACACAGCCCTTAAAACTCTATCAGTGACAAGTAAGGCTGGAAGCCCAATAAAAGGGCACCGTTTCCTGGGTTCAGTGGGTGAACATGTTGCCACATGGTGACCCTGCATGTGACAAAGGCAAGAGTTTGCAGGCGACATGAGTGGAAGGGGGTCCTAGAGGGGCCGGAGGGGTCTGGTTGGGGTGGGAGTGGGTGTGCCTAATGAGGGGCCCTAGGCTTGGGGTGTGTGCAGCTCTGCTCAGTGACGTATCTGAGTTCCCCAGTATTTTTTGGCGGATGAAATTACACATGAGAAGATAAGCAATTTGTCTTATATTCAGACCGTTCCCTAATACATCAATCGAGTTGAACAAATTTGTGTTTTCACAACAGGCGTTGCAACAGGGCTTGCTGGGGAGCTGTCTGGGTCATCCTGGGTTGAGTCTGTGTAAAGTGAAAAGTTGACACACGTCATCCTACACTGTTGAATAAATTTAAAAATGACCACTTTTCTCAGCCAGAGACTGTTGAAAAAATGAAAAGCAAAACAAAAGAAGGCAAAACAAAACAAAGGCTTGGAGTGTCTGCTAAGCCAGTGACCCATCCAGAGGCAGATGGGGGCCAGTTAGTGCCCCCAGACCTCCCCTCCGGGGGCAGGCTTTCCCTAACCACCCTTCCTGGGTCTTCTGGCCCTCGGGCAAGGAAGGAAGTGTGGTTTCACATTTCCATGGTTCCACGGATCACACTACAGACCCCTCCTGTGCGAGTGTTGTGCAGATGCTGGGAGGTGAAGCTGGCGAGGCTCGACGTGGCTGGCAGGGCGCCGGTGCTGGGTGCAGATGTGGCTGGCAGGGTGGGAGAAAGTGGATTAGGAAGGCAGAGCTGTGTCCAGCGGGCATCTTGGTGGACACCGCATTCAGGAGGGATGCATGGAACAGGGCTCAGCTGTTGCCCTGTCCACTGCTGACGGGCACATGTGCTGCCCTTGGACACAGCCGAGGTCAGGATTCACTTCTGTGACCTCCTGGGGATGGGTCCCTTCCTTATGGGTGGCTGGGGGTCCCCAGCTGCCCACACACGGCACATCTGGGCCAGGCAGGACATGGTGCCCACCCAGCTCCTGTCCATCTTCAGGGGAGCTGAGGACAGTGGTGCTTGACCTCAGCCCTGCAGGGCCCAGTCAGCTGGGAGAACACGTCCAGCCTCTCCATCTGCTTTGCATCGTGGCCCGGAGTTCCGATGCTTCGCAATCACTCTCGGCCACATGTTTTGGAAATTACCCTCCACAGCACGGCCTTGCCGATGACTTCAGCTGGCTCGCGCTCCCTCACAGTAATGTCACAGGACACGGCCTGCCTGCCATTCCAGCTCAGACCTGGGAGGCTCTCGGGGACCCGAGGTCCCTCCATGCTCCCCTCTCCCTGACCGCAGGCCTCCCCGGCCACAGCAGCTGCCGCCTCTCAATCATTTCTTCACCAGTGCTCGGCCGACCTGCACTCCACACAGAGTAAGGGTTCCAGAGGTACTGCCTTGGTGGTTGGCGGGGTAGCAGACCCCAAGGATGTCCACATCCAGACCCCCAGCATTCGTGGATATGTGATGGGGTCTTTGCAGGTGTGACTAGGTTAAGGGCCTTGAGGTAGAGTATCCAGGTGGGTCTGTGTCATCACAGGCCCTTACAAGGGGGAGGCAGGAGGTCTGAGAGCAGGGGAGAGGTGGTCACAGGGGCAGGGGTGAGGTCAGAGAGGCTGGGGGCCTGTGTGCTGCTGCTGTGAGGATGGAGGGAGGAGCCTTGAGCCTCTCGAAGCTGAAGGGGCAGGAGCACAGACTCCCCCAGCCCTTCTCCCCAGAACCTCCAGAGGGAACTGTCCCCCAGCCCCTCGCCAGAGCCCCGTGAGGCCTGGGTCTGACTTGGGACCCCCCTACTTAAGGTCAACTTGTGTGGCTCTAAGTCACCAAGTTCACGGTTGTTTGTTCCCAGCAGTCACTTCTCTGCCCTGCTCAGCTCCCTTCCTGGCTATAAATGTGAACCAAAGGGCAGGGCTCTGGTTGGTGGGTTCTGATGTTCTGCGCCAGGGCCGGTAGGCTCAGCTAACACCCGCCGCCCCCAGGTCTGCTGTGTGCTGAGCTCCGTGATGTCTCTGTGCCGGGAGATGGGATCACATCCAGGCCACCTAAGCTGTGCCTGCCCAGTGTCACAAACTCGTCAGGACTCACACAACCCAGGATGGCAGTGAGTCAGCCCGGATTCCGCACGCTCACCCACCCAAGCCGCACTGCCACTTATCAAAGCATTTTTGGAATAGTTTAAAGCATCCATACCTCCTTCCTTTGGATGTTCTTGCTGGTGACAAACCTTTATCTTGCAAGAGTGGATTCAAATTTCAGGACAAATGAAAGTGGCTGGAACAGAGACTCACTGGTGTCCTGGTCCTCTGTAAGTGAGGTTGGAAGGCTGCCTGGCGGCTCAGCAAGGGAGGATTAAGTGAATTAAGACACGTCGTCAGCAGGTCTGCAGGGCCCCTGCAAAGCAGACACCCGGTGGACAGAGGTGCTCTGGGGTGGATGGGGGTTTATGAGGCAATGGGCACGGTGGGCTCCCTGGGGAGAAAGCCCATGGTCGTTTCAGCCCAGGGCTCCTGGGGATCTGGGAGGTGGTGGTGTTGAAGGAGGGCACCTCCCTCTGTGTTCCTTCTCTCAGCAAACCTTGATGGAGGGAGGTTGCTCTTCTGTGCTGGGTGGGCTTGGGGTACAGAGTGAAGAAGAAACATGAGATCTGCTTGAGTGCATCAGCGTTTATTTAATAAATCCCTAATTGATGGGTTTAGATAGTTTGGGTTTTTTCCTACTACAAACCACGTGGCAGTGAGCATCTTTATTTATCCATCCTTGTGTAAACATCTTATTAATGCCTTAGGATCTACTTAACATTCAGACAGGAATCCAAGTAATTACTACAAAGCTTGCTGCCCCAGCTTCCATTCTGCTGACCCAGGGGTCCCCCACGCCTCTGCTCTGGGGGTCAGGCCTGATGACTGCTAGGCTGATATGGCTTCAAGGAGGTGCAGGTGGTCAGGACTCCCTGCCCCCATGGGAGGTAGAAGTCAGCTGACTGGGGCAGGGGCCATGGGCATTCCTCACGGCAGGGCTCCTGGGCAGCGTCCCCATTTCTCCCCCTCTTTCACCTCCCAAAGCCTCCTTATCCCGTCCATATCTGCTAAGGAATTTCCCTGGCACCTCTGCTTGCCAGCCACTCTGGGGTTCCAGCCCATTCCGATGGCATCTGGCTAGAAGAATTTGAGTCAGGTCTGGTTGTGTCAGTGACGCCCCCAGAGAGTTCACCCCAGGTGGTGTGGAGCTGGGAAGCCACCCCGAAGCCACCCCAGGGCCTGCTGTTGACAGGAGCTCCCTGCACAGCGTGGCACCACCTTGCCAGGGCACAGGGTCAGGCTCCCTTGGTGCAGGTCTGCATGTCCCTGGTAATCAGGATGCCCACAACCCACGCACCTACAGCCACATGTGTTGTAGGGTTGCTGGGGTAAATGATGGAGCCCTCCCATGAAGCTCAAAGGAGTTGAGGATTGAAAACTTTGCCCTTGGCCTGGGGACATGAGGAAAAATGTGACCAGAGCTGCCAACACCCTTTTACACAAGTTCAGTGCTGGAGAGAAACAGTTCACACAGATTAGAAGGTGGAACTGTTAAACACTGTTGAGAGTCAGAGAACATAGGCCTATAATTGTCTTCACATATTTGAACTCAAATTCAGAAGTTGATTTTTGTTGAATTATGTCTGTAAAATTTTTCTCAACTTTTATTAGTTTGGTGTGGAGAGAGATATATAAAACTTCAGTCAGTCAGTCAGTTCAGTCGCTCAGTCGTGTCCGACTCTTTGCGACCCCATGCCAGATGCCAGCACACCAGGCCTTCCTGTCCATCACCAACTCCCGGAGTCTACCCAAACCTATGCCCATCGAGTCAGTGATGCCATCCAGCCATCTCATCCTCTGTTGTCCCCTTCTCCTCCTGCCCCCAATCCCTCCCAGGATCAGGGTCTTTTCCAATGAGTCAACTCTTCGCATGAGGTGGCCAAAGTACTGGAGTTTCAGCTTCAGCATCAGTCCTTCCAATGAACACCCAGGACTGATCTCCTTTAGGATGGACTGGTTGGATCTCCTTGCAGTCCAAGGGACTCTCAAGAGTCTTCTCCAACACCACAGTTCAAAAGCATCAATTTTTTGGCACTCAGCTTTCTTCACAGTCCAACTCTCACATCCATACATGACCACTGGAAAAACCATAGCCTTGACCAGACGGACCTTTGTGGCAATATAAAACTTAACCATTGTTTAATACTTTATAACAGACAAGTGGAGTTCCCAGTGAGGAAGAAGCTCCCTTTCTGCCCAGGGATTTGAATAGAGCAGGAAGTTTGCCCCCCAAAATGAGCTCAAACCTTACCACCCGTGGGCCTGGTAACTGTGTTTATAGTATTTCCATGGCACAGAGTCAAGCAGATGAGACTTTGGGTAAAATGGAGGCCAGGGAGCTAGTGAATGCAGGGTCTCCAGACACCCCCAGAAAAAGACAACTTAAGCCCAAGATGAGCACATAGTGGAAAAACCACATTAGGAAATGAACTCTCCTGAGGAATAACCAACCAACCTAGGGTTAGCACTCTGTCAACTAGAAATAACAGAAATGAGATAAATGAAATAAATATGAAAAAAAATGAAATAAATATGTTTACTTAAAATTACGAAATATAAAGGGAGGAGTTAGAATGAAAGACCAGAACAGGAGAAATGGATTTGGAATTGAACCTGAGGATCTTATTTAAATGAAAAAATGTAGCCTTTAAAATAAATGAACTCACTGGGTAAGTTACACAGAAAAAACTCTAGCAAAGTCAGTGAGAAGGAAGGATCTAAGGATACAAATGAGAGAAACAGACGTGGAGGAGAGGACAGAACCATTTAGAAAACAGAGCTGGAGTGGGGAAGTCCAGTGACAGCTCCTGGGATTTACAAGTGGTGAATGGGGTATGAGAGAGGCATTAGAAGATACTGGGGGAAAAGTCAGGGAAAAAACCTTGCCCTCCCAGTTATTAAAATAACCCCAGCCCTCCTACACTGTTGGTGGGAATGTAAATTGGTGGAGCCATTATGGAGAACAGTATGAAGTTTCCTTAAAAAACTAAGAGCTACCATATGACCCAGCAATCCCACTCCTGGGCACATATCCAGAGCAAAATCATGGCCTGAAGGGATACATGCACCCAGTGTTCATTGCAGCACTGTTTAGAGTAGCTAAAGCATGGAAGCGACCTAGATGTCCATCTACAGAGGAATGGATAAAGATGTGTACATGTATACACAGTGGAATATTACTCAGCCATTAAAAAAGAAGGAAATAATGCCATTTGCAGCAACATGGATGAACCTAGAGATTGTCACATTGAGTGAAGTAAACCAGACAGAGAAGGAGAAATAGCATATGACACCCCTTATATGTGGAATCTAAAAAGAAATGATATAAATGAACTTATCTACAAAACAGAAACAGAAACAGACTGAGAGACTTAGAGAACGAGCTTGTGGTTGCCAGAGGGGAAGGGATAGTTAGAGAGTTTAGGATGAACATGTGCACACTGCTATATTTAAAATGGATAACCAACAAGGACTTGCTGTATAGCACAGGGAACTCTGCTCAATGTTATGTGGCATCCTGGATGGGAGGGGAGTTTGGGAGAGAATGGATACATGTGTTTGTATGGCTGAGTCCCATTGCTGTCCACCTGAGACTGTCACAACGCTGTTAAGCAGCTCTACTCCAGTATAAAGTTAAAGATGAAAAAAAATACACTCCAAGGCAAGGGTACTTCAAAAGCACGGTGCAGAGACAGGTAAATGGATGTAGAAAATAGAGTCTAACATGTGGCCCTTTAAATGAGAAGTTAGGAATTTGGAAACACTTCAAGCAGAGGAAAAGATCATTCAAAAATATTGATAGTACAATTAATTCACCTTTTGGAAAAAAATAACGTTGGAACCTTACCTCATGTGCAAAATAAAGCCTGTGTGGTTTAAATGGCAAAAATATCAAAACAAAATATAAAATCTATAGAAGAAAAATATATTCATAATTCTACTGTAGGAAAGGCTTACTACCCCAAATTCCAAGTCCATAAAGGACAAGATGAACACATCCAGTGGTGTAAAAACTTAAGCTGTTGTGTAGCAAAGACATGAAGGCAGAAGTTGCAAGACATGCGTCAGGCTAGGAGGCAGTGCTGCATGTGGAGAAGGTAGCCCTGCCCCCCAGAGATGCCTGCGTTTGAATGCCTGGGATACCTCTTGCCAAAGGGACTTGGACATGTGATGAAGTTAAGGCTCCTTAGATGAGCTTTTCCTGGAAAGGGTGGACCAGTGTCATCATAAGTTCCTTACAGGAGGGAAGCAGGAAGGTCGGAGTCAGAGAAGGAGATGTGACCATGGAAGTGAAGGTCAGGCTGAGCCCCGAACCAAGGGATCTGGCGCCTCTAGAAGCTGGACATGGTAGGAGATGGATTCTCCTGTGGAGCCTCCAGAGGGAACCAGCCCTGCAACACCGTGAGTTCAGCCAATGAGACCTGTTTCAGATGTCTGCCCTTCAGAACCATGAGAAAAGGAGCTCCTGTTATCTTAATATGTTTGGTGAGTTTGTTATAGCAGCACCAGGATGATTATACAGACGTAGATATTCAGGTCAAGTCTGTTGCACAGATACCTCATGTATATATTCAGATCAAAACTTTTATAGATTATGCAGAAATAAAGGGCCAAGGATCTGAATAGTTTCCAGAAGAAGAAATACAAATGGGCCTGAAGGCTGCTTCTCAGAAAATGATGAGGAATCTGTCATCAGGAGTCAGAGACCCAGGCGGGGGCATGGCTGGGGGCACCGTCAAGGGTTGGGGGAAAACTGTGTCCATCAGAACTGAGGGACACCCTGGCCAGTCGGCCAGCTGTCCTGGCAGATGTCAGCAACCCAGCCTCCCGGGCCATCTCCTCACGGCTCCCTGCTCCTGGGATGTTCTGGGAAATGGCTTGGGAATGGCCAGATTCCATCCCGTTCCTGGCTGCTAAAGGCAGTTCCCCATCTGAATGGAGGTCGGGTTTCCAGGCCCCTCTTCCTCTCCTCCCTTCTGCCCCAACCCGCACATCACAAGGCACTGACTCTGTGCTCGCCCCTTCGTTATTGATGGAAGTGCAACCCCAGAACATTTCTGTAAACCAGCTTCACTGTTCTCCCTGTGACCCAGAGCAGGGCTGTTGTGTGCTGTGGCTTCGAATCTTCTCCCCTACTTGAGGCCGTGTGACCCGGCAGGTGTCACCAGGCCAGGCCTCCACCCCTGTTTACCTCATGGGCTGCCTGGAGAGGATACTGGCTGTGTTGGGGGTGGGCATGCATGGTGGTGTCAGGTGTGCTTGCTCTGACTTCATCAGCTGGGTGCTCCATTTGTTTTTTAAGTGGGCAGTGTATACCCTGGAGGGTGTGAAGCCTTGTTCCTTTCTGGAATATCCTGATGGTCACTGAGCTGGATCACGTGCTGGGCACAGACAGAGCCAGTGTCCTGAATGCAAGGCGTGACTCATTTGGGAAAACACTCCTAGTAATCGTCTCCAGGCTTGGGCAACCTTTGATCAGGAAAATCTCTGTTTATTCTATGATATAAATATGGAAGAAATCCATTTGTTCCAAAGTGGATGCAAATAAATCCCAGCGGATATGCCTGCCCGGCCAAACTGCCAAGAGCTGGGAGGGGAGGGGGGCAGAGAGCCGGCCAGGAGCGTGAGGGCTATCCCCACAGCCCACGTATCCCCCAGGCGGTGCTCACACTGATGGCCCAGGGCCGTCCCTGAGCTGTGGCGCCTGTGCTAGCTCATGGTCCCGGCCCTGCTTATGCACAGTTTGGGGTCAGTGAGACAGTCTGGATCCTTAGCCAGAGCAAGGGTGCTGCTGTTTCTGTGTGTGTTAGCTGTCTGACTCTTCCTGAAGCCTCCGATAGCATCTGGCCCTGGGCCTCCCGCCTTGCCTGCCTCCCTTCTTTCCCTTGCAGACATTTACCAGGAGCCAGCCATGTGCCAGGCATGGGAGAAGCAGCAGAGGGTTCCAAGAAGAACCAGTGTATTTGGGGAGAGAGGCATGGAGAGCTGATTGCATCCAGCAGAAGGGAGATGGCAGAGATGGGGTAGGAGGGAGCAGAGGAGAAGCAGAGGGAAGCTGAGGGGGTACATATGGGGGTGCAGAGGCAAACTGGGGAGGCAGGAGGCAGGAGCAGTTCAAGCCAAAGTGCAAAGTGAAGAACAGAGCAGGGAAGGGTTGGAAGAGGCCCTGAAGGCTTTACTAGAAAGAGAAGCCCAGACTTTGTTGATCTGTGAGGAGTCTGCTACCAGTCATTTACACTTTAGTTTGAAGTTAAGCCAAGGTGTTGCTTTCTGTGGGTGGATTCTCATTTTATGTTTGGTTTCTGATTGTGGAATGAAAACTCTGTGCTCCCAGAAAGGATTCCAAACACCTTCTGGTGGTATTTGGAGGAGTGGTATTTGGAAGAAGGCAAGGGGTGGATGATCCACAGTCTGGACCATAGGGCTCAGGCCGTGCACCTGGGCTTGCACCTCCTGTGTGGGGGAGGCTGGACCCCTGAGTGTACAGCCTGGGTGCTCTCTGGGGTGGTCTAGGATGGGTTCCACCCCTGGGGAACTGCCTTGTGCTACCAGCTGCAGCTGTGTCTGTCTGTTAATGGGGCTGTGAGTAACTTTGATAACCAGGCACAGTATTGCCATAAATAGACTAAAATGTGACTAAGTATTTACTTGGTGTCAACTAGCTCTCTGAGGTCCTGGGGAGGCAGCGAGAAGATAAAGGATAGCACGTGTTGAGTCCAGCTGCCTTGGCTCTGATGAGGGGGATTAAACCTCTGTCTTCCCCTCCTCTACTCTGACCGTTTATCCATTATGTTTCAAATCCCATCTTGTACATTTTCCGACCTGTTTTCGAGGTCACAGATGCAGCAGTGTGGTGGGTTAATTTTTGCCTCTGAGCCCAGACTCTAAGCTCTGAGCTTCATGTGTGCGCCTGTGTGGCCCAACAAAACTACTCCTGCTGATGGGGAGACAGAGTTGAGATGACGAAAGCAGGAGTCCCCACACTGGACTTGGCAGCAGTCTTCACATGGTTTTCTGTCAGTGACCTTAAATTCCAGGCTAGAACCTGTCACCTCTGGCTTTGGTGAAATGCCACTGTTGCCTTTTTAAAGATTAAAGAAAAAAAATTTTTAAACCTTAAGTGACCTGAGCCCCTAGGGGAACAGTGAGTCACATTGCAGGGGAGTGGCCTGATGGTGCAGTCAAACTGATCGAGCTGATCACTGGTTGCACTTAGGGAGCAGTGATTGGGGAAGTTTCAAACTTGAACTCACAATGCATCCACTCACTGCTCTGCTGTGCATGTACCCCTCACACTGGCTCAGAGCCTACCCCACCTCACTCCCCTCAGAGCCCACTCCCCTCACTTCCTCAGAGCCCACTCCCCTCCCTCCCCTCAGAGCCCACCCCCCCCTCCCTCCCCTCAGAGCCTGCTCCCACTCACACTCCCCTCAGAGCCCACTCCCCTCACTTCCCTCAGAGCCCACCCCCTTCCTCCCCTCTAGAGCCACTCCCCTCAACTCCCTCTCAGAGCCCACCCTCCTTCACCACTCCCCTCAGAGCCCACTCCCCTCACTCTCCTCAGAGCCTACCCTACCTCACTCCCCTCAGAGCCCACTCCCCTCACTTCCCTCAGAGCCTACCCCACCTCACTCCCCTCAGAGCCTACCCTACCTCACTCCCTTCAGAGCCCACTCCCCTCACACTCCCCTCAGAGCCCACTCCGCTCACCCCTCAGAGCCCACTCCCTCACTCCCCTCAGAGCCCACCCCCCTCACTGCCCCTCAGAGCCCACTCCCTCACTTCCCTCAGAAGCCCACTCCCCTCACTCCCCTCAGAGCCTACCCTACCTCAACTTCCCTCAGAGGCCCACTCCCCTACTTCCCTCACCGAGCCTAGCCCCTTCACTCCGCCTCACAGCCCACTCCCCTACTCCCTCAAGCCCACCACTCCTCTCAACTCCTCAGAAGCCCACCCCCTCACTCCCTCAGAGTCCACTCCTCCTCAGAGCCCACTCCCCTCAGAGCCCACTCCCCTCACTCCCTCAGAGCCCACCCCCCTCACTCCCTCAGAGCCCACTCCCCTCGGAGACCACTCCCCTCACTCCCCTCAGAGCCCACCCCCTCACTCCCCTCAGAGTCCACTCCTCTCACTCCCCTCAGAGCCCACTCCCCTCACTCCCCTCAGAGCCTACCCTACCTCACTCCCCTCAGAGCCACTCCCTCACTCCCCTCAGACCCACTCCTTCTCACTCCCCTCAGAGCCCACCCCCCTCACTCCCTCAGACCACGCCTCACTCCCTCAGGCCCACTCCTCTCACTGCCCTCAGAGCCCAACTCCCCTCACTCCCTCAGAGCTACCCTACCCCTCCCCCTCAGAAGCCCACTCCCTCACTTCCTCAGGCCTACCCCACCTCACTCCCCTCAGAGCCCACTCCCCTCACTCCCCAGAGGCCACCCCCCTCACTCCGTCAGAGCCCACCCCCTCACTCCCTCAGACTCACTC
The DNA here is from genome assembly GCF_019320065.1 of Cervus canadensis. Classification (NCBI taxonomy): domain Eukaryota; kingdom Metazoa; phylum Chordata; class Mammalia; order Artiodactyla; family Cervidae; genus Cervus; species Cervus canadensis. The sequence continues at coordinate 51,703,252 of NC_057403.1, read as the reverse complement.
CCCTCAGAGCCCACTCCCCTCCTCCTCAGAGCCCATCCCCCCTCATCCCCTCAGAGCCCACTCCCTCACTCCATCGAAGCCTACCCCACCATCCCTAAGAGCCACCCCCACTACCTCAAGCCCACTCCCCCTCAGAGCCATCTCCCCCTCAAAAACTCCCCTCAGGCCCGCACTCCCCTCACTCCCCTCAGAGCCCTACCCACCTCACTCCCCTAAAGCCACTCCCTCACTCCCCTCAGAGCAACCCCCACTCACTCCTCAGAGCCCACTCCCCTCACTCCTCAGAGCCCACCCCGCAATCCCTCAGAGCCACCCCCCTTCACTCCCTAGAGCCCTCGCCCCCTCACACTCCCCTCAGAGGCCAACTCCCCTCACTTCCCTCAGAGCCCACCCCTCTCACTCCCCTCAGAAGCCACTCCCCCTCACACTCTCCTCAAGAGCCCACTTCCCCTCAATCCCCTCAGAGCCCACTCCCCTCACTCCCTCAGAGCCCACTCCCCCTCACTCCCTCAGAGCCCACTTCCCCACTCCCCCATCAGTCTGTGTGGAGGCAAATCCCAAGCACTCTTCCCAAAATAACACGCTGCAGGAGATCCTGGCTTCTTTTGCCTTCTGACCTCTGTGGTCACGTGCTACTTATGCCCCTCTGCACGGTCACCTGCAATCTTCTGGCTCTGTGTTGCTGTGTTGAAGCCCTGGGAGAGGCCTGAGGGCAGGGGGCTCCAGCTGCAGTCTCATCTTCAAGATGAGGGAAGGGGCCATAGTTGCTCCCAAGTCCTCCCCTCTGGGTCCCCTAGGGAGCCCACAGAGCAGCACAGTGGGCTGGCCTTGGCACCCTCCTCTCCCAGGAGGACGGCTCCTGAAGCAGGACTTGGGCCTGTGACTGCACTCCTTGCCCCCGTGACTGCACTCCTTGCCCCCAGCAGGCCCACCCACCCGGCCTGGTGTTGGGAGGCTCGGGGCCCTCCTGCATTTCCTCTGAGTCTGGTCCTAGTTCTGGCCTCAGTGCCGCCCACCACCCGCCCTGCCCCGTCCCCCCAGAGTTTGGACCCCAGGGCCTGCTTGCTCCCTTCTGGGCTTTGGGTTCTGGGTGGGAGACTCTGTCCTTGGTCAGCTGTCTGCTTGGCTGGCGTCCACAGGCCTGGCCATGGCCCTCGAGGCTGGTTGCATTGGCTGACCACCTCTCAGCTGTTCACCTACCTTTTCCTCCTCCTCCCGGCAGATGCCAGGTCAGTTCATTCCTGATCAGGCAGATCACAACTCCTCACAACCTGGCAGCAAGCTTCCTGGGGAGGAGCTGGGGCTCAGGGCCACCATTGGAGCCTGGGGGGCAGCACATGGGCCCCCCAGGGACCATGATTCTCAGGGTCTTTGCCGACCCCAGCTTTGCACCGGCTGCCTGGGCAGCCTCCCAGCAAGTGTGAAGGCAAGGTTTATTGGTCCCTCTTGTCAAACTCCATGCTTCTATAAATTCTCTGGATTCGTGGCTATTTGTGGGTCACCTCTAGACTAACACTTTTTTATACAGCTTGTTACAGTGTGGAGATCTGGGGGCATGAAATATTATAATAAATACTTGTGAAAATCAATTTCAAGCGGCTTTCCTCTCTGAAATTCAATCGGAGCTTTCTGCTCTGTTTTGTTTTGTGAATCAACGTTCTGAAGCACGATCCACGGCCTCTGGGTGAAGGACTGACCTGCCCTCTGTGCTGTTTTCACGTCCATGTGGCCACAATAACCTAAAATATAAGTAATTGCACCCCTCTTACCCTGAGATCTATTCAGAGCCTGGAACAGTGCCCAGGAATCTGCATTGTAAATCGGCCCCCAGACAACTCTGCTATAGGTGGTCCTCTGACCACACAGCAGAAATTCCGCCCAGCTCCCCATGTGAGCAGGTTCATGACAGCAGGGTGGGGCCTGTGTGGGAGCTGTGGGTTCCGGGTTTGGAACCTGAAGTCCTCGGGAGAGGCCGATGAGCCCGGCTGTGGTGGGAGGCCTCTGTCTGCACTCTTGGTTTATTTATGTTTTCATTTTTACTGTAGTAAAATACACACACCATAAAATTTGCCTGAGGCATCAGGTACATTCACCTTGTTGTGCACCCACCACCATCACCATCCACAGAACTTTGTCATCTTCCCAAAATGGTGCTCTGTTCCCCAGTAAACACACACTCACGGTCCCCTCCCCCAGCTGCAGAAGCTACTCTCAGTCTCTCTGAATTTGTTTATATAAGTGGAATCATACAGGATTTGTCCTGTAAGACTGGCTTGTTTCATTAAGCATAATGTCAAGGTTTGTCCATATTGTAACATGTGTCAGGATTTCCTTCCTTTTTGAAGCTGAATAATATTCCACTGCATGGATGGACCACAATTTATCATCACCCATCAATGGACACTTGACTTCTTCCACCTCTTGGCTATTATGAATAATGCTGCTGTGAACAGGGGTGTTCAAACCTCTCTTTGACACCCTGCTTTCAGTTCTTTTGGGTGTGTACCTAGAAATGAAATGCTAGATCATGTGGAAATTGTAATTTAATTTTTTTTGATGGTGCTGGATTCTTGGCCTAACTGACAGTTAACGTGCTCTGTGATGCTGGGGAACGCTCTCCTTGTCCCCTCAGTGGGGTTCATCCAGAATTCATTTCTAATTCACCATGTGCCCTCCTGCCTCCCAGCCCTAGAAGAAGTTGCTTTACTCTCCTGGATTTCAGGACTCTGAATCCAGCCAGGGCTCCCCTGGGGGCTCTCCGTGCCCAGGATACCCCCACTTCACTCGTAGATGTCCCCATGGTGGGTGTCACATACCCAGCCCAGCCCCCACTGCCCTGTGGACATGAGTCCAGTGTGGGGCACACCAGCACACACACACACACAGGGCCCTCAACTGCATGCTGTCACAGTACAGAGCAGGAACAAAGGGCCCAGTGAAGCAGGGTGGTGGGGAGTGGGGAGGGAGGGCATTAATTGGGTGGAAGCCAGACTTAGGCAACAGCATCAATTGGCCCCACTGCAGAAGTGCTAGCTCTGGGAGGAAGTGCTGCACTCTGCTCCATGGGGCAGTGGGGACACCATGGGCAGATGCGCAGGGTCTGAGTCCTGCCGTCCCCGAGGCAGTCACAGCCAGCAGGTGGGTGTCAGACGCAGGAGATTGCTTTACTAAGTGCTCACGACTCACTGATCCCTGGAGCACAGACCTGATGTTTCATCCCTGAGAGTGATGTTTCATTCCTTCAGAGTGAAGCCTGCAGGGCAAAGCTCCCAGAACCCAGAGCACAGCGCAGCTGGTCGGTCCAGGGCAGACCTTCTGGGCAAGCTGTGCTCAGGGCCGTAGCATGTGGGTGACATGGCCTCTGTGCCACCTCCACCACCCGTGGCTGACACCACATGGCAGGCTGAGTGAGGCCACACCACCTGTGCCTCACTGCCAGCCTTACTTTCCTGAGTAAGATAAAGGAAATTCATGGAGCAAAAAACTCACCTAATTGTCACGATATTTATAAAAATGATGGATATTAGTCTGGAGATTTCTTGTTATTCAACAACAAAACAAAGAAGGAAAGAGAGATCTATTTTGCCCCCAGTAACTTCAGCCATGTCTTTGCCCCCACCCTGTAGAGTGGTTCTGACAGCTGGCTCAGGGAACCTTGGTCAGTCTAGAAAGGTCACATGTCATTCAGCCTGATGTATTGGTAACTTAGCAACAACTCAGCATACAAAAGTGAAGAGCACACTGCAAGTGTGTGAGTGTCCCCCATGGAGCCCTGAGGCAGAGCTGGCCACAGAGTACCCTGCTTTGAACTGGCTGCACGCTGGGCGCCGCACTCTGTGTGGGGGTGGGGGGTTAGAAAGTCCCTGGGGACACAGACTCTGGGCAAGACCCGTCCCGCAGGACAAGAGTTGAATCTGCCTCTGCTTAAGTCATTTGTTACAACCAAGTGTGTCTGTCAGCCCAGAGCCCCAGTGTCCTCCATGTGGTCGCTGGCGCTGACATGGAGCACCCTCATCCTTCATGGGGTTGTCCTTCAACAGCAGCAGATGTGCTCTGTGTGGCCACTTGAGTTCTGTTAAACATTCTCAGGGGCTCCCTCGTTAGGGCCACTCAAGAATCAGAAACTGCAGTTCACGGGAAATGGGTCCAACGCTGGGCAGGAGGCATCATGTCACTTTAGGCACCTAACTATGGGCATCCCCGGGTTCACCACAGCAAAAGCACAGATGCTTCTGCTCGGGACAAAGCCGAGGGACCCTGGACACCCAGGAGACACGTCCTTGCCCAGGGGCACGTCTGCACTGGAGGGTGTGTTTCCTGCACCAACCACACATGCTCTACTCTCAGTGCCCTCGTGCTGTGAAAAATGAAACTCCTGCTTCCCCAGCTCTCAGGGGCAGGGCTGGGGAGTGGGGTGAACCCAGTGGAGAACTGACTTTAGAGAAAACCGGGACTGAGTAGGGGAGGTGGTAGGGGGAGAGGGCAGGCAGCTTAGGCTGTTGATGGCAAAACGATTCTGAGAAATGGAGCAAGAGAAAGGTTTCATTTTTAAATGTGTTAAAAAAGTTACCACTTGGCTAAAATTCCACACCAGGCTCTGCTTTGCTCTGGAGCTAACATGCAACCTCTCAGCCGGCTCCCCAGTCTTAGTAGGGTCTCCGAGGGTCCTGGCCCTCTCCGGTGTTTTCTCCTCCCAGTGCCGCGGTGGCCGGGGCCTGGGCAGCTGTGGGGATCTGCCGGCCAGCCTCCTCTGGGCCTCCTCCCGGCCTGTGGCAGTGCCAGCCCCAACTGAGTCACAGGGAAGCCAGGCGCCCTCCAAATGCTTTATTCCAACTGTCTATGCTACTTGGGAAAAACCATTAACTTCTACCTGGATCTCTGTATGGAATTTTGGGTTTTGGAATTTTTTAAAAACCAGAGTACTTAGCAATCAATAAATCCCTTCCCTTCCTCGAAAATAACCTCACTTCCAGAGAAGCTGTCACTTTCCCGGAATCTGGAGACCCGCATGCAGCTCTGGGAACAGAGTCTTGCTGTGAACACTCGCTGCACGTTTCCTGCACAAACAGCCATCTGACGAGTGGCCAGAGTTATACCATTTGGGTTTTCACTGATGATTTTGGACCCAGGGCAAGTTTCTGTCAAGAGGATTTGCTCCAAATGCCGCCTCCTACGTTTCACTCTTTGGGGAGGCGCCAGGTGCTATGGGTGCCCCGCTACCCTGGCCCGACCGGTACCCGCAGCCAAACCATCATCCCGCTTGGGACTGGGGAGCCTGGGAGGTCCAGGCCATCCCGCCAGAGGGGCTTCGTTCTGGAGCTCCCGCCACCCCGAGTGTAGAGGAACTGCACCAGTCGGCCAGCGCCATTTCTGGAACCCTGGGTGAGAGCCCCAATCTACCCCAAACAGGACCTCTCTCGCCATCATGCGTGGGCAGGGAGGGGAGGCTGGAGCCTGCACCGTGGATGCACTGAAACCTTTCCCGTGAGCCTCTTGGTTGTAACCATGTCTGACTAGGTTTCCAACAACATCTGCGCCCACACACCTAGGAGTGTGATTTTTGCGCCAAGGTGCCGTCTAAATGTTGGTGTGTGCGTTTAGATGCCCACTTTCAAGGTGCTCTACACTTCGGCCGACACTGTGTGTCAAAGTTCCTTCTGATCCTGTTAATCTGATGGGCTCACACGGCCCCTCCTGACTCTAGTTTGCTTACTGGCAGCTCTAATGCCAAGAGAAGGGGAGGCTGCCTGTCCTGGCCACGTGGTGCAGTGCACTTTCTGCACGGCAGGTGGTCTGCTGGCTGGCAGATCTGACTCCTGCCCCTCCAGGCCTGGGTGACTCTAGGAGGGCGAGTCTGATCCCTTGTTGGGCCAGTGGGCTGGCCATGAGGGAGGCCCCCCGCCTCACCTGTGCTGTTGACCCAGGGTGTAGGGGTGTTGCGGGTTCTGCTTGGGGGGGTCAGAGGCACCTGGGCACCTGTTCAGGGAGGCACCTGGACACCTGCATGGGGCAACCTCCTTTTCCAGTAAGAGAGGGGCTAAGAAAGAACTGCCTAGGGCTTGTGACATGGCAGGGCCCAGAGTGTGACAGTGAGTACCATGGCTGACCGAGGGTGGCTCAGGGCACCGCAGACGCACGGATGGAGCAGAGTGCCTTTCCTGCGTGCCTGGATGTGGAAGAGGCCGCCAGGGCCGTTTCTGACCGTGATGTTCCCCGAGCAGAGGTGGTACCCAGAGCAGCAGGAGGCAGGCGCATCTTCAGAGGCGGGCACGTGTGCTCCTGTGACCTCACTGTGGGCAGGTTTGCTCTTCCCTTTCCTTAGCCACTCGTGTGGCCCACACGCGTGGAAGAGCCTGTGCATGAGCTAGGCACAAAGGATGGAGAGACCTCTCCCCGGAAACATCCACTCCCCGCTGGTTTTCAGGGAGGACAGTGGAATCTACTGGATGAAACAGACCATCTGATCCACGCAGTGTTTTCGGGATCATTCGATGCCTGACACACAGCAGGGCCCCCACAGTCATCTGCACAGCAGCCTCCCCCACGCACGCCTAGCTGAGTCCCAGGAGGGGCCTCTCCCCTCGTAGGATGCAGCTCTGCTTCTCCCTGTCCTCTCCTTGAGCTCCACCCTGCTTGTGCCACCGGACTGGAAGGGTGTCGGGGACAGAGCAAAGTAGATCTTGCTGCTGAGCAGGACCCTGGGCTTCTTGCCCCTGCATTTGGACGCTCGTTCCCTGCCTCTGCCAGTGTTGCTTCTTGGGGTTGTCTGGTGCCCCCGCAAAGGCGAGCAGCTTGAAGGCCCACAGGTTGGTGTATAGACCTTCCTCTGGTCCATTCTTTGCCTGGCCCTGTGGGCCTCCACCTTTGGTGGGCAAGACCTGGTGCCGGGGTGTGTATACCAAACACATGTGTCAAGGGACACTTTGACTACCCAGCTGTGACTTGACTTTACAATCTCACATGTAAGATGTGACTTCATGGCACTGAATCAAGGGAAAAGGAAAATATATCATCCCTTTCTCACCCCTGTGGGTCTTTTGCTTCCAATGTGGGTGAATTATGTTCCTCTAGACTCCTGTCTGCAGCACAGGACTGTGAGGGTCAGAGCTGTTGTTTGTGTGTGCGTGAGGTGGGGTGATTGGCCGGGCAGGGGTCGCCAGGAGGAGTAGTTTCTCATTTATTTTTTTGGGCTGTGTGGCTTGTGGGATCTTGGTTGCCTGACCTGGGATTGAATCTACACCCACTTCAGTAAAAGGCTGGAGTCCTAACCTCTGGCCTGCCAGGGAATTCCCAGCAGTTTCTGAACAGAACCTTGACAGGAGATGGGGAGGAAATGCCCAGATCAAGAAGGGGAGGGGTAGCACTAATAAAATTACCACATTATAGTCATAATAATTACTGTATTCATTAAGTGTGATGTGTGCTTTTGGTTATTTAATCCACTCAATGACCCTTTGAGGTAGGGACCATTATCTCATTTTACAGATGAGGAAACAGAGGTCCAGGGGGATGAAATGAATTCTTCAACCTGAGCTGAGTCCCACGTCTGGACTAAGTGTCAGCACTCAAAACTCAGGCAGAACTTGAGACATTAACCACTATTCCAGAGGCAAGGATAGACTAAGGTGTGGAAACTATAAAGGGAAATTGCAAGAATGTCAGATCTGATTTTAAAAACACATTATTTAAATGATCTTGACAAGTAGAAGCGATAACCTTCCTTTTAGAAAGGGAATTTGTCTAGCTGAATGAAATAACTTTTTAGTAGCAAAGCAAAACAGTCTATCAGCGATAATCATCAGATGTTCCCAGCTAAATGAGAGCACATTTGCAGGTTGCTTCTCCCTGTGTAGTGACAATGAGAGATGGACAAAGATCAAAAACATGCTTGTAAGAAAGTCATTTATTTGGATGAAAAGTTATATTTTTCCATTGACAAAAGATACCATCTTTGTCTTTCAGTTTGACCATTTAGTCTGTGTACATTTCATGTTATAACTGATATATTAGGGGTTTCATCTAACATTCCAATCTAAGTTACTGTGTGTTTTTAATTTATCCTGATTATTCTGTGTTGTTTTTTCTCTCCTTTCTTGCCTTTATAAACTTTATAATATTTTTATACTCCCCTTTGTTAGCTCGATAAGCACCTTTGTTGTTCTTTTAGGTTATCATAGAGATTAAAGTACTCTTTTAGAGTTGTCAAACTCTAATAAATATTAGTATTTCTAAAAAAGACAGATAACCTAATTTTTTAAATACCCAGAAGTTTTGAATAGGCACTGCATTAAAACAATCTCCAGATGGCCAATAAGCATATGAAAAGGTGCTCAATGTCATTAGCTATTAGGGAAATGCAAATGTTAACCATAATGAGTACCAGTATACACTCAGTAGAATAGCTAAAATAATTATTTTCATCTGCAAAATTTCTTTTGATTTATCTTCCAACTTACTAATTCTTTCTTTAGTTAGAGCTAATTATTAAGTTCTAAATTCCAGTTATTCTATTTCTTAGTTCTAGAACTTTTCTTTGATTCTTTATTATACCAAAATTCTCAATCATGTCTTTTATTTCTTTCAATATTTTAACGGATTATTGAAACTTCATTATTTGAATAACTTATTTTCCATCTTCTGTGGCTCTATTTCTATTGCCTGTAGTTTCTCTTGATTTTTGATCATGTTGTCCCATCTCCTTAAATGCCAAATTACTTTTGATGATGCTGGTTATTGTAAATGAAACAATATAGAGAAAACTCAAGGCCTAGGACAATGTCATCTTCCTCCATGAGAGGATTTATGTCAGCTTCTGGCAGGCAGCTAGAGTGTTTGGAATGCCATTGTCATTGCTACCTCATCAGGGTTTGAGTTCCAGAATGACTGGTCCTGCTAAACAGTGCAACATGGTGGCAAGTGAGGTGGAAGGCTTACCTCATGGGATGGTGGATGATCCCACTGAGGATACAAAGAGAGCATCCCCAGGAGGAGATGGGAAGTTGACTCAGTGATTTTTAAAGACCCTTTCACAACAGTGCCGCTGAGTTTCTGTGGTTTTCACTTCTACAGCTCACATGTAGATCACACTTGTGGACCATGGATTGAATAGCACATGGGGCTAGATGATTGGTGATGAGGAAGTCCAGAGTTAGAGAGAACTTACTCAAAGGCGTAAGTATACAGGAGGCGCCAGAGCAGGAGGTGAAGAGCTTTGACCTGAAGGGCCTGAGTCCAAGTCCTGCCTCTGCCCTTTGTGTGGAACATGGTCTGTTGATTACTGTACTGGGCCTCAGTTCTTGATACAGCCTTATGGAGATATAATTCACGCACTGTACAATTCACCTGTTTCAAGTATAGAATTAAATGGTTTGTTGTATATTCACAGAGTTGTGCAGCCATCACCACAGTCAATTTCAGAAGCATTTTGTCATCCCAAAGGGAAAACCTGTCCCCATCAGCTGTCACTCCCCAGGCCCTGGCAACCATGAATCTATTTCTGTCCCTATGGATTTGCCTGTTTTGGACCTTTCATATAAACGGAATCGAATTGCATGTGGTCTTTTGTATGTGTGCCATTCAGTTAGCCGGAGAAGGCAACGGCACCCCACTCCAGTGCTCTTGCCTGGAAAATCCCATGGACGGAGGAGCCTGGTAGGCTGCAGGCCACAGGGTCACAAAGAGTCAGACCTAACTGAGTGACTTCACTTTCACTTTTCACTTTTATGCATTGGAGAAGGAAATGGCAACCCACTCCAGTGTTCTTGCCTGGAGAATCCCAGGGATGGGGTCGCACAGAGTGGGACACGACTGAAGTGACTTAGCAGTAGCATTCAGTTAGCATGATGTTCTCAAGGTGCACAGTGCTGATGAAGCCTGTGTCATTCTTTTGTATGACTGAGTGAAATTCCATTGTACAGATGGGCTCCATTTTGCTTATCCATTAATTTGGTGGACATTTTGATTGTTTTGGTTATTCACCTATTATGAATAATGCTGCAACAAGCGTTACATATTTTTGGTGTGGAGTTGTTTTCACTTCTCCTGGGTATATATCCAGGAGTGGAATTGCTGGGTCAGAGGGTAACTCTGTGTTTAATCTTTTGAGGAGCTTCTGGAACAGCAATGTATGAGGTTTCTAATTTTCCCCCATTCTCACCAACGCTTCCGGTTCTCTATCTTTTTGACTATAACCATTATAAAGAGAAGGAAGTGGTATCTTGTGGCACTTCCCTGACAGCTAGTGAAAGAAGACATCTTTTTCATGTGCTTCTTGCCCATTTGTATATTTTCTTTGTCTTTTTATTATTTGAATTTAGGGGTTCTTTATATATTCTAGATCAGGTATATGATTTCCAAATATTTCCTCTCATGCCTTGCCTTTCACGTTCTTGATAATGTCCTTTGTATCACAAAATTATTAATTTTGATCACCTGTTTTTTAATTTGCTTGCTGTGCTTTTGGTGTCATATCTAAGAAATCGTTGTCTAATCCAAGGTCACAAAGATTCACACCTTTACTTTCTTCTAAGACTTACAGTTTTAACTCTTCCATTTAGGTCTTTGAGTCTTTTAGAGTTAATTTTTGTATATGCTATTTCGTAGGGGTCCGACTTCATCCTTTTCCATGTGGGTGTCTGGTGGGAAGCACCATTTGTTGAAAAGGCTGTCCTTTCCTCATTTAATGATCTTGGCATCCTTGTTGAAAACCAATTGAACATACACGTGAGGGTCTAGTGTCAGATTTTAATCTTTAGACTCAGGATGAAATGAATGCCTGAGGCTTCCCTGGTGGCTCAGTAGTAAAGAATCCCCCCATCAAGGCAGGAGACATGGGTTTGATCCCTGATCTTGGAAGATCCCACATGCTGCAGAGCAACTAAGCCCATGCACCACAACTCCTGAAGCCTGCGTGCCTAGAGCCGGTGCTCTGTAACAGGAGAAGCCTCTGCAGTGAGAAGCTTATATACCGCGACTAGAGAGTAGCCCTCTACTTGCCACAACTAGAGAAAAGCCCTCACAGCAACGAAGACCCAGCACAGCCGAAAGTAAATAAATGCGCTTAAAAATGAATGCCTGCATCATATTGAGATCACGAAGGTTCAGGGAAGGACCTTCCCATATGTGGCCTGGCACCCAGCAGGCACGCAGAGCATCGATGATGGTGTGGACACAGGAGCTGGGCGTTCACCCCTGGAAGAGGCCCAGGCTGGGAGGAGGGGGCAGCACAGCCATTGCTGAGCATTGAGGTAGCACTTCCCTCCTCCCGGCCTGTCTTGTTGCCATGCCAACACGACCTGGCCTGCATACACCCAACCTGGCCAGCGGGGATGGAAAGAATTACTCTGACTTTTCGCAAAGATGGACGATGATCTCAGGTGAGGGGTAGGGAGCTGGAACAGAACGTCCTTGGTAACAAAGCAACAAAAGCTCAGAGAAAACATGGCCCCCGCAGTGGTTTCCAGGGAGGCCGCTTCGCCCAGGTTTCCCTGCTGGGCCCCTGTTGCCCGCACAGACTCTCCTACCCCTGCAGGGCTGGCTCATCCTCCAGCTCCTTGATTCCCCTGAGAAGTTGCCTGGGCACCAGGCAGCCAGCCCACAGGTGTTGTCTGCAGTCGACTCCAGCTCAGGGCCACACTCAGTTCGCTCTGCCTTGGGCTGTGGGCTGAAGCTGAGACCACCACCTCACGGCCCCTTCTTTCTCCCAGTCTGTTCTGTGCCCCCGGGTCCATGGAGCACCGAGAGCTTGGGTGCATGCTGGGGCTCATCATTCCATGAGGACACATCATACCTCTGGGTGCTTCTCTTACTCCACACTTGGTGCCGAATTCTACTACCTGAGCAAAACCCCAGCAACATCTTTAGATTGTGTCCTCCTGGGAGGTACTCTTCCAACTCAGCTGCTGCTCATTGGGGCAACTGAGACTTGTCCCCTACACCGCTGTTCCCATCAAGGTCAGTGCTGTCCCCTCAAAGCTGGGCACTGCCCACCTCTCAGTCTCCCCCTCCCTCATCCCCCTCCTGAGGTCCCCCAAACCACTGTTGGTGACCACACCACTCAAACCCTCTTGGGGATCAGAAATGGCTCAAGGGTGGGTGCTTCAGGAGAGTCTGATTTGGTTTGAAGTGGGGCTGGTGAAGAAGAGCCCAGGTCCTTCCTGTGGGCAGCCCTCCCTGACCAGAGCCCCTAGCACCCAAGATGGAGTGCCAGTCCTGGCTGCGCATACCTCTCTCCCCCACAGACCCTGAGTCAGCAGCATCATTCTGTGACTGTAGGTCCCCGTGGGGCAGGGACTGCCGTCCTGATCAAGGCTGAGACTGGGCCCAGGTCCCCTGCTGCTCTGATCCCCTTCCCCTTCCCTCTGACACGAAGGACTTCTCCAGTCTCACCCTCGCCCACTCAGGGTGTCGGCTCCTTCCTCCTCCAGGTTAAGACGCGAGGCCATCTGCTGCCTCCCCAGCCTAACCCCGTCCGAGGGAGCTGGTCCTGTCGGCTATCCATGCAGTTATCCTGCTCTTCTGCAGGTGCCCTGCCCCCGCCCTGCCTGTCAGGAGTTGTCTCCGGAGCTCACAGCCTGGTCCTCGGGCCGCCCTGGACCACTCGGGCTGGAGCTGACAGAAGGATGCTGTGCTTTCCAGTGTGACACTGGGCTGGGCATTTAGGCTGTCTGGTCACACCCTGTGGACACTTGCAGAAGAAGGGACCAGCCATCCCTGCCCGGGGGCAGGGTGCTGGCCTCTGCGAGGCCTGTCCTGGTCATGTGAGGGGTGTGGGTGTCTGCCCCACTGTTCTTGGAGCTCCTGGGTGACAGGCTGGTGCCTCAGGGGGGCGGAAGAGAGGCCAAGGAAGGAGGGGTGAGTCAGCAATGTGGAACCGTGATCTGGGGCGCAGGGAGCAGGAGAACGTCTTCTCCACGTGGTTCCTGCATCCAGCGAGGCTTCTGGGAATGAAAACAGCAGTTGAGCCGGTTTCTCCGACATTTCATTTTCCTTTGAAACAGAGCTGCATTCCATCAGAACTTCTAAATATTTATCTTAACATTCTTCCTATAATTAAAAATTATTTGCCATATTCCAGAGGCTGTTTCGTGTCTCCCATTGTGCAAGAGCTCTCTTGTCGTCACAGACGCGAGCCTGGCAGGCTCTGCCTGTGGTCACAGACAGCGGTGTAACCAGGAGGGAGCCTGGGCCAGGCACCAGCTAGTCCTGTCTCTTAACACTTGCTAACCCTCCTCTGAAGCAAAGATAGGGAACATCAGGTTGGAGATTTGGGTGGTAAGACAATCTAGCAAGGGTTTAAAGATTTAAAAAATGAATGCATTTTTAAGACATGGAACTGACCTGCCAGCCTCTGGTTCCTGGCCGCTGTGCCATCCTCGCCAGTGGCCAGAGGATGCCTGAAGCCCCAGGCAGCCAGCCAGCGGGGCAGCGTGCAACATAGGAAATAATGCAAAGGCTTTCTCTGATTCAGTTTAAAAGTTCAACGTTGAAGGTACAGTGATTTATTTTTGCAGTGATAACACAAATTCAAATTCTGGCGGAGCACACATCTTTCTGAAAACAAGGCTTTGGCCAAATTGAGACATCTATGGCGCAGAAATATGCTTGGAATCAACGATGCTGCCCAGCAAGTGATAACTGCTTCAGGAAATCCTCTGCATCGTGAGAGGAGCTCAGGCTGTCACAATGCATGAGTGAGAAGTGGAGGGGCTGGACCACAAAGCCCTGGGATGCAGCTGATGCTGAATTAAAATGAAAGCGGATGCAGCAGGGCGTCATCTCTCTCCCTGGGGTTAATTGCCATCCTTATCTGCCAGGCACAGGAGTGGATCCTTTGTAAATAAAGTGTGCACGGTGGCATTTAATTGTTCTGTAAGTGAGCCCTTTAAATTCGTTGTGCCATTTATTCAAAATCCACTGGGAACTTCCAAATTTTTCAGTGAAGGTTGTGCCAGAAAGCTTCAGTTAGGAGCTGAACAAATTTGGCCACAGAACAAATTTGCTCACAGAAAGGTGCTGACGCGTTAAAGATGCTGACGAGAGGACCGGGGGAGTCTCATGCTTGGTCCTGCTGTGGGATCTTCAGGAACAGTGCTGTCACTTCACTGTGGAATGTTCTGGGCCAGTGGAAGAATCTTCTGATGAGGTCCACATTTTAAAGTTGGATATATTTATATTCTGTACCCAAATGGAATGCACTTGAGATAGCTAAGATTTTTGAAGCATTTAAATTTGGTGAAACATTGAAAAGCATCATAAATAGAGACAATTTGATGAATTTCAACTTGTGAAATACTTGTTGATGAGAGGTTCTCTGACTAGAGTCAAAACAGACCCTGACCACATATCCAGGCTGAAATAGACTCATCTTCCCACCTGGAAATATTAGAACTGAGGAAATCTTCCACTTGGCCAGATTTGTGCTGAGTATCCAGGTCTGTCAGCACCTGTAGGAAGATAATTTTCTCAATAAAATATTATACTTTATAGACAGCCAGTCAAGAGTGTCAACAATCTTGAATTTACAGATCACAAAGTTTAACACTGAGGAAGATTGGGGATAATTTATGAAAAAATAAAACTAGTAAATAATTTTAAGAGATACTCTTTTAAAAAAAATCAGTGACATTGTATTAAAGTCCAGATAAACTTTAAAAAGAAATCAAAGTTTGTGTGTATGGAGCAAGAGTAATTACTCTGCTTGTTTTTTCAAATGTCCAGATAATCAGTGCAAAGAATATTTTTAAAAGTTTTCCTTTAATATATATGGATATAGACTTGGAATAATTTATTTTGGATAATAGATTTTAAATAGAACTATTTCATAGGCCTGCCAGTAAAGAAAATAGAAATGTCAGACAATAAATAGATATTTCAAAAACGTATACATTTAAGAAATTATTTTCCACACCTTCTTCTCCTCTCACCAGTGTCTTCATCGGCTCGATAGGTTGTACTGTCACCCTCATGGTATTTCATAGCTTCCTGTTTGTGGCGTAACTAATTTGTTTCGCTTGCTCCTTAAGGATACACATGATACCTTGTGATCCAACCACACAAGAAATACCTGGTGCCTCCTCTATGGCAAATACTATAATTTTATAAACCAAGCATGTAGCAAGGGTATAGCAGTGTAAGATTCTAGAGTTGGATGGATGATGGATGAATGGGCAGATGGGTGGGTGGGTGGGGGATGGGTTAAACTTAGCCGTTAATAAGGGCATCGCTGATACTTTGGAGGTGAGTGGCCTTCCTTTCTGAGTCTGAACCTTGTTCTCCTGGCTCATTACAACACAGTCTCCTTATTGGCTATATCATTTTACACTATTTCATTGCCCTCTGAGCCCTTGGTCATCAGGGGAAGTAACAAGAAAATAGGACTGGGTCAGGATAAACCTTCCAAGCTGTTGCCTTCTGTTTCCAGATGGTGGTCTGTGGAATTCTTTCTGTCTGAACTGAGCATTTGTCCGTTGAAAGCTGAGATGGGCCAGGGGCCCTTTCAACAAGGCAGGATCTTGTTCTACAGCAAGTGTAGCTTCCAGTTTGGCTCAGGGCACGTGGCAGGCAAATGGGACCCTCTGTATCTATAGTCTTGTGGAAGGGTAGAACCACCATGGACCAGAATCTTGCATCACAGGACATCTTTTATGCAATCCGGACCATGTCCAGCCACTGAAGTCTCGCTCACCTTGAATGCCTCCCCCACGAGGCAGCCCATCACCTGTCAACATAACACACACACCCCTGCTAGTCTGTGCTCCCCAAGCCCTTGGCTTCCACTGCCCCAGGTGACTGTAACTTGTCTAGATCATCCTGGTCCCAAAGGGGCCTCCAACATGATGTCCCTGATGCTTATTGAAGGTCGTGGGCTGAGGATGTTGCTGCTGAGGTCTGCTTTCCCGTCCTGTCACCGTCTCAGTGAGGTACTCAGGAGTCCAGTGAGGTACTCAGGAGTCCAGCATTCAGAAGCATTCAAGGTTCAGGACTTCGAGCTTTCTGACCACATCACACCTCAGCTGCTTGGTCCATGGTACCACAAGTACCCACATACCCACCACTTGATTCCACCATTTACATCGGACTGCAGTCTCTTTATCAGCTGTCTGTCCAGCTCTCCACCCCTCTCTCCATCTGTGGATCCACCTTACTTTTGTGTGCATTTCACACAGCCACTGCAGACACCAGTATACTTGGCCCCTAAGCAGTTGAGCGCATGTTCTGCCAACATTCAATATTTATGTTTTTAAGTAAACTTTCCATGCAGTGAAATGCACAAACGTTAGGTGTACCTTTCACTGAGTTTTAACACAAGCAGACTCCTGTAAGCCCCTCCCCATCAGCACGGGGAATTTCCCATCCCTGCAGGATGTGCCCCCTTCTCTGTCAGTCCTTGCCCACACCCTACTGAGGCGGCCACTGTCCTGGTTTTTGTCATCACTGATTAGTTTTGCCTGTTCCAGAGCTTCATATAAACCAGAGGTGCCATTTTAACCACCAGTCTGTACTGCCATGTGGGTGAGGGGTTTTCAAGGGCTAGCTCTGGGGGATGGACAGATCACCCAGGGTTCCCCAGAAAAGTGGAACCAAGAGGATATCTGTCATCTATTGATGTCTATCAGTTATATAGTCTGTCTGTCTATCTATCTATCTGTTATATCTGCAGAGAGAGCAACAGATTCATTTTATCATAAGGACCATGGGGTTCACAGGTCGAAATCTGTAGGGGAGGTCAACAGGCTGGAAGTCCTGGAAGGGTGGCTGTTATGGTGTAGAACAGGATGTTTGTTCTGTCCAGTTGCGAGGCAGAATTTTTTCTTTTCTGGGAAACCTCAGTTTTTGCTCACAAGAACTCCAGCTGGGTGAATGGGGCCAACCTGCCTTACGAAGAGTAACCTCCCTTACTTGGAGCTGACTGGTTGCAGGTAGTTACCACATCTACCCCATTCATGCAGCGTCAATGCTGGCATTTGACCAGGGAACACACATCACGGCCCTCACACAGTGGAATGTCTCTGAGTTGAGAGCACCTGCTCAGGACCTGGTAGAGAATCAGGAAGGTGGCTTCCAGCAAGAGAGCAGCCCAGAGACCCAGCTGGAAGGGCGGAGCCAGGACCCTGGTTGCTCACTGGCTAGTGAAAGGAGCCTTGCTGGGCAGGGACCAAACATGGGGTGGGGGTGGCGTCGGGGCCTCCATTCCCCGCTTCTGCCTGCTAAGCACAGCTGCATACAACCAAATGAGTGCCGCCCTCCTCCACTTCGGCTCCTCCCAACAGATGATCTATGTTTTAATGAGAATAATATTTGCTTCAAGGAAGGATGATTCCAGCCATGTTTTATATCAGCCAGATGTGTTCAAATGTTCACCCCGTCCCTCCACCAGGAATCTGGCAAAACCTGTACTGCAGTGGGGCCCCCACCTCTCCCCACCACCCGCCTTCATCCTCAGGCCCAAGGGTGTTTCCAGGGGAAGGGAGCCACATGGAGCTGATTCATCAGCACGGTGCTCATCAAAACACCGTTTTGTAAGAGCTAATTGGCGCACAGGGAGCCTCTCAAATCCTTTTCATAAGCCTTTCACTGACCCTGTTGTTTGAGCCAGGCCTTAACAGAACCTCAGCTTCAAAAGACTGATGTTTGGTCCGAAACTCAGACACCCTTGTGTTGAAGCAGGCACCAGGCTTGGGCAAACGCTTTTTGCCAGTTTTAGGCTGAGCAGAGCCAGGCAGTTGGGAAAGACTGGACTCCAGCAAAGTGGTTAACGGTTTTTTTTCCCTCCTACTTTTCAGGCCGACAATAAGCTCTGAGCCGGGAACCTGGGACCTGTGCCGTGACAGGTAGGACTCTGTGTCACCTGCCCTTCTGCTGGTCTGCGACAGCCCAGGAGGGGTGGCTGTGTTACCTTGCCCAGCGTCCTTTTCAATAGAATATTCTTTCACCAAAGAATGGAGTTCAGAGAAGTTACTCTGTGTGTTTCCTTTCTCCAGAACTTAGTTGTTCATTCATTCATCCTCTTATTTGGAAACTTAGTGAATATGCGCTGTGTGACAGCTCTGTAGCAAGGACCAGCATCAGTGATGAGACAGAGATGTCGTTTCCTTCATGGGGAGATAGTTACCTATCAGGCACGCAGCTGAGCGGGGGTGTGATTGCAACTTGTGATGGAGGGAAAGACCCGTGAATACAAGACTGGAGCCTCTTCTGGTGGGTGGTGGGGATGAGGGTCTGAAGCTTGGAAAGAAAGGATGTGGGAAGGGTGTAGGGAGAGCATTTGGGACGGGGAACAGAGTGTGCAGGAGCCCTGAGGACTGGGAGGAGAGGGAAGAGGAGGCCAGACCCCCACAACTCAGAGGCTGAGGAGGGGAGCTGCCTTTTATCCCAAGAGTAATGAAGAGATGCTAACACGTCTGCAGCAAGAGATGGCTTTTGTCCAATGTATGTTGCTGTTTAAGCCGAGCTTATTGGGATATAACTTACATCAGTGAAATCACCCTTTTCACTGAATCGTCCTGAGTAACAAACGCATCCAGTTGTGTCACTGCCACAGTCAACACACAGAAGGTCCTGTCACCCCGAGATTTCCCTTTGTAGTCAACCCTTCCCGTCACCAGCCCCCAGCAGCCCCCACCTGGTTTCTATCCCTGGAGATCAGTTTTGCCTTTTCTGGAATGTCACTGAGATGGGATGATTCCATGTCCCCTTTAGGTCTGTCTTCTTTCACAGGCTGTGCATCCACAGCCACGTCATCTTGCCGCTTGTCATCGTGTCCTCATGGCGGCCGGGTGGTTTTCTGTGGTATAGATGTGCTTGTCCACCTGATGCAGACCTCTGGGCAATTCTGGTTCTCAGGCCACACTTAGTACTGCCAGGAGCCCTTGCACTCGGGCTGGCATGTCTGTCCATCTCAGCCCTGTGCCCAACTGCTCTGGACAGATTTGTGGGGATTTCTGGTTGTACAGTGAGGAGGATGCCAGAACATGTTCCACAGTGGCTGCACCACGAGGCACTCCCACCTCAGCCCACACTGCCACCCACCACAAGGCACTCCCCACTTCAGCCACACCTCAGCCCACACTGCCACCCTGGGGACTCCGGGGTCTTGCTTCCTGAGCCAGTGGAAGTCCTCGATTTGAACAGGGCCTCCCTCTCGCTCAGGCCCCTCAGCTCTGCTGTCTCATATGGTCCTCCGCCTTCTCTCCACTTAGGTTTCATCTTCTGTCAGATTATAGCCACATTTCACTGGGCGCTACAGAATCTTTTTCAAAGTTTCCAGTCATATCTAAGAGAAAGTCTTAAGTAAATTTTTAAAATGTTTTTATTTTTTATTATACTGGGTCTTCATTGCTGTGCACAGGCTTTTTCTAGCTATGGTGAGCAGGGGCTACTCTTTAATTGCTATTCGTGGGCTTCTCAACAAGGATGGCCTCTCTTGTTGCAGAGCACAGGCTCTAGGGTGCTTAGGCTTCAGTAGTTGCAGCTCGCAGGTTCTAGAGCACAGGCTCAGTAGTTGGGGTGCCTGGGCTTAGTTGCTCCGTGGCATGTGGGATCTTAGTTCTCAGACCAGGGATTGAACCCATGTCCTCTGCATTGGCAGGTGGATTCTTAACCACTGGACCCCTAGGGAAGCCCTCTGAGTTAGGTATTATTATGACCCAGTACCTCTCCAGAAGTTGCTGGGCTCTCTTCTTAATAAAGAAAGAAAGCCTCCAGAAAGCAGTAGCATCTGGCTAGAATTTAATGAGAGTGTATTACTTTCATGGGGCCCTGAGGGTTTTTTTTTTTTAAAAGAAACAAATGATACTGATTTCCCACTGATGGGAGTGACAGAAATTTCTTTTAGAATAGCTTTAGATATTTTTAGAAATGAAGTGATTTTAAAGACACATGTGAAGTGAATGATAGGTGGGTACTGTGGAGATTTGGCAAATGTTTGAGGAAGGTATGCCAACAGCTGGTGTTCAGGAACCACCCTGCCCAGGTGCCGGGCAGGCCCGGTTCACCCTGGCACCATCTCTCCTGGCCTTGGGCCCACCTGCCGCCTGCTGCAGGATCCCTCTGAGAATTCACTATGACGTTGATGTGAAGTGCTGACCTGGGGACACCTAGAGGGGTGTGGAGCGAGCCGGGAGCTCAGTGATGAGCACCTGTTGCTCTGTCACCCCAGCTCCCTGAGCAGGACATCTGCCCTTGATTCTGCCGGGACGATGCACCAGAAGGTCAGGCTACAATTTCTGCTTCAGATACACACACTAATAATAGCAGCCACGTTCCCAGCTCCTATTCCCGGCATGATATTGCCATCATCTCTAATCAGTACTGTTCTCAGTGTCAGCCTAGGAAAACGCTCAAGTCTGTGGTTAAATAAGGAAACTGCAGAAAGTTTAGAAACTGGTGTAAGACCCACAGCTGTCCTATTTTGGGGAGAAATGCTCTTTATTCTGAGACTGTGTCTTTTTTATTATTTGATGAACTGATAATGACCGTGGAGGGGAATGGATTTTAGGGGTTCTACTTAAAATGTGGAAATAAAAAACATTAGACCAAAAAAAAAAAAAAAAAGTCAACTAAGTATCAGGCCTAGTCGAGAATCTATTACTTTTTAAAAAAATTGGACCAAGCTGTTAGTCTCCAAAAATTGAGTGATGATGACGATGTGAGTAAGGTTGTTTCAATTTAGAATCCCTGTGTACAGATAATCATCATAGTACAAAGTTGTAGGAATCAAAAGGAGCCACATTTAAATAAGTCTAATTTGAATGTCAGAATGTGCTATGTTGGGACCTTGTGGCCAGCTCTGCCTCACATGTTGTGTAGATTCTGTCAATAAAAGAAGGCTTTAGCTTCCAGGAAAAAAAAAAAAACAACAACAACATTAGACCAGAAACATCTTCTGAAAATGTTACTGACTTTTGGTTTTCGACATCTGATTCTGGCCAGTGTGAAGTAACAGGCATGGGAATTACCCTCCTGCCATAAATGACCAGAAAGCTGGATGGAAAACGCCCAGCACAGCTGTCACACATTGACGTTAGGCAGTGAAAGGGAGAAACAGGGCTTATGACTGTACCAGCTCACTGCGGGGAGGGAACGTGTGAGAGAGGGGTGGTCTCATTGCGTGGAGGAGAGAGAGGGCAGACTAGCAAGACTTGGAGGGCAGAGGGCTGGGTGGAGGGAGCTCCAGAGAGGCTCCACCAGGGCACGGCTGACGCGTGCATGTATGTGAGGGAAGGAAAGGAGGCTTGGGACATTGCTGCCCAGAGAGGCAGGCAGAACAGTCCTTGGAGCTCACACAGGACTGAGGGTAGCTTGTGTTTATATCAGCCAGGGTGGGAAGATCTTAGGATACATTGGGCATTAGTGGAATCCTCATGAGCATTTTCTGAATAATGGTGATAAATTAGTTTTAGCCTAAGTCTGTTCTGGACCCACCCTAACAACATTTTAAAAGAGGCCTCATAAGAGTCTAACTAATTCCAAATAACTCAGAAGTGCACACCAGAATAAAATTCAAGACTTTTTAAAGGAGCACCGCAAAAGCCAGAAAGTAACAGTGAACATTGACAATGTCTGGCGTTTGATCAAAATTAACCATGCATGCAGAAAAAGCAGAAAATTCACCCAAAATCTTGGGGGAGAGTCAATCAGTAAAAAGATACCCAGATGTGACATAGATGATGGAATTCACAGACAAGGATGTTGAAACAGCTACTAAAAATATGTTCCATACATTCAAGAGGGAAGAACAATAAATAATAAGAAGCAAAATGAAAGATACAAAAAAGTCACAGTGGAACTTTCAGTTGAAATTTCAATATCTGAAATGAAAAATATGCTGGATAGAATTCACAGCAGAGTCAACACTGTAGAATTAAAGATCAGCAAGTTTGAAGCCATAGAACGATTCAAATTTGAGCAGAGAGAAAAAAGACTTTTAAAAACAAAATAACAGAACCGTGGTGACCCGTGGGCTAATATCCAGTCATCTAGCATGTTTGTAATTGGAGTTCTAGAAACAAGAGAGAGGCAGGGATAAAACCTGTTTTGAAGAAATAACAGCCAAAAGCTTTCTGAATTCAATGGAAACTAGGCACTCACAGATCCAAGGAGCCAAACAAACCCTGTGTGGAGTAAACACTGAGAAAGCCACATCAAGACACATTATAAACAAATTGCTGAAAACCAGTAATAAAAAGAAATCTTAGAAGCAGCCAGATAAAAATGACACATTGTGGACAGAGGAGCAGAACCATATGAGGGACAGCAGACCCCTTGCCAGAAACCATGCAAGCCAGAAAACAATGGAGAAGCATCTTTTAAATGCTAAATGCTGGTGGAGGCAGGGGCTATCAAAGTGATTTTATTAGCCAATGAAAATATGGTTCAAAATTGGAAATAAAATGAAGACTATTTCAGACAAACAAAAACCAATAGAATTCACTGTCAGCAAGTCTGATTTACAGCAAGTGTTAAAGGAGGTTCTTCTAGCAGAAAAAAAAAATTCCAAATGGGAATTTAGATCTACACAAAGCAGTGGAGTGGACCAGTAATAGTAATTTAGTAATTTAATTGTCATTGTTTAGTTGCTAAGTTGTGTCTCTTTTGCAACCCTATGGACTATAGCCTGCCAGGTTCCTCTGTCCATGGGATTTCCCAGATAAGAAAACTGGAGTGGGTTGCCATGTTCTTCTCCAGGGGATCTTCCCAACTCAGGGATTGAACCCACATCTCCTGCATTGGCAGGTGGATTCTTACCACTGAACCACCTGGGAAGCCCAGTAATTAAATAGATAAACGTAAAATGTATTTTTATTATTTTTACATTTCTTGCAGTGATATTTCACCATTTAAATAAAGAATAATAGCAGTGTATTTTGGGGTTTATAGTTTGTAAGGAAGTAAAATCTCTGACAATAATAGCACAAAGAATGGGAGGGAGACACAGAAGTATATTTTTCAGTGATTCTTACACCATCTGTGATATGGAATAATAGTATATGAAGGGAGGTTGTGATAAGTTAAAGAAGTATATTATAAACTCTAGAACATCCAGTAAAAATAAAAAATTACTGTATAACTAATAAGCCGATAGTGGGGATAAAGGAGAATCATTAAAATAAAACCCTCAATCAATCTCAAAGAAGGCTTGACAATAAGAAACCCAAAACACAAAGATAGATTTAAACCCAACTGTTTCATAATTACATTAAACATAAATAGGCTAGCATTTAAAATGAAGACAGAGATTGCAAGGTGGGATACAGAAGCAGAACCCAAATAAATGCTGCCTGCAGAGAAGTACAGCAAAGGAAGTACAGAGGAAGCCGCAAATAGGCTAAAAGTAAGAGGAGGGGAAGAGATGTGCCTTGCTAACACGAACCAGTAGAAAGCCGCAGTGGCCATACTGGCACCAGACAAGGTAGATTTCATATCAAAGAGTATTTCCAGGTACATAGAAGTCCGTCACCAAGATAAAGGCAACAGTTCATCAAGACACAAATGTTGAATGTGTATACTAACAGCTTCAAGACATATGATGTGAAAACTGATAGAGCTGCAAGGAGAAACAGAGAAATCACAATTATCACCAGTAATTTCAGTACCCTGGGCTCAGTCAGGGTTCAGCCAGAGGAGCAGAACCTGCAGAAGGTGTGTTTGTATCAAGCAGATGAGAAGTCCATCATGCAGTTGTGGTGGCTGCAAAGCAAGTGTAACTTGATGTGTGTGCAGACACAGCCAATGCTGTTGTTCACAGGAGGAATTTATTCTTTCCCTGGGGAGGCCTCAGCCCAGCTATTAAGGTCCTCTGACCAATTAAGTCAGGCCCACCCAGAATCATCTCCTCTACTTAAAGTTCAACTGATTAGGGTCTGTAATCACATCTGCAAAATCTCTTCGGAGCAGCACCCAGATGAGCGTCTGACTGAGAGACTGGAGACTGTACCCCCGCAAAGCAGACATGGCTGGATGCATCACAGCCCCCTCCCCCAACAACTGAGTGTCTGACTGAGAGACTGGAGTCTGTATCCCAGCACAGCAAAAACATCCGGAAGCATCACAGCCCCCTCCCCCAACAAGTAGAAAATCAGTGACAACGCAGAGCACTTGGAAAACATCATCATTAACTTTACCTGATTGGCATTTACAGAACATTCCACTCAACAACAGTAGAACACACATGGAAAATTCATCCAGATGGACTAGATTCTGGACAATAAAGTAGACCTCAATAAATTTAAGAAGATTAAAACCATACAGAGTATGTTTCCTGATCACGAAGGGACCAGGCAGCTGGGAAGTGGTGGAGTTGGGAGTGGAACAGAGCCTGTCTTCCTTTGAGAGATGCACCCCCTTCCTGCTACTCAGGCTGCCTCCCTGATGCCCGAGGGTGAGCGGGTCTGTGCTTGGTGGGCTGGGAATGTCTGGCACCCGGAACTAGATGCATCTTGTCAGCTGCTCACAGTTGCTGGTGATCCTTTGTTTTGAGGACCAGGCTGCACTAGTGCTTGTGTCATCACGAAGGGCCACCTGTGCTCCACCCCGGGTGCGCTTGTCTTCGGGTGAACTGACACAGCTGGTATTTCTCTCTGAGGACCCAGAGATGCAGTCGAGAGAACATGATGAGTGGACCCGGGCCATCAAGGAAGCCGGCTGGGGAGCTGGTGTCCTGTCATTCAAGGTGCAGAAGCACTGAAGAAGGAGGTTTGTTCTGGCATGCCAAGGGGCAAGCCCAGGCCTGTGCTGTACCCTCCCAGCACTGCCAGAACCCTCTCCAACAGAACCTGGGGCAGTGGAGGCAGTGTGCCCTGAGTCAGTGCAGGGGGTCCACATGTCACTCCCTCACCCACACACCAGGAGAGCACGTCCTGCTCCAGAATGTCTTCAACTTGGAACTTAAGACAATAGCTGAGGGAAATATTAAGGTGGGGACGTGTTGTACTGCTATCACTGCCTCTCTGACCCCTGGTGGGCTTCTGAGCTGCCTGCTGGAGGTCATTCCGTGACCTTCCAGCCCAAAGGCCATCTGAGCATCTATCAAAACTCTCAAATGACCAGCACATCGTCTTGCTTACTCATCTGCTTTTGTAGTAAGTTTGGGTAGAAAGTGGTTTTGGAAAAAAAGAGTCAGATCCAAACAGATGTTACATGAGATATGTTATGTGAACCATGGATGATGAAATGATGGGTTCTCAGGCATGGCCCTAAAAGCTCTGGCAGAATGGGGAGTGGCTCGTTCCCATGTGGCATGTGGCAAAGAAGGTCTAATTTTGGAACTGGGTGAGATTTTCTGAGGCCATAGGAATGGCAAAGCAAAGGAGAGGCCTTCCCTGTACTTATCTGGTGATTGACAGGTGATAATGTTTTATTGGAGCAGAAACATTTCCGGACTAATTTATTCCTTCACTCATCTGGGTTAAAAGGAGAGGGGGTGCTGGGGAGAAAAGGAGAAAGTGGGAGTGGATTAAGAGGGGGCTAAGTTAAACGCATTTGCCAAACCACACATACCGTGTGCCCAGCTTTCATAACTAAACGAAACGTTGCATTAATCACAACAAATTAAAACACTATTTATTGAGGGATGGAGGGGTCCAACTTTTTGTAACTTGTGGAATTTCCTCTTCCCCTATTTTCCTCTCCCTTCTCCCCAGCCTCATTCTCCATTGGCAAATGAACTTGTTTTTCTTGCCACGTGAGTCCATGGAAATCAGAATACTAGCTTGACAGGAAGCGCCATGTTCTACAGTTACCCTGGGAGCGGAGAGGTCAGTTCTTCATCCTGGCACTGTGTGCCCCAGGCAGCCCGGGCATATACCCTCATACCCCGCTTCTACTCCTCCCACCAAGGCCAGTCACCATCAGGACGCAGTCAGGCTTCTTTATTGCAGCGAAGTGAAACTTGCTCACCGAATTCTTTCCACAGTTGAACTGCTGCCTGGCTCACTTCTTACTGAGGGTGGGTTGACTCTCGTGATCCACAGCTTCTGGAAGCTCCTCAGTCTGTAATGTAGGCCACAAGGGGATGTGACACTTTTTTGTCTCTCCTAGGAGTTTTGTGACTTTTCAATCCTGTTCCACTGACCGAACCGCCAAGACTGCCCCGTTGCCCCTTCCCTCTGTCCCAAGATGCAGAATTGGAGCTGGGAGGGAAACGCTATCCCCAGATGTGGGGGAGTGACAGCTGCGAGAAGGGAGAGGGAAGGTTTGGGGGGGCTCTGGATAAAAAGGCTCTGGGTGAGCTATGAGAATTAGGGAGGAAGAGGGTGCAGCAGGTTATGAACTGGGCTCTGAAGGCAGGGGTGAGAGGAGCTGTGCCATCTGAGAGGCACCTGCTCAGATGATGAGCCAGGCCCTTCCCAAGATGCTGATGCCTGCTTCTTACCCTCAAGGGGACTCCTCAGTTTGCCACCAAATGGTAGTGTGAGATGAACTTCTGTCACCATGCTGCCTGTCTTCAGTATACCCTGGAGTCTGTTTTTAAAAGAAGTGTTTAGATTTGCTATGTTGGTAAGGCTAAAAAAAAAAGTTTGGAAAAACAGATATTCATTGGCTAACTAATATTTTGGGTAGACTTAGCTTTCCCCATGTCAGGTTTGCTTGAAGAAGAGATGGACCACATCAGGGGAAAAGGAGGAGGAAGATGCATTCATTCATTAAAAGTAATTGTTGGGTTAGAATTGCAGGCTTGCCTTGGCCAAACAGATGGTGCTGACCGCTGTCACCGGAGCATGCCATTTCTCTGTCACAGTCAGGTGTCAGGTTCCCACAGACGCACTGGATCAGACCACTTACTGGCCATCAGGATTTTGCCTTTAAACTCCAACCCATCTCTCCCCATCTTCCCAATATGGATGCTATATCATCATTCAAGTTAGGTTGATAACCTGTGTTTGTAATTTTTTTTTATAGCAGTGATTCTCACAGGTTGGGTGCATGGCCCCAGGCCAAGAGCATCAGCATCCCTGGGAACTTGTTAGAAATGCAGAGTCTCAGGCCCCATCCCAGATTTGCTGGATCAGAAACTCTAGGGTGAAGGAGGGGTCAGCCCATCTGCTTTTAATGAGCCCTCCATGTGATTCTGACATGGTTTGAGAACCTCTGGCCTTTGGAACTGTGTGTGCACTTTAAATGGGTGAATCTTATGCAGGTGAATTATATCTCAATAAAGATTACAAATAGACCATGTGAAACAAAGATTATAACACTGTTTCGTGGGGTTTATAGCATGTCAAGGTAAATGTATGACAACAAAGCACAAAGGATGGAAAGAGGAAATGAGAGCATATATACTGTTGTAAAGTTATTTCACTGTATGTTAAGTGCTTTAATATTATCTGAAGACAGATTTTAATACATTAAAGTTAGATATTTTAAGCCTTGTTTTAAGCAACCACTAAAAGCTAAAAGGAGAGAGATAATCAATGAGACTACAGCAGAAGTAAGATGGAATCATAAAAAATACTCAATCCAATAGAAGGAAGAAAATAGTGACAACATTTTAAAAAGAACAGATAACACAAATTGAAAAATTAATAGCAAGATGATAGATTTAAATTCAACTTCCCAATGAAAAGAGAGATGATAAGATTGTATAAGAAAATATTTCCCAACTATGTGGACATGACTGAGCAACTGAACTGAACTAAACTGATGTGCTGTCTCAAGAAAAATTATTTAACATAAAAACATAGGTGGTTTGAAAGTAAACAGAGAAAACTATACCATGAAAATGCAAATCAAAAGAAAGCCGGGGTCAAAGATGTTAACATCATATAAAGTGAACATCAGAACAAGGAAAATTGCCAGAGATGAACAGGGACATTTTATAGTAATAAAAGTGTTATTCTACAAGAAAACATAACACTATAAATGTGCCCACACCCACACATGAAACAAAAAGTAAAGCAGAAATGGAAAAATCCACAAACATAGTTGGCGACTTCAATATGCCTCTCTGTAAGTTACAGAACAAGTAGACTGAAAATCAGTAAGGATATATTAATAGAAATCTTAATCACAATATCATCCAAGTTGATCTACTTGACATTTATTGGACAATCTTCCTGGTATCAGCAGAGTACACATTTTTTACAAGTGTACATGGAACATTCACAGAGTATGCTGGGCCATGAAACAAATCTTAACAAATTTAAAAGAAGTTAAAGTTATGTGAAGTATATTGTCTGACCAGAATTAAACTAAAAATCACTAATATGTAACTCCAAACATTGGAAATTAAACGATAAACTTTCAAGTAAAATAATGTATGCAAAAAATCAAAAGAGAAATTAGAAAATAATTTAATTGAACAGAAAAGAAAGTACAGTGTATCACAGTTTATAGGATACTGGTAAGGCAGTGCTTAGAGGGAAATTTATAGCGTTAGGCATACACGTTGGTAAAGAAGAAAGGTCTCGAAGCAATAATCTAAGCAATAAGCTACCCATAAGAGCCTCAAAAAAAGAAGAACACAATAAATTCAAAGTAAGCAGAAGAAAGGAAACTATAAAGATAAAAACGGAAACCAATGAACTTGGAAACAGAAAAATAATAGAGGAAAATCAACAAGATCAAAAGCTGGTTCTTTGAGCAAAACAGCAATTAAAAAGCCTTAGCCAGACTGATGAAGGCAAAAAAGAGAGCAGTCACAATTACCAATATCCAAAATGAAAGAGAGACATCACTACAGATCCTACAGAAATAAACTGTAATAATAAGGATAATAAGAGAATATTAACCTTTATGACAGTGAATTTATGAAATCAATGAACAAATTTCTTGAATCACACTCACTATTGAAGTTCACTAAAAGAGAATTAGATAACACAAACAGCTCTGTATAAAGTTTCAATTCTTACTTAAACATTTTCCTACAAAAATAAACTCTAGGACTAGGTAGCTAGTAGCTGGTGAATTCTACCAAACATTTAAGATATAAACAATTCCACTTCTACACAAACTCTTCGAGAAAATAGGAGATGAGGGAACACTTCCCAACTTAATTTATGATGCCAGAATAATGCTGATACCAAAACCAGACAAAGATATTGCAAGTAAAGAAGACTACACATCAATATCCCTCATAAATGTAGACTCAAAAATTCTTAAAATTTTAGCAGATCAAATCCAACAGTATATAAAAAGAGTGACACATCACCACCAATTCTGTTTACCCTAGGAATGCAAGATTGATTCAGCATTTTAAAACAAATCAATGTAATTCACCATGTCACTGGTCTAAAAGAGAAAAACCACATGATCACCTCAAATATATGGAAAAAGCATTTAGCATCCATTATTTTTTTTTTTTAAAGAAAAACTGTGGTAATTCAGAGTAGAAAAGAACTTTAGCCTCTAATGTTGTTTAGTTGCTAAGTCATGTCCGACTCTCTGTGACCTCATGGACTATAACCTGTCAGGCTCCTCTGTCCTCCGCTATCTCCTGTAGTTTGCTTAAATTCATGCCCATTGAGTCGGTGATGCTATCTAACCATCTCATCCTCTGCCACCCTCCTTTCCCAGAATCAGGGTCTTTTCCAATGACTCAGCTCTTCGAATCAGGTGGCCAAAATATTGGAGCTGGAGCTTCAGCTTCAGCTTCTGTCCTCCCAAGGAATATTCTTGATTTCTTTTAGGATTGACTCATTTGATCTCCTTGCAGTCCAAGGGACTCTCAAGAGTCTTCTCCAGCATTATAGTTCGAAAGCATCAATTTTTTGGTGCTCAGCCTTCCTTATAGTCCAGCTCTCACATTGGTACATGACTACTGGAAAAACCATAGCTTTGCCTATACAGACCTTTGTTGGCAAACTGATGTCTCTGCTTTTTAATATGATGTCTAGGTTTGTCATAGCTTTCCTTTCATGTAGCAAGCGCCTTTTAATTTCATGACTGCAGTCACCATCCACAGTGATTTTGGAGCCCAAGAAAATAAAATCTGTTACTGCTTCCACTTTTTCCCCTTCTGTTTGCCATGAAGTGATGGGACTGGATGCCATGATCTTCATTTTTTTAATGTTGCTTTTCAAGTCAGCTTTTTTACACTCCTTTTTAACCTTCATCAAGAGACTCTTTAGTTCCTTTTCACTTTCTACCATTAGAGTGGTATCATCTGCATATATGAGTTTGTTGATATTTCTCCTGGCAGTCTTGATTCCAGCTTGTGATTGACCCGGTCCAGCATTTCACATGATGTGTCCTGCATATAAGTTAAATAAGCAGGGTGACAATATACAGCCTTGTCATATTCCTTTCCCAATTTTGAACCAGTCCATTGTTCCATGTCTGGTTCTGTTACTTCTTGACCCACATACAGGTTTCTCAGGAGACAAGTAAAGAACTCAGGAGACAGGTACTCCCATCTCTTTAAGAATTTTCCACAGTTTGTTGTGATCCATACAGTCCAAGGCTTTTAGTGTAGTCAAGGAGCAAGTGTTTTGTGTCTATATTGTGGTGGGATAACCTCATCAGAAACACTTGCCAGGTCATCCAACTGTGCATCTGGAAGGGGCAAAATTGACTGTGTATAAGTTATACCCCAGGAAACCAGAGTTATAACAGATAAGCCAGTAGCATGGGACCTCTGTGTGGTAGGTGCTCAAAGAAAAGAGGATCCCATCATGGCAGCCCTTCTGTCTATTTGAGAGGGACAAGGAAGGCATCCCACAGGTAGAGGGGACCCCATGGACGTGGATGGAAGGAGATGCTCCAGGCAGAGAGGTAACCCCTTCAGAGGCCAGAGGGAAGGAGCAACCTTGCCGGGAGAAGCTGAGCAGTGGAAGCAAAGGTTCTCTCCTGCTCCTTCCTGCCTTCGCCTCTCCAGTGGGTCAGGGAGGTGAGGCTGGCCGGCCTACCCCCACCCTTGCCCAGTGACACATCCCTCGCTGGCTCCATGCATCTTCCTGGGCTTTCCAGCACAGGGTCAGAGGTCAGCAGCATTTGGGAAGGGACCCAGCGTCTGAGGATTTATCCAACTGACGTTGCTCCAACAGCTCACCCATGACTAAGCAAACTCGTTTTCGTGAGGATGCCAACCCTCTTGCCCCCTCTCTGGCCCTTGGACCTTGGGCATACAAGGTGCCGCATGGTAAACAGGACTCCTCCTTGTGGTAACCCTGTGCCATGCAGCCACAGAGAAAGGCTTAGTGAAAACTGGGGCCAGAACAAGAAATGGTTAAGGTAACCCAGGCAGGCGGTGCTTGCTAGTGGCTGACACAGTGACGAACATGCTGGGAGAGCAGATGCCAGCGAGCTGGTGTTTGAGTGTCACCCTGACTCCCATCTCTTGTCCACAGCCGGGAAGACCCCAAGCCAGGTGGTGGTGCTTCCTCCTCCATCAGGAGAGCTGTGTGTCCCTGTGACTGATTCTACTTCCTTAACAGAGCTCCATCTCCAAGAGGCCTGCTCCCCATCCTACCCCCAGGCCATCCTGGATGCTCCGTAGCCTGGTGTATCCCTGACCTGGCGGCATGGGGAAAAGGGCCTGGGTCTCCCAGTAGCACAGGGCGAGAGCAATGACCGTGCACGAAAAATCCTTTTGGCAAGTGGGAGGAATCAGCTATTTAATGTATTTTTCTGCCATCCCCCCAAAGGTGCAGCCAACTGGAAAGCTATTTTAGCAGGGGACTGGAAAGGAAAAGGCAATTTTCATGGCCACGTGGTCTCAGTTTCCTCGCTGGGCCACGGGCGGGGCTGACACCCTGTCATTTCCCCATCTCAGGTTGTGGGCACCTCTCAAGTCTGCAATAAGGCGCCACTGTTTATACAAGCAAAACGACCAGCGATGAAAGAAAAAACCCCAGGACCACAAAGACGGTGTTCACGGGTGTGTGAAAAGTGCCACAGGCGTTAGACCCAGTGATGCTGTTCCATCGTCTGCTCGTTAAGCAAGTGCTCTGATGGCTGTGTTCGGGGACACCTCCTCGCTGGCCCTCGGTTCCTGCCTGCCTTGGCTGGGCTTGCACTGGGACTCATGCACACACAGGAAATATGCGCTCACTTACACAGACATGCACACTGTCATGCATGCACAAGGCACACATGCAGACGTGGACACATGCTCACCGACACACCCACACACACACTCCCTGGGGCTGCCCTGGGGGAGTGAGACAACCTACTACTACACTGGGACTCACGCCCCGGCAGTAGATGGGGCTGTGGTTGCTCTTTGTTGTATTGGTGAGGTAATGCCGGCAGCATCTTAGATTACAGGGGCCCCAGGAAGAGGGGTCCCGGCTGGCCTAGTGACCTTCCTCCTGGGAGGACCGGCTCCCACCCCAGGCCCCACATCCAGGGGCATCACTTTCCTGCTGGGACATTGGCTTTGTCAGACTGGGTCATGCTGATGGGTATGCAAACTTGGCCTGTTTTCCTCTCTCCTTATAAATCAGCCCACAACGGGAGGCCATATGCTTCGCCAGAAGCCTCTGAAAACAATAGCTGCTCTTCCCTGGCTGGCCCTGGTAGCAAGCGTGGAGGGTCTGGGCTGCCCCACCCCCTGGCTCTCCTAGGCGACATGTTTGCAGGGAGGTGAGCCAGGCTTGGGTCACAGGCTGCAGAGTTGTTTTTGGCACCAGCCTCTTCTGCCGGAAAGCACCAGAGAGCTGAAGAGTCAGACAAGAGCTCTAAACAATAAGTGCAAGCTGCAGTCCCCCAAAACGTGGCAGGGGTCCCTCTTCTCCCTGAAGAAGGTAGCTCAGTCCAGATGGGGTCGGCTGCTCAAACGTGCCAGCTGAGGTGCAGGAGCTGCACCTGCCTGGCTCCTCTGCTGAGACGAGGATGGAGGGAAGTGAGCTACCCTCTCTGGGAGGGCCGGACCATCGTGCTGTCGGCCAGAGGACTCGAGGAAGTAGCCTGTGACTGTGAGGGGGTGGGTTCCAGAGCAGCAGTTGATCATACAAACCCTCTGGGACACTGGACTCTGGATGGTCCACATGACTGCCCAGGGGAGGGAGGGGGTCCTGGGGGCAGCAAGGTTTGGGGGTGTCCTCTGTCACCAGGAGGGGCAGTTGGGAGTCTGGCTCAAGGTCAGCGCTTGCTGAGGTCCCACCCACCGCCCCAAGCAAGACAGCTGGGGGGCCAGTGCCAGCTGGTGGGAAAGTCTTTGCACATGGAGGGGTGTGGATGCCGGAGGGTCTGGGCTTGCCTGGTACTGCCTACGAAGACCCTCAAAGATGACAGTCTCTCCCATCTTGCCAGGGTCCGCAGAGTCCCAGCATTCTCTGTGCCCACACCCCGGGGGCACAGAGCCCAGCTCCACACTGCAGACTTCTGTTCAACCCGAACACCCACACGTTCTATTAATAACCAGGTTCTCCTTGATAAACCCACAGATGGTATTGACTGCAGGAAGGAACATCTCCTCCAGGTCCCTAAATGCAGCAGTTCACAGCCTCTGTAATTAGAACAAGCCTGGATGATGCCAGGTAAAGTGATAAAGGAAAGTCTGCCTCACTCCATCCGAGGGTGCTTTTTGTGGAAGCAGATTATGAATCACGACCCTGACAACATCCCCCCACAGTTTATTTAGGGTTATTTTGACTTGAAGAAGTCTCTGTAAATTGAACCTCAGAAATGCTGAGCAAATCCCAAATGTGGTTTATAGAAAGTTTGAAGTAGTCCAGCTTAGTTCCAGATTGCCTTTTTTTTTTTTTACATCTGTGAAATCAAAACCAGACAGATGCTTTATTAAAATGCAGTGCCTAATGCTAATTTTTTTCCCATGGCTAATGTAATCGGTCCCGACTTTTTTGGTTTCTCTGGGTGTTTATCTTGGAGTGACTCGAACCTCATCCATCCTCTTTCTCCTCCTCCCGTGAGGTCCGTGGTCCCTCTTCTCTGCAGAGGGTCTCGGGATGGGGCCTAGGCAGGGAGGCAGGGGACAAGGGCGGCTGCTGGAGTCTGTTTCCCAGACCCTCCTGCTGGGACCGCGGCTTCCAGCCTGCTGGGCTCAGCCTTTCCCTCCATTCCTCCTTCTGTGACCCCGTTTCCACTCAGCAACTCTGGTCTGGCCCGAAGCTGATTCACACTCACTGTTTCCATGCAAACCATGAGCATTCATTACCCCCTGCCACCACCCCTGCTTTTGCCCAGGCCGCTACCCCACCCAGAGTGCCCGCCTCGTTGGATTGAGAATGCCCCCTCTCCCCCACCCTCCCAGTGTCTGTTCCTGTTTCCCCAATTCGGTGACACCTCCCCCACCCCAAACACGACGACTCGCTCCCTCCCACAAGCTCCCATGTCATCCTGAAGCGTCTGTGACATCGTGGGAGACCATCATCCAGAGCGCTGACTCCCAGGGGTTGCCCGGGCTGCTGTGCTGAGAAGAACTCTGAGGCTGTGTGACTGGGCAAAACATTGTGTTCTTTAATGATGCTGTCGTGTGCAGGAAGGAGGAGGTGACAGCTCTGGGCAGACTCCTGCCAAACATGGTCTTGACCCTCCGTGCTCTAAACTGCCAGAGCATCAGAACCCCTGAGGCTCGTTAAGCACGGATCCCAGTCCCAGAGCTTCTGGTCCAGGAGGCGGGGTCACTGATGCTTGTCCCAGGTTGGCCTCCACC
Source organism: Cervus canadensis (assembly GCF_019320065.1). Classification (NCBI taxonomy): domain Eukaryota; kingdom Metazoa; phylum Chordata; class Mammalia; order Artiodactyla; family Cervidae; genus Cervus; species Cervus canadensis. Next base: position 51,668,700 of record NC_057403.1, on the reverse strand, counting down.
TCCCCGGGGACCCTGTTAGAGATGCAGGCGCTCACCCTGCCCAGACCCACTGCTTTAGAGTCCACATTTTAGAAGGACCCCCGGGTGGCCCCTGTGTCTCCCAGGGTTTGAGAAGTGCTGGCCTCGCCCCTCAGCTCCTTGGTGCAGGGACTGCATGTCCTGTGTCACCAGCAGCCTCTGCACATACTTGTGGGGTAGGTGCCCTGTAGGCCAGGTGTGACCACACGCTTCCCCCTCTGAGAAGGAAGACCCTTCTTTCCCAAACCTCACTGATGAAACACTGAAGGGCACTGCGTACACAGCAGCCCTTTTTAGAGTCTCTGGAGGTTCAGCAAGCACACGTGGATGAGATCGGGTAGGGGGCGGGCGGGGGCACTACTTGAGATGTGTGTTTGTTGGACCTTCTCAGCTACATTACCTGTCTCGTCATCTCTGACAGCAGCGACATTTGAACGCATTTCTCAAAGCAGCACCAGAAGGATGAGCATGGTAGTGCTTGGACGCCATTCCCAGGTGGTGGGCAGGGTGCAGAGGTCTCATGCAGGCAGGGAGGAGCTGGACTTAGGGAGGGACATTGGGCCACATGGACTAGTGTACCTGCCCTGGCCGAGACTCCTCTCTGGGTGTGCTTGTCTGCTCAACACAGATTTATTGTACTCCTGCTGTACGCAGGATGTCCCAGGGCGCTGGGCAGGATGCTGGGCGGAATTGTTGCCGGTACTGGTGTTACTACAGAAAAAGCCACAGAAATACTAACCAACCAGGAGGGAAGCAGGTTCCAGGGACCCTCCGAGAGCCTCACGCAGCATCCTGACTCCCAGCTTTACCTGTCCTGCCTCAGTTTCCTGTCTTGTTTATCTTGATGTTTTGTGCTCCTAGGTGGGGACTGACACACAGGGCCCCCAGGTGTTGGATGGGGGGGCTCTGAATCCATACACATAGCTAGTCTGGAAACATCAGGCCCAAACCTCCTCTTTTCTAGGTGTCTCTCTCTTTCCCTTGGTCTGAAAAGTTTTGCTTAGTATGAACTCACAGAGCAGAGAAGACCTTTGAAGGCTGATTTTAGGTCCAATGCCGACATAGTTTAGAGGAGAAAAGGGGGACCCTTGGGCGTCTGCCGGGGAGCAGCTGGCCCAGCGCTGACACCCTTTCCCTTCCACAGCCCCCACTCCCCAGGCTCCACCCTGGGTGGTTTACACACTTCACACTGCTGATGTGCAGAGCAGAAGAGATGACGTTCGTGAGATGAGCAGAAGCTTATATATTAGCTGGAGGAGAGAGGGTGGGAGAGAGAGGGTAGGCGCGGCTGAGCTGGAGAAGTAGACCAGAGTGAGATCACACACAGCCCTAGGATGCATGTTTGAGATTTGTCATTGTCCTGAGGGCAGTAGGGAGCCATTGAAGGCACAAGGCTGGGAGCAACACAAGCAGAAAGATGCTTTATAAGCATCTCTGTTGAACTGGCAGGGCTAAGGTGGAGGCCAGGGTGAGGTTGGTACAGAGCCCAGGAGAGGGATGGGGTTGCCTGAACTGGAGCCAGTGTGTATAAATGTGTAAATGGGGCACATTGCTGCAGTCATACTTTGCCTTACGTGGAATATTAGTTTCCTTTTGCCTCTTTTGCAAAGGACCACAACCTTGGGGTTTTAAATGATAGAAATGTGTCCTCTCATGGACCTGGAGTCCAGAAGCCCCCCATCAAGGTGTCACAGGGCCCTACTCCCTCCAGAGGCCCACGGGAGGTTCCTTTCTGCCTCTGCTGGCTCCTGGGGACTCCAGGCTGTGCCCCTCCATCTCAGCCACCTCCGTGTGTGTCACCTGCCCCACCACCTTCCTCTTTTAAGGGTATTTGGGACTGAACTCAGGGCCCACCCGGCCATCCAGGAGCATCTCATCTTGACTCACACCTGCAGCATCTTTGTCATGTAGGGTGGCAACCTTAGGTTGAGGGGTTAGGGCCTGACACCCCTGGGCCCAGGGCCACCCCCCATATGTGGCCAGGGGCTCGCCTCCATTTGCTGGTCTCCTCTGGCTGGAAGGGGCTTCCGCGGGCTCTGGCCTTGCCTGGAGCATTCATGACCTTCCGACCCTCCCAGGGCCCCACAAGGGGGTCAGGCAGCTGCACTTTTGCCTGGACAGAGGAAGGACAGGCTCAGAGAGGGTGAGCAACTTGCTCCAGGTTACCCAGCCAGTGGCGCTTACAGTTGTAAGCCCTGTGTGTGGCAGAAGGGAAAGGCTGGGAGGCAGGACAGCACTGGCCAGGCCCCTGGGGGAGGTGTTTTGGGGAAGCCAGGCACCCCCCTGCTGAGGAAGCAAGGCGCTTACCCTCACGGCGTCAGGGTGGCCTCTGGAAGGTTCTGGTCACACCTCCATGTGCATGAGCTCCTTTCTCCAGGGCTTCCAGCCAGGTCCCAGGACCTCATCTCGAGGGCCTGATCTGGGCCACTGCCCTCTGGACCAGTCCCCGAGACCATGTGACGGATGGTCTGATGGGCTGGATCATGTGGCCATTCTGGGAGCTGGTCAGCTCAGATCACATGACCTGAGGAGAGCTGGGGATAGGGCTGGGGTGGGGACAACTGAAGTGCGGTCCCCAGAAGTCAGGGTGTGGATCCAGTGGAGCCAAGGGTGTCCTGGGAGCAAGCCGACCAGATGGGAAGGCTGTGCCTCAGGAGCCTCTCTGCCCCTGGGGCACTGTGGTCCTAAGACCCTGAGGGGCAGACCTGACCACACAGAGGATGACCTCCCGCCTGTGCGGAGTCCATGTGCATGCGAAGCTGGGTGACACGTGCTCGGCTTCCATGTAGCCGCCCTCTCCTGAGTGTGGGACAGAAGCTCATTTGCAAACAGCTATAAACATTTAAGACTCCAGTGACCACATCAGATGTGCACTGGGGAAAAAAAATGAAAGACGCGCCACACGTCTGCAGTCAGCCCAGCTTTCTCCCTGACACCAGGGACATCCTGAACTTTACGGGGAAAAGCCCCTGCTGTCTGCACACTCAACAATGTGCCATGCGTGGGCGTTCGGGCCTGCAGACACACACAGGGAGGGAGCGTTTACCGAGCATCAGACTCTGCTCTCCAGTCCTCAGTGACACCAAGAAGGAGTGTGGCCCTCCCCCTCCTGAGGACACAGAGGCTCAGAGAGTTTCGGCAACCTGTGGATGGACGCCCAGCAGTAGGTGGCAGGGTAGGATGTGAGCTCAAAGAACGCATGCTGTGCCTTTCTGACGTTTCTTAACTGACAATTTCTTTTCTGTGTCTTCATGTGCTGCTGGGTTAGAAGGTCCTCAGGTTCCAGATGAGCTCTCAAATGCCAGCCCTTTCCAGCAAAGGGGACCAAGGGTAGGATTGCAGAGCCTGCGGGGCTCCCTCAGACGCTCTGGGGGCTCAGCACAGGCACCGGGTTCAAGTTGTCCTGAGTGAATGGGATCTGAGTGCCTTGTACTGTTGCCCAGAGTCTCCAGGGAAGATCATCTCGCCCCTGCGGTGCAGCTGTGCCCTCTCTCAGCCACCGTGAAGGCAGGAGGGCCCGCGTCCTCCCCACTCCCCCTCAGTCCCTGCCCACCTCGGGTCCCATGCTGTGACCGCGTGCATGTAGTAGGAATGGGAGCAATGGGGCCCACAGTCCTTCATTGTCAGGGTCTCTGTTTCCCACACAGTGACCCCAGACTCAGGTCCCACAGCTGGAAGGCCAGGGCTCACATTCAAACCCAGGTTTCTGAATGTCCTGAGGTCACCCATGTTGCTTACCCACAAGATAAGTGTGTTGGTTTAAGGTGTGCATTTCTGTTCCGCTGTGTCATCTTCTCTCATGTAACGAGCGCCCTGAACACCAGGGCTAGAGCTCCTGGCAGCTCTGCAGGCTCCAGAGAGTGGTGGGAACAAGGTTCAAGGCTGCCTTTGTGTTCACACGGCACCCCTACCCCCACAGGCCTGGCTCATTATTCTGCTGTGCAGGTGGGACCCTAGAGACCCCAAAACTCTGGCTGGAAGTCCGGCCGCTCAGCTGGGCCCACGACTGCCTCTGCTTCTTGTCAGGGGCCTGCATGGTCTCACTGGCCATACACAATGTGTGTTCTAACCAGGATCCTCTCTGGACCCCAGCTTCCCCTGCAGGGTCTCCATGCCCTTCTAGATGTTGTAGCAGGCCTGCCAGGTGGGCACGGATCACCCTCGGGTTGCTATCAGAGGTTGGTGTGTTATCACTGAGCACAGACCCACCATCGTGCTGTCCCCGCCCTTCCCCTCTGCCCCACCCCACCATGAGGACGAGGGGCCAGCACCCTCCTCACTTGGGGTGGGGGTGCCCTGGCAGGTCGCCCTTGTGTTGTGAAATCAGTTCATTTGGCATCAGTGTGGCTGCTGGTGTCCAACTCATCCTTAATCATGTCAGGGTTCACGCCAAGTACAGCACAGCATGTCACTGGTGCTGTCCTGCCGAGTGGGAGGGCTGAGGATGGCCAATCGGCATAGGTCCAGAGACTGTCAAGGGCAGGGAGATATGTGGGGCTGTCTGCTGCTTCCAGGGGGGTGTTCCATCTGCCATGGCTGGGGCCTGGGCCTCAGTGTGGGCACGGGGTCCTCTGATGGTCATGTATGCTGTTGCTGGGAAGACCATCACTGTGGACCCAGGGCAGTGAGCATGGCCCTGGCTCCAGCTACCTGAGGTCTTTGGCTTTTGCTTAGAGTTCTTTTCTCCACCTGACTGTGAACCCCTGAGGGCTCCTGTCCTGATTCCCCTGAGGGTTCCTGTCCTAATTCCCCTGAGGGCTCCTGTCCTAATTCCCCTGAGGGCTCCTGTCCTGATTCCCCTGAGGGCTCCTGTCCTGATTCCCCTGAGGGCTCCTGTCCTGATTCCCCTGAGGGCTACTGTCCTGATCCCTCTGAGGCTCTTGATGCCCTTAAGCCAGTAGAGCAGTGTTTGGGAGGCCGCCTAAGGAAGAGCTTGAAGGTTACAAACAGGAAGAAAGAATTCCAGGTGTACAGATGGAGTCTATGTCAGAACTGCCTTCCAGAGGTACTTGGTGTTTTGAAAGAATATGTATTCAAAGGTACCAAGTCCCTAGCAGGATTGATGTCCACAAACCTCAACCAGCCCTGAGAACTGCAGATGCTAAGGCCTTGAGGGGTGCTCCCCCAGGACTTCAACACTTGGCCTAGGGTGGACTCTTGGTGTGGGGAACAACAGGCTAAATAAGAGGGGTTCTAGGCAGGCAAACCATGATGAAGGGACCTGAAGGGTCCACCAAGGCCCAAGGTCCAACGGATACTGCTTGACCCTCAGGACACCCGTCATCTCAGGCGAGAGGCATGGAAGTGGGCAAACCTAGGGTTGGCCAGCACCTCCCCAGAGGCCCCAAGGCCCCGACTCATCCCTTGTGTCCGTAGCTGTTCTTGTAGTGTCGTCCACATCTGCAGGCACCAGGCCAGCTTCTTTCTGGAGAGCACAAAGTGGCCCAGGTTCTAGGTGGGACTGGGGGCTCCCAGGCCATGAACAGACCAGACTGCATCCTGCAGATGGACGGACACTGGATTTGGGGTCTGAAAATCTGGATTTGAGATCACAAGCTGCCTTGACATTGTGACCTTGTCTGACTCCTGGCAAGGAGGGTAATGACATCACCACCCCAAATGCTCCAGGAAGATTAATTGACAAGACACATCTGAAGATACTTTGAATGCTTTTTCAGTGTATTTATTTTTCTTCATTTGGTCAGAGAAGAGAGAAAGAAAGCGCCAAGGGAGATGAGTAAACAAGAGTAGGGGAGGAGAAAGAAGTTGCAGGAGAAGAGAAAGAAGAGGTGTATATTGGGGCAAAAGTCAGAATTCTACCACGTCTCCCCTGGGAGACAAGTGATAGACCTCATTCCTTCATTCATTCATTCATCTGTCTTTGTTCAGTGTCCAAACACCAAGACATGGTAATTCTGTTGAGAATTTTAAAAGGAATAACAGTTTCTGCTCTCTAGGAATATAGGCAGATAGTAAGTAATGATTGTGTTTATGTTTGGTGGTGAGTGGCTGGTCAGTTTTGTGGGGGTCTTCTGGCCAGGTGGAGAGCTCAGGTGCTTCTCTCAAGCCTGCCTATTATGAACTGAATCTTTACATTCTCCCAAAATTCATGTGTTGAAGCCCTGACCCCCAGTGGGATGATATTTGAAGGTGGGCCCTGGGAAAGTAGTTAGATGTGGTCATGATGATGGTGACCGTGATGGTGATGTTGATAATGATAAGGATGGTACTAGTGGTCGTGGTGCTAATGGTGATGGTGATGGTGGTGGTGGTGATGGGGTTGATGATGGTGTTGATGGTGGTGATAATGGTGGTTGGGTTTGATGGTGTTGGTGATGATGATAGTGATGATGGGGTTGGTGATGGTGGTCACAGTAGTGATGATAGTGGTGATGATGGTGGTGGTGGTGATGAGGAACATGATGTTCAACACCTATAGAGCATGGACTTTGGTCCAGTCACTCTTTCAAGCTCTTGACCTTGATTACCTGGTTATTTCCCCTCACAAATCCACAAGGTTGGGGTTATTGATTATCTTCCTCTTCTAGATGAAAAATCAGGGACTCAGAGATGAAAACCCTTGCCCAGGTCATATGAACAGCAGATGGCACCAAAGTGGCCAGAACCAGGAACTCACTCTTAGCCACCTCAGCATCCTGTAAGGCTGTTCCAGCCCTGAGAAGGGAGGGAGCTGACCTGGGACACCAGTCAGGTTTGTCCCAAGGCTGGGCGGAGGTCAGTTTCTCTGCATGTGCTGGGCAGCAGGACAAGGAAGGGCCGGTCTGTGTTAATTTGTGTCATCTCCCCACAGGACCCTTGCGGCTTCAGGCCTGGTGGCCTTGGGCACCAGGTGTTCGGCCGGCGTCTGAAAGCACTTATGTCCTGCTGGGGAGGGAGGCCTCACCACGTGGCCTCTGAGGGGCTTAGCGCAGCCCTGTGCATTCAGGCCATCTCCGCGCCTCCTTCCCTGACCTGCTGTGATTTGTTCTGAGGCAGATTGATGCCCTTTTTATTTTCCAGCACAGTGGTTTGTCAACATTTCAGTAGACTTGCATAAATCCAGCTTTCTGGTGCCAGGACAGTAAGGCTGAGTGGTAACAGCCTGTTGTACAGTCCTTGGAAAGGCAGGACAGGGATGAGGCCTCACCGGGTTTCAGGAGTCAGGGGGAGCCAGGTGATGGTGGACACTCGTGGAAGGTCTCCTCAGAGATCCCACTGCTCCCCGCTGGACATACATCCCTCTGAGCCCCAGTGGGCCGACAGTTTGAATGAGGGGCCTGGGCTTTGAGGTGTGGCGATCTGGCTATAAACTGTCTATTCTCAGAACACAGCTGGGCTGCGTTGTAATCACACACAGATCTCGGCAATAAATAATGTGTGTATGGACATGCTTTCAGATGAGTGTGAACTTCTGCAGTGTATACAAACAAACCCCCCGGCCCTGAGGAAGCTAAAGAAAGCCAGGCGGGCCGCAGGGCCTGCCTCCCTGTCCTCATGCAGTGAGCAGTGTGGGGCCTGGGGCTGGACTACGACCCATGCTGGTTTGGGGCCACAGTGAGCGGTTTGTGAATGCCCATGACTTAATTCTCACTCATGATTTGGTAGGAGACTCTGGGTGTGAGGGTTTTCTGGGGGTCAAGAGCTGGTCAGGAGTGGATTTGGAGGCTGTGGTGGCTGCCCACCCTGGTCCAGGAATGAGGCTGAAGATTGATTCTGGAAGCCAGGCCTTCTTTAGGGGGTGTTCCTGGCACATTGTCAGGGCCTGGCACTCAACTGGAGACAGTTCTCACTGAGTGGGTAAATCCAAGAAACTATAGCATATGGAATTTCATTTAGAGAAAGGGCAGGGACAAACGATTGCTCAGGGCCTTCGGGGCATCACAGAGGCGTAACTGAGAGCAGAGCTGCGGGCGGGAAGAAAGGGCCTTATGACCGTCTTATTGGTTTTTGTGCCCTAAGCTATCAAAGCAGAAATCTCTTCCTGAGTGATTTATATTCTGAGTAAACCAGTCGAGGGCATCCTCCGTGGGTTTGGTAAGGTGGGATGATACTCCAGAGAGATGATTTGACAGGCAGATAACTGGTTGCGCGGTGATTGATTTGGGAAATTGAAACTGTCTCCTGCCCAGGGGAGGCCACGGCACCATCGGCAGCATCTCTCAGGGCCTCAGGCCAAATCAGCAACAGTCTGTTATTCACCTGGGACGTTAGTGCCTCTGAGGCTGGCTGTACCCTTTCTGGACCAGTCTGGGGAAACTGGTCCAGAGAGGGCAGTGGCCTGCCCCGAGGGCACTGACAGGGTGAGGCTGTGCTTTAGTAGCTGACATCTAAATCCCATCCTGGGTTCATCTGGATGGCTGCCACCTCTGAGGGGCAAGCCTGGGGTCAGGTCTGCTGCCTGGACCAGGGCAGGGGCTGGCTCTGAGTAGGGCAGTGTCAGTGAGTCTCAGAGGGAAGGGCCGGCCCGCCCAAGTGATGGGGGAGCCTGGTCCTGCCACAGGGCTTGAGCAGGGGGAAGTGGTGTCAGTGGGGCAGTGTCCACTGAGAGCCAGCTGCGCAGATGCCCGGGGTCACATGGGCCGTGGACCTGCGGCCCGTCTCATGCTCCCTCTCTTCCTCGGCCCTCCCATAGCCCTTCACACCCTGGGTCACTGCTCGTCCTAAACTGGAAAGCGAGGCTCAGGGAGGGCAGCCAGGTGCCCCAGGCCATGCAGCAGGAAGGGGAGGCCCTGCCCCACCAGATCCAGGGGCCACGAGGCCCCCCATGACCGTCAGCCACGCCTGTACTTCCAGTGGGACGTCTTGCTCTGAACAACCAGTTCTTCTAGTCTGGGTCATGGTCCACGTGGGTTTCCAGAGCAGAAATGTCTTGTTCATCATTTATCTGTGGGTTTTTGTCTCTGGCAGTCTTTGAGCCTTGTGGCTGCTGCCTGATTCATCGTGATTTACTGACCTTGGCCGGCACTCCCGGGGGTCCCAGTGGGGAAGCTGGCTGCTTCCTGTCTCGAGGCCTTTGGGTGAACTGTGCTGGGGGAGTGGAGGACAGTGACCTGGACCAGCCCTGGCCTTGGGAGTCCTGTCTTCTTTACAGAGGGGCTGCGGAGCAGAGGCCAGCAGGAATGCCTCACCCAGCCCACCGTCTAGATACTCATCCTTCAGGTCTCAGTGCTGGGTGCACAGTTGGTGCTTTGTTAGCACGTGTCACACGGGACTCAAGGCACAAACAGAGCAGGTGTCTTTCCCAAGGGCTTGTGGGCCGAAGTCCTGGGCTGACGTTTCAGAGAAAGCCCATTCCCACCATGTTAGTCATCACTGCTGTGTAACAAATGACCCTGAGCTGCAGCAACTGAGCGCCATCTCACAGTTTCTGTCCTGGAATCTGAGAACACCGTCGCAGGGCAGTGCTGGCTTCACAGCCTCTCAGTCAAGATGTTGCCTTGGGCTGCGGTCACCCAAAGGCCTGCCAGGCCTGGAGGGTCCACCTCCAAGCTCACACCTAGAGAACTCACTCAGGGACCTCGGTTACCTGCCATATGGACATCCCCAGTGGGCTACTTAAGCTTCCTCACAACCTGGCAGCTGACGCTCCCCAGAGCCAAGAATTGGGAAGCAAGATGGTGCCTGTTGACCTCAGAAATCACAGATTGTCATGTCCACAACCTCTGTTCATTAGAGGTGAGTCTCTAAACCCAGCCCACACTGAAGGGAAGGGAATGAGGCTCCACCTTTTGAATGGAGAAGTGTCCATGCGTTTTGCACCATTTCTTATAGTAAAACCACCATGGGGATCAGAGCTAAATACAGGGCGTTCCTCTATTCATCCCAAAAGTGCTTAGTGAGAGCCTGCTCTGTCCTGAGTCCTGGGGACAGAACAGACAGAAGTGGCCGTGGGTAAGATGTATTCCATTGTGTGCTTAAAGGGTAGAGAAGGCATGGGGATGCTGCTTCAGGTGGAGAAGGCTGGGCAGCCTCCGGTGGGTGACATTAAAGCAGAGACCCAAGAAGGTGCTGGTCCACTGGGTCTCTCCTCTGTGCTTGGAGGCTCCTCTGGCTACTGGTGGAGGGCAGGCTGGGCTGGGGTTCAAGTGCGGAAGCAGTGGGACCAGTTGGGGTAACAGTGGTTTTCCAGACTGGATCGTCCAGTAGGACTTCATGCAGAACTTCTGCACTGATACAGTGGCCACCGCTCACACATGGCTCTTGATCACTTGAGATACATTTTGTGCAATCAAGGAACTGGATTTTAAATTCAGCTTAAATAGCACTTGTGGCTCAAGGTGGCCATAGTATACAGTGCAGGTCCACGTGGCTTGGGCACAGGTAGCAACACAAGAGGAGGGAAGAAATGGCCGGAACCCGTGTGTGTTTGAGGGTGGGACCAACAGACAGGTGTCTTGACGGACAGGTGATGAACAGAATGGGTTGCTAGTTGCCCAGGCCTCTGGACTGTGAACTCTGGCTTTGATAATTAGTGGTTCTGTGGGCCGGGCCCAGTCCCCAAGCCTAGCCGAGTCTTGGTCTCCTAATGGTAGGGTCGTGGCTGTGCCGGCTTCTCATAGTGCTGTGAAGTGCAGGTGCGATGATGACAAGCCAGCAGCTCAGATCCGTAAACATCAGCTCGGGGTGGTGCGCACACACGGCTGGGAAGAGACCCTCCCCTGCTCAGCGCTTCTTCCGCTTAATGGGAACACTGCTGCCTGGGCAGCTCCACATCTGTGATCTTGTCCCCAGAAGCCTCCTCCGGGTCCCCACACCTGACAGCCCAGGCCAGCAGGCCCAGATGACAGTGGACAGTGGAGTGTCCAGACAAAGATGAGGCCTTTCATTATAAAAGAGGGGTTTTCAGAGGAAGATTCCAGCCAACACTGAGCAAGCATCTGACAGATGACAGCGGGTCAGCACTCAGCGGCCGTCATCTTCTGTGGGGGGAGTGGCCTGGCAGGGAAGGGTCCCGCCCCACGCAGGCCTCCAGGGACACTGAGAGTGCAGATCGGTGCGACTGTCTCCAGCCTCCGGCGCCGGCTGCCAAGGAGGAAAGGCATGCTTGCTCCGGCCGCTCTCCTCAGACACTCTTCAGTGCGCGGCCCTCATTTTCTCAAGAACCAGCCAGCCTGGACCGCCTGGATTGTGGCAGCAAAGCAAGATCTGGTGTCAGTTCTCTAGTGTCCCATGAATGGCACTGAGGTTGGGGTGTCTGGGAACGGGAGGGTGGCCCCCAGCAAGGCCCAGGAAGGTGGGCCGAGTGTGGCCACAGGGCCCCAGAAACTCTTCAATCATCCCGTCCTTCCTGAATTGCTTCACAGAACCTGGAAAGCTGCCTCCGTAGGAACAGACGGAGGAGCTGTGTGGCCCTGGGGTCTGCGTGGGTGGGGAGCCTGCCTACACAGGGGTCCAGGCTTGTTCTTGGTTGCCCAGAGCAACCCTCAGAGTCCTCATGTTTCTCTGGTGGAAAAGTCAAGAGAAAGGTGAGCAGAGAGGAGGTGTGGGGGCCAGGCTGACTCTCCGGGGAGGTTTCCCATCCCTGTAGCCCCGAGAGGCTTCTCCCCAGGACTGAGTACAAAACGGTGCACACACGAGGCTCGCCTCTAAGTCCACGATGGCGGACACATGAGGCTCGCCTCTGCCCGGCTCTGTCCTTCATGCCACTGTCTTCCCCCAGTTCCCCTGGGGCCCATCCGCCAGCAGTGGGGACAGTCAGCCATCAAAGGGAGGTGTCTCCGACTGTGGGGAGGATGACAGGTGGCCGAAAGGGACATTCGCACACAGTAAGAAGCAGTAATGGGGTGATCACACAGAGGTGGCACCATCAAGTCCTGGCAGGCTTCTGGGAAGAGGTGGTATCTGGAAAGCAGACTCAGCAGGCGCATGCCTGGTTCTCCAAGGCAGTCCCGGGAAGAGGGACAACTTTGTGTCAGGCACTGCCTGTTGGCTTGGACAAGAAGCCTTCCCTGGAGCCTGGGAGAACTAAGAAACCTTTGCTCTCACTCCGCCATGCAGGGGTGGCCACCTGCCCCTGTCACCAGAACTGAAATGCAGCAGCAGGAGGAGAGCACCCACGTGCTCACAGCCCCTCTGCTGCCCTAGCTGAGCTGAGCAGGAGACCGACCCTCTCCCGTCAGTGGACCCATGATCTGTGACACAGGGAAGAGCTTCTGAGCGGCTGGCAGTACCTCTGCTCTGCTCTGTGCCTGCCATCTGTGTGGCCGTGGGCTAGATGTCACAGCATGGCCAGGGGAGGGCAGTCTGGACAAGTGACCGGCAGCTGGCTGCCTCTGCCTGGTCTCACTGTTAAAGCTGCCGCGCCAGATGTGACTCTGGAGGAAAATCCTAACAAACACATTTTCAGTCTTCTGAGAGTCTGGTCTCCTAGTTGCTGGGTGTGAATAGCTCTCAGCCCACTCCCACTGACTCTCCTCAGACACCCTCTGCCCTCCCTCAGGCCACACCCCTGCTGCCATCCCTGGCTGCTCCAGGAGGGGGGCCAGCGGCTCTGGCCTTGGGAGCAGTGAGTCTGGTATGCTCATTGAGGTGATTGGGCCAGTCAAGAAGACTGTCCTTGGGCAGGGGCCTGGGCAGTTCTGTCCTGCAAGAGAAGGGCAGGTCCCCGCTGAGTCCGTGGACACCAAGCCAGCTGCCAGCCTGCTCAGCCCCAGCTCACATGTCTGGACCAGGGAAGCCATTCTTTTCTGTAAAGGGCCACGTGGTAAATATGTTACTGTCCCTTAGTCTTGCTCTGCAGCTTCTCCTTCTTCTTTACAGGTGTATAATCCTTTTAAAATGCAGGTCATTGGTCAGACTTGGCCGTGGGCTGAAGTTTGCAATCCTTGGACTGGGCAGTGGGGTGAAAACAGCACCCGTCTCAGGGGGACCCCGGGAGACCCTGAGCACCACGTGACACCCAGGGGCGTGGCTCTTGGGGTCGCTGCCATTGGCCCCACATTTTACCAATAAGGAAACTGAGGCTTGGAAAGACGAAGAATTTCCCCCAAAGTGCTACAGCTGCTGGGGAGGGGGGCATCATGGGAGCCCCAGCCTGCTTCCCAACCTGACATCTGTGCTCTTGGCTGATGAACCCTGTGGCCTCACAAAGCCTGCCCGCCTGGAGGGCTCTGCCCTCCCTCCTCCTCTGGTACCTCCCCTCCCCCTCATTTCTCTGCCAGGAGGAGACCACTTCTTAAACTAGCAGCCCCCCTGCAGTACCCTTCCAGGTCGATTTGCATCTCAGCATCACTTCATGGCAAATAGATGGGGAAACAGTGGAAACAGTGGCTGACTTTATTTTTGGGGGTTCCAAAATCACAGCAGGTGGTGATTGTAGCCATGAAATTAAAAGACGCTTACTCCTTGGAAGGAAAGTTATGACCAGCCTAGATAGCATATTAAAAAGCAGAGACATTACTTTGTCAACGAAGGTCCTTCTAGTCAAGGCTATGGTTTTTCCAGTAGTCATGTATGGATGTGAGATTTGGACTATAAAGAAAGCTGAGCCCTGAAGAATTGATGCTTTTGAACTGTGGTGCTGGAGAAGACTCTTGAGAGTCCCTTGGACTGCAGGGAGATCCAACCAGTCCATCCTAAAGGAGATCAGTTCTGGGTGTTCATTGGAAGGACTGATGTTGAAGCTGAAACTCCAATACTTTGGCCACCTGATGCAAAGAGCTGACTCATTTGAAAAGACCCTGATGCTGGGAAAGATTGAAGGCAGGAAGAGAAGGGGACGACAGAGGATGAGATGGTTGGATGGCATCACTGACTCAATGGACATGGGTTTGGGTGGACTCCAGCAGTTGGTGATAGACAGGGAGGCCTGGCATGCTGCAGTTCATGGGGTTGCAAAGATCGGACACGACTGAGTGACTAAACTGAACTGAGCTGAACCCCCAGAGGACAATGCCTAGGCCAGGGAAGGGCAGCCTTAGGGAGCATCTAGTGGGGCTCAGTTCCCTGGGACCCAGTGACCCACATGTGCATTGGCTGTTGGATCATTCAGTGTGAGGTGAAGGGGGCATCATGCCCCATATGCCCTCACAGTGAGGCCACATGGAAGGGACCCAGGGTCTGGGGGCCAGGTTGCAGCTGACCAGCCACGTATAAGCACAGAAGCCCCCGTGAGCCCTGCCCAGAGTCCCTGAGGTTCCTACAGTCGGGTCAGCCTGCCGGGCGAGGAGGGGGGCTGGGTCACCTGCAGCTAGCCAGGTGATGTCTCATCCTCCACCTAGAGACCTCGTCCCCAGTGGAGGCACCCAGCAGGACCCATCTGCTCTGAAGGATTCAGGTTCATCTTCTCTTGGACTTGAGGCTTGGTGCACAGAATAGGCTTTGTGGCTCCAGGGAGGAAGTTGGGGGAATATGGCCAACTTCATACTCCTAGGGCGGCCCTGATGGGTGTGTGTCCTTCTTCACTCTCCTGCCCGCTCAGACGTCCTGTGGCCCCGTGGTGTGCCTGAGGGCGTCTCCCTGGGCCAGAGCTGGGGCATGGGCTGGGGCTGGTGATGGGGCAGGGGTGGGGGGCTCAGGAGGGCTCAGCTCTGGGAGCCCAGGTGCAATGATGGCCCTGGTGGGGTCTGTGCCTGTGGAACCCGTGGCATGCGACGTGTGCCCTGCACTTTACGGGCCTCACACAGTGGGGTAGAGGGTCCTGTGGTGAGGGCAGCATGAGTGACGCTTCAGAGGCTAAAGGAGGGTTTTGATCAGCCGCCAGGGGGTTGGTTGGAGCTCATGGCAGGAGTCAGAGCTGAGAGGGAGGCAGAGGGCAGGCAGGTGTGACCTGGCTTGGATGCCCGAAAAGATCTGCTGTGGGCTAGCCACCTCCGTCTGTGCCCTGGAGCCTCCACCTCTGCTGCTCAGGGGCACCAGTGTGCCCGGGCCTCACCCACACGGTGTCACCCATCCTCACGGCAGCTCAACCAAGCAGGTCTTTGGACCACCATAGCAAATGACCATGAACCGGAGGCTTAAAACAACAGATGTCTATCCTCTCGCAATCCTGGAGCCAGAAGTCCTAAGCCAGGGTATCAGCAGGGCCAAGTTTCCTTGGGAGGCTCAGGGGAGGGTCCTTCCTGCCTCTTCCAGCTTCTGGGGGCTCCAGGCATCCCTCAGCTCATAGCTGCCTCTTTCCAGACTCTGCCCTGTCCTGTGGCTCATCCTCTGTGCTTCTACGTCTCCAAGGCCCCTCTTGTAATGAGGACACAAGTCCTCGGGTCACAGTCCACCCCACGACCTCATCTTGACTGCTTCACATCTGCGAGACCCTGTCTCCAAGCAAGGTTACGGACACAGGTGGGGGGGCAGGGCCTCAGTGTGTGTTGGGGGACATAATCCAACCCATGACTAACATGGATTTTGAAGTAAGGTGCATTTTTTTAAAAAGTGCATCAGAGCCCCTCAGAGTGGGAACCAGAGCAAAGCAGAGTTCTGTGGGCCTGCGCCGGCCCCCTGCTTCTCTTCATCTGCTCACGCCACGGAAAACTGTCCAGAGGGAGGCGGGTAGAGAAAAGGACAGAGAGGTTCTGCTGGAAGCTTCTGAAGGATTTTCTCCCCACCAGACAAGAGGCCAGGATGACCTTTGTCAGAGGGATTCAAGTGCCAGATGCCGAAGAGCCACGGTCGGGCTGTTTTGGGTGGTCCGGCGTCTCTGCTGCCATCCCCGCTCGACTGGACTTGGTCATCAGAAGCTGGCGGACGAGGGGTGGGGTGTGCCATGGCTTTTCCTTGAGGAGCCTGCAGCTTCTCACTGCCACCCTGCAGACCTGGTCCAGCCCAAGTGGAGAATGGAGGGTCGCTGTGGAGTGAAGGAGTTCCACCTTGGGTGCTGGCATCCACCTCCTAACGTCCAGGAAGCTGGCAGGCGGCAGGCTACAGGCGTCCAACAGAAACCGGGGCAGGGCCAGCTCTTGACGTTTAATGTGGAAAGTGGGGAGCACACTCAGAGGGCTCACCTAGGGCGCAGAGCCCTTCCCTGTCCTGCCGGAGGCAGCCTAGCCCAAAGCCTACCACCTCCCTGGCACCCCAGTTTCACCCCTGACATCCTTGAAGCTCTTGGCCGCGAGAATCTGAGGGAGCTCATTACTTTAAGAAAATAAATGGTGAGCGAGGAAAATCATATCCAAATCCATAACCTCAGACCGCAGCAGGGAGGTTTCCCGACACAAAGTCAGCACCTCGGGGCCCTGATGACTTCCCTGCATCCTCAAGGAGAACAGGGTGGCCTGCCCCCTGCCCCCACCAGAGAAAGTGTCCTGGGCAACTCCGTGCCAGGGAATCGGATGCCAAGCAGAGTTCCCCATTAGGGCTGTTTCTCAAGAACCATTTTCAGGCTTCTAATCCCTGGTCAGACACCATTAACATTCCACCGTCCATCTTGCGATCTTCTCCTTTACATCAATTTAACAGGCTGAGTGCTAGCGTGGAGACCCTGAAGGTAGACTAAAGGGCCTTCGAGTTACACTGGAATTCCCCAAGAAGGTCTGTGCAGGCAGAGAGCCCCCTGCCCCTCACATAACACAGGCAGAGCCACTAGGTGGGCAGTGGTGATGGGCCAGCCCACGGAAGAGCCGTCAGGGTTGCCCTGGTCCTCCTCCACCGTGAAGAGGAAGCTGGGTCTTCTGATCTGCGAGGAGGGGGAGAGTGATGTGTGTCAGGGTGCATGCACGGGCCAGGAAAATGATGGATTTAACACAGATCTGGAAAGGAGGCCTGAAAACCAAGGAAAGTCCGCAGCAGAGCCAAGCCCCGGGAACGTTCCGAGGAGGAGGGTCCAGGGGTGTTGGGAGGCACCAGGGTGGCTGATGGGCGCCAGTCCCCACAGCCCACATGTGGGAGGCAGATGTGGGCACTGCCTGGCCCCGGGTGCCGAGATCTGTAAGGATCCTGCTGCCGGCGAGGGGGCTTGGGCGCGTGTCCTGGGGAGCTGTGTCACCCGGGGAAGCAAGACATAGCGTGTGTCTGGGTGCCGCCCGGAACTTTTCCTTTGTTTACTTATTTTCACCCCCAAATACCTCAAGCGTGTTTCCTCAGTACAAGGACAGTCCCTTCCATGACCACAGCTCAGCTATTGAGATTGGAAAATCGACATCTCATCTGCAGACGTTGTTCGGATCCTGCCTGTTGTCGCAATAAGGTCCTTTATTGCTGGTCTGGACCCGCCCCAGAGCCAGTGTCACATATCGTCCAGCTCTTTGTCCTCCTTCAGCTTCCGTCAGTCTTGTCCCCACATGGGGACTCTGCGGGGCTGACAGGCAGGACACTGTTGCTGGTCTGTCTGGTGCCTCTGGAGCTGAGAGTCCATGGGCATCAGCGGCAGGAACGGCAGCAAGTGAGGCAGGCAGCGCCCCGCAGTGCGTCCTGACCCTTGACCAGAGGTGCTGGGTGGCCCCTGACTGTGATGGTAACTGACCACCTGGTGAAGGGGGCCCCCAGCTTCCTCCACAGAGAAGCAGCGGTTGTATGAGGTTCCTGCCGCTGCCATAACAAAGTACCCCAGACAGAGGGTCTCAAAACCACAGAAATCTTCTCTCTGAGTCCTGAAGGCCAGAGTGAGAAATCCAGGGGACGGTCCCTCCTGCCGCCTCCAGCTCCCAGGGGTCCAGGTGCCCCTGGGCTTGTGGCTGCATCCTCCCAGGCTCTGCCCCAAGTCCACACGGCCACCTCCTCTTCTGTGTGAAGGCGGCCTCTGCCTCCTTGAAAGGACACAAGGGACTGCAGTCAGCACCCAGGAGCTCTCTTTACCCCATGATCACAGCTGCCAAGATCCTTGCTCTGTGTAGGATGTCACTCCAGCTAAGGACATTAGGGCCAGTCTGTAGCCTACCTGCCCATAGTCATGGGTAACCACACAGTGAGATGCTTTGGGAACATATGAATGTCCTGAATGTCACCGGAGTTCAGTTCCTAAACCATTACCTTGTAATTCTGTCATTTCTTGCACATGTCTTAGTGGGCATTCAACCATGGGGAGGAGATCTTTCCTTCCGTTTACTTGTGTTTTCACTTATCTATTCATTTCAGCATGGATTCATGGATTTTTATATATTTGTGGGTTATAATCCACTACTGATGTAGTTGGATGCCCAAGTTGTCCCAGATTTGTCCCAGATCTGTCCTTTTAACACGTCCCCATCATTCTTCAAGCATGCCTTTATTTTCTGGCATAAAAAACATTTCTGGCTCATCTGGGGTGTCTTCTTTTGCCGTGCTTCCAGCTGACGTTTTCCCCCAAGAAGCCTCCCCTTAGTGGTGAATGGCGTATCTGGAAAGCAGGATACTCTGGGTGTGGCTGTTGACACTGGGGCGTCTCTACTTCCAGGACTGCTCAGTGGCTGGACAGAGGAAAGGGGAGAAGGAGAGAGGGAGGAGGGGAGAAGTACAAGACAAGACACACTTGTACCCGAACCTCTCTGCAGTGTTTGCACATGCATCACATGTTTCTGCCTGAACACCAAGTTAACTCGTCTCCCCATTTTCCACACTCACTGCTCCTCCTCTGACAGCAAGGAACCTGGCTTCCATTATCCTCCACATATTGACTTATTTGCTCAGTCCTAGAATAAACAGAACATAGTTTCAGAATTGCTAACCCACACCACTGTGAAAAACAAACCTATTAACTAGAGTTTAATATTGCTTACATTTCTTTTTGTCTTTAATCAGAATGCTGCTCCAAAATTACATGGGTGAGCTTGCCCTCCCTGAACGCTGTTCATGTGAAATACGGTTCAGTTCTTTTGTTTCTGACAGTCACCACCCCATCTCTTTTCTGAGTTTGAAAAATATTAACGTGGGTCCCACAAAACTCTGCACGGAAGTATATTCTGAGAATTTACCAAGGATGACCCTGGATGGACACGCCCGGAGTCTAGAGTCTACATTAGGACTCACTCTTGGCGCTGTACAATCTGTGGATCTAGACAAACGTGTAATGACATGTATCTACCTTTATATCTCAAGCAGAGTAGTTTCACTGCCCTAAAAATCCCCTGAACTCCACCTGTGCCTCCTCCCTCCTCACAAGCTCTGGCAACCACTGATCTTTTCATTGTCTCCATAGCTCTGCCTTGTGCGGAATGTCAGAGCTGAAAACATACCGTCTGCCTCTTCTCAGACTGGTTTCTTTCCCTTAGTAACACGCATTTAAGATTCCTACATGTCTTTTCAAGGTTTGACAGAGTATTTCTTTTTAACACTACATAGTATTCCACTGTCTGGATTTCCACAGCTTATTTATACCTTCACCTACTGAAGGACATCTTGGTTGTGCTCCATTTTTAGCAGTTATGAATAAAACTGCTGTAAGCCATGTGCAGGTTTGTATGTGGACCTAAGTTTTCAGCTCCTTTGAGTAAAGACCAAGGAGCTCAATTGGTAGTTCATATGAGAAGAGGGTGGTTAGCTTTGTAAGAAACTACCAAGCCAGCTTCCAAAGCAGCTGCACCGTTTCACACTCTGATCAACAATGAATAAGAGTTCTTGTTTCTTCATGCCTGCCAGCACTTGGTTTTGTCAATTTCTGGATCTGGATCATTCTAGTAGGTGTGTCATGGTTGTTTTAATTTGCCTTTCCCTGATGGCATGTGATGTGGAGCCTCTTTGCAGATGTTTATTTGCCACCTGTCTTCTTTGATGAGGGGTCAGTTCAGGTCTTTGGTCCATTTTGTTTTCTTGTGGCCATACCACAAGGCTTGTGGAATCTTATTTCCCTGATCAGGTATTGAACCCAGGCCCTTGGCAGTGAGAGCGCAGGGTCCTAACCACTGAACTGCCAGGGAATTCCTTTGGCCCATTCTTTAATTGCATTGTTTTTTATTTCTACTTTTGTATTGAAGTATAGTTGACTTACAATTGTTTCAGGTGTACAACAAACTGATTCACTTATACATGTATATGTATTCTTTTTCATTATAGGTTATTATAAGTTTTTGAGTATAGTTCCCTGTGTGATACAGTTTACTGGTCCTTGTTGGTTACCTATTTTATATAGAGAGTAGAGTAGAGTAGAGTAGTGTATGTTAATTCCAAATTCCACATTTATCTCTTCCCCCCTAGCCTCACTATCCTTTTTGGTAACCACAAGATTGTTTTCAAAGTCTGTGAGTCTATTTCTGTTTTGCTAATAAATTCATTTGTATCATTGTTTTTAGATTCCACATATAAGTGATATCATATGATATTTGTCTTTCTCTGACTTACTTCATTTAGTATGACAGTCTCTAAGTCTATCCACGTTGCTGCTAATGGCATTATTTCTTTCCTTTTCTAATGGCTGAGTAAGGTTGTTTTCTTATTGTTGAGTTTTAAGAGTTCTTTGTCTATTGTGGATAGCAGGCCTTAATCAGATGCATCTTTTGTGAATATGTTCTCCCAGTTTGAGCTTCTCTTGACAGGGTCTTTCACAAGGGAAAAGTTCTTAATTTTAATGAAGTCCTGCTTATTATAATTATTTCTTTCATAGATGATGCCTTTGGTGTTATATCAAGGTTATCTAGGTTTTCTCCCACATCATCTTCTAGAAGGTTTTATCTTTGTACCTTACATTTAGGTCTGTGATCCACTTAAAGTTAGTTTTTTCTGAAGGGTGTAAGGTGTGTGTTCAGGTTCATTCTTTCAAGTGTGGTTGTCCAGTTGTTCCAGCGCCGTTTGTTGAAGATACTGCCTTTGTTTCATTGTGTTGCCTTTGTTCCTTGACCAAAGACCAGTTGCTTGTATTTATGGGATCTAATGTGGGGCTTTTTATTTTGTTCATTGATCTATTTGTCTGTTCCTTTTTTTTTTCCCCAGGACCACACTGTCTTGATACCTGTGGCTTTATGGCCAGCCATAAATTTGGGTAGAGTCAACATTTTTTCCCCTTCAGTATTGGGTTGGCTACTCTGAGTCTTCTGCCTCTCTATCTCAACTTTACAATCAGGTTTTTCATGTCTGTAAAATAACATTCTTGGATTAGTTGGAATGGCATTGAATCTATAGATCAACCTGGGAAAAACTGACATCTTGTTAATTGAGTCTTCCTATGCATGATTGTGGAGTACCCTTCCATTTATTTAGCTCTTTGATTTTGTTCATCAGAGTTTTGTGTTTTTTCTCACACAGATATTATACATATTTGGTAGATTTTTTACCTAAATGTTTCATTTTAGGGATGCTAATGTAAATGATGCTGTGTTCTTAATTTCAAATTCCACTTGTGTGTTGTGGTATATAGGAAAGTGATTGACTCTGGCCTAGGAACTTTGTATTCTTCAAGCTTTTTAATGCTAACTAATTAGTTTACTTGGCTGCACTGTGTCTTGTTGAGGTACGCAGGATCTTTATTTACTGCGTTCTGGATCTTTTTATCCACAGCATGCAAACTCCTAGTTGTGGCACGTGGGATCTACTTCCCTGACCAGAGATCAGACCAGGCCCCAGCATTGAGGGAGTCTAAGCGTGGAGTCTTAGCCACTGGACCTCTAGGGCCAGCTTCTGATGTGTTGATTTTCTCTATTGATTTCCTGTTTTCCCTTTCTTTCATTAATTGTTGTAATCCTTTTCTTCTGCTTACTTTGGATTTAATTTGCTCTTCTTTTTCTAGTTTTCTCAGGTGGAAACCTAGAATATTGATTTTTAGGCCTTTCTTTCTTTACTAATATAAGCATACAATGCTATAAACTTTCCTCCAAGCACTGCTTTTACTGCATTCTACAAATTTTGCTAGGTTGTGTTTTCATTTTTATTTAGTTCAAAATATTTTAAAATTTCTCTTGAGATTTCTTTTCTGACCCATGTGTTATTTAAAATGTGTTATCTAATCTCCATGTATTTGGGGATTTTCAAGTTATCTTTCTGCTGTTGATTGTGTAATTCCAACGTGGTCTGTATTTTAAAATTTTTCAATATTTAAATGTGACTGTTTTGCTGTATAATTTTCAGATTCTGTAGTTTTCCTTTGATGTGTGTTAATTTTGTGTGTATGTCTGTTTTACCAGGCAGTTCACTTAGCAAACAGATGCATGCACAGTTCATGTGTTGGATAGCACTTGGGCAGAATTTATATGTAGAATTTTGGTTTCTTTCTCTCTATTTATTTTTTCCTGGCATCCCTCCTTTCTTTCTCTGATCTCTACAAATACTGTCCTTTGCTTTTTTTTAAACTCAGTAAGATTGTATGTCTTCTATTAAAATGTTAGCCATATATTTGGTCTTGCCCCAAAGCAAAACACCATAAAAATCTAAACATACCCAGTGTCATTCCCTTTTTCTACTGGTAGGCTCTCTGCCATTTTCTGCCTGCTTTCAGATGCTCCCCAGTTCCTCCAGGTATTGTTTTTTCATATTTTGTCTAGGGCTTATGTTATTTGTGGGAAGCTAATCTTACAGAGGTGAATTCTCCATTACTGTAAGAGGGATTTTAGTTACTTTGCTTTGTTTAAACAAAATTGGTTGGTGCTAGTCTGATTTATTTATTTAGCCCTTTCAAGTTATCTGATGTTTTTTCCCAAAGGACCTGAGGAGTTTATCTTTAATGTTTAAGAGTGTCAGTGAGCTCTGTCTTCAAGATTCATTATTTTATGTGAAATTTCTCAGGTACCAGGTGCATCCAGGTGGGTAGATTCAGGTCTTCTGTTACTGAAAGGTTTTTACTGCATCTTAGTTTCACTTTTCAGTGACTCCAATTACACATAGCTCTTTTTGCCTGTTTTCTATTTCAATCTCTTTTTCTCTGTGACTTTCTGCTGTCTTTTTTTTTTTTTAACTTTATCTCATTTTCATTCCCTTGGTTGATTTTCTGCTCTTCTTCAATGAAAATTCAATAAATTTTCATTCAAATCATTTCCCTTTTGGGTAGCTTTTAATTTAGTCTTCATTTTTAATGTGGTTCTGTCTTTTTCTTCTGTTTCTTTCTTGAGTTCAAACAGTGTTTACTTCATTTCTTGGGGTTTTGTGTATGTGTATGTATGTGTGTCCATTTCTCTTCTTAGTTTTTGAATCTGCATCTCAAGGTTATCATTTACTCAGATGCTTGTTTGAGGATGTTTAACTTAGTGTGGAGGGTTACGTTACTGTTCTGCTTCATTTTGATTGGGGGTGGAGGGGGATACTTTTAAGTTGCCTGAAATGTTTTGATGCTCATATTCTGTTTGCATTTTATAATAGGTTTTTTCCCTTTTGCTAGCACTGCCCCAAAATCTCAGCCCCTTTGTCTCACAGAATGCATGCGCACACACACACACACACACACGCACGCACGCACACACACACACACGAAACGAGAGCTCTGTATTTCCATATGATGGCTCGGAAAGTAGCTGAGCCAGGATGAGAATGGAAAATCTAGAGGTCCAGGCTTCTAGAGTATTTCTTTTTTTTGTTGTTTTGACCCCTTTGAAGGGGTCAAATTCTTCATTTTATAGATGAAGACTTCTTACATATCTGCATTTTATGGGCGGGTTGGAAAGTTGGAGTGGTTTACACAACTCTGAGTCCAAAAATACTGTCTCTTGTCTGGCTTGCAGGAGCCCGTGCAGTGAGCATGGGGAAGGGGCTTTTCCCTCCCACGTGCAATGTTTTGTGAGATCCCAGATGTCTTTCCTGGTTTTCCCTGTCACTGCGACCCCTCCAGAGAGCCCCTACTTTTTCTCCCCCAGAAGAACTGCTTTCCAAGGGCTGCCTCCTCAAACCCTACATGCACTTCTAAGAGCCTTTCCCATCATAAGGTTCTGGTTTATTAGGACTCTTTTTCTATTTTCACATTTATGATGGACTTTCTCTCTCTGAGAGTGCGTTTAGCTCAGTCTGAACTTGTATTTTCCATGTAACTTTTCCAGACCCTTTCTGCTTCCACCCAGAGCTCTCTGCAATAGGAGTTCACAAAATAACTCTGTTGGAAAATTTTTCTATCTACAGGTAATCTAATTGTTTTGTATTCTTTGTCATGTTGATGTGCTGAAGACATGGGTTTTGCCCTTGATTGGCATGGTTTTTAGAGGATATTTGGGAAGATTCAGGTGGCTACTATTATCTTGATTGCCAGGAAGTCCCAATGCCTGCCCCACGTCTTTTTAATAGGATACTGTTCATACCTTGAAATGAGTAACCTTGAAGAAGTACTGAGGCTAGTTTTAAATGAAAAGAGCCAAGAATTTGAGCACAGGAATGAAACACAAGGGGTGTGTGTCCACTCATAGCTAGCCTACTGCATAAAGAGGCTGTGTTCCTCAGAAAGGACTCACTGATCGCCTCTTGACGAAAGCATGCCGGGCTGTCTGCTTGTGCACTTGGTCCCAGCAGGGACTTCAGGCCAAAGGGCCACACTCCCTGACGCCTGGGGTTTCATTTCACTCAGCCTTTCTAGACATTTTGATACACAGTTCTCTATGAGAGGAACCAATACCACTCTTGGGATCCTGAAAGAGATGTGTTAATGTCCCTCACTATGACTGTAGATTTTTGTACTTCTCCTTTTAGTTCTATTGACTTTTTAATGAATAAACACAAACTTAGGCATCAATATTTTTCTGGGATGTTAACCATTTTATCATGAGGAAATGCCCCTCTGTGTCTCTGCTTCCTTCTTTAAGGATTCATTTCATGTAATATTAGTACAGCTATACCAGCTCTATGTTGGTTGCTGTTTGAATGGTTTTTTGTTCCATATTTTGATTTTTCGAACTTCCTGCCTTATGATTAAGGTGTGTCTATTGTAAATAGTATATAGATGGACTTGGTTGTTTATATTTTCACCTAGTCTCTAATAATCTTAAATTGGAGTAATCTGCTTCCATTTAATGCATTACTGAAATTTGTGGATTTATATCTATTGTAGTTCTTTTTCTGTTGACTCATCTCTTTTATTTTTTTAATTTTTATTCATTTATTATTTATTTTTGGCTGTGCTGGGTCTCATTACTGCACAGGCTTTTCCCTAGCTGCAGTGAGTAGGGGCTACTCTTCAGTTGCAGTGTGCAGGAGTCTCATTTTTGGTGGTGGTTTCTCTTGTTGCGGAGCATGGGCTCTAGGGCACGTGGGCTCTGTAGTTGCATCTCCAGGGCTCTAGAACAAAGGCTCAGTAGTTGTAGCTCTGAGGCGTGTGGGATCTTCCCAGATCAGGGATTGAATCCATGTCTCCTGCGTTGGCAGGCGGATTCTTTACCCCTGAGCCACCAGGGAAGCCCTTTGACTCATCTCTTTTTTTTCTCCCTTCTCTCATGGTTTCCCTTTTTTGGGTGTCAACTTTAAAAATTATTGTTTTGCTACTTCCCTCTATGAACTTTTGTTTCTTTCAGTGGTTATCCTAGAGGTGAAAACAGGCACATTTATTACTGCAGTCTCATGCAAATTATTACCTTTCCCATTCTTGGATAATGCTAAAAACGTAGAATAATCTAACTCATTAAACCCTGCTGCTTTTTATGTCTTTGTGGTCATGTATTTTATTTCTGCATCTAAGTTAAACCCTTCAATTCACTCCAATCATTGCTTTGTGCAGCTAATATTCAGGAGATACTCATTTATATGTATCCGTAAATTTACTCTTTCTGTTGCTTTCTGTTTTTTCCAGCAATTCCAGCAATTTTTCTCTGTGGTCATTTTCCTTTAGTGTGAAGAACTCTGCCTGGATATGCCTTTATTTTACTTCCTGTGTAGAGGATATTTTAAGTAGGCGCAGAGGTCTCGGTTGCTAGGTACTGTCTTTCAGAGATGTCCCTTCGTTGCCTGAGGACTTCCATCATTTCTCCTCAGAAGTTGGCTATCAGTCTCACTGCTGCTTCTCTAATGTGTCTTCTTTTGGCTTCTGCCAAGACTTTGCCTTTGGTTTTAAGATGATGTGCCCAGATGTGGCTTTCTTTGTACTTATCACGGTTCTGATTTTGTGGGGTTTCAAGGATTAATTCCTTTCATTTTCTTTTCAAATAATGAAAATAAATATTTTCTTTGTCATCCATTATCTCTTTTCTTGAGACTCCAATTACTGTATCTTAACCTTTCAACCATATCCCACTTGTCTCCAACAGTTGTTAACCTTATTTTTTTGTGCTTCAAGTTGGTTGTGTATTAACCTGACTTCCAGTTTACCAGTTCTGTCTTCTGCTTCGTCTAATCTCTGTTCTTCCTTTTCAGACTTAGTATTTTCCCCTTCAGGTCTAGAATGCCCTCTGGGGAATTTCTTCATCTCTCCCTCTATTTTCTTGAGCTATTCAACCTGGCTCTTTTCAAGGGCTTTGCCTGATAAACCCGATACCTGGATCATTTCTGGGGTCTGTTTCTGAGATCTGTGTTTTCTCTTGATTTTTGGTTGTATGGTCCTGTCTTTTGTCATGACAATTAATTTTAACTGAATGATACATTGGACAAGGCAGATTGTAGAGGCCCCTGTTGATGTGATTTCATCTATGAGGGTCTCCCCTTCCCTCTGCCAGAAGTTCAGTCTCCCCTCTAGTTGCCCCCTCGTCCTTTAGGACTTCAGTTGAGAGCCTAATGTGTTCTTTTCCCCTCCATCTGGTGAGTCCTAAAGTGTAAACTTTGCCGTGACTCTGCTTCTCCAGGGCCTTCCATGGATCCCATCTCTACATAATCCCAGAATTCACTATGTGACCCCAAGGGGAAACTGGCCAGGCCCTCAGACCCCCAAGTCTCCACTAAGAGATCCTCTGACCCTCTGCCCCCTCCAGAACTGTACCCCCTGGGTACAAAGGCATGAGATTCTCAGCCTCCTTTTGAGCTCCTGAAATCAGCAGAGAGAGAGAATGAAGTTGCTCAGTTGTGTCCAACCTTTTGTGACTGCATGGACTGTAGCCCACCAGGCTCTGTCCATGGGGCTTTCCAGGCCAGAATACTAGAGTGGGTTGCCATTTCCTTCTCCAGGGGATCTTCCCCACCCAGGGATCAAACCCGGGTCTCCCGCACTACAGGCAGACTCTTTACCATCCTAGCCATCACAACAACTCCAAAATCAGCAGATCCCCCGAGAAAAAGGAACTGTTGCAGGATGCTCACCTTCCTGGTCCTGCTCTCGCCAAAGTCCTCTTACTGCTCCTGCTCCTTCCAGCAGATGGCTTGGTGTCATAGAGGTTTCTAGTTGTTCTCAGCAAGAGTTTTGCTTTGTGCTAGCTGCTGTTCCCACCTGGAACCTCTCAGAATTCTGATGCAGGTGGTTCTGCGGGCTTCCTTGGATGCATACATCCTTCAACATGACCAGAAAGGTACCTGCCACATGGGCCAGGTGTCACACCTTCCCCACCTGTGCTGCACAACCTGGAGCATTGCTCATAAATAGAGAGCCTCTGGGGTCTTGGCTCTGCTGACATGCTTTAGGGGTTCCATAATGGGGAATGAGTGCCATGAGTCCCTGACTTCTCACTCTAAGAGGAACACGGTCACTTCCTGTCCCACCGAAGGGTACCGGAGGCAAACCAAAACCAGATGCAAGAGTTTAACAGTGTGTTTCATGACAGACTCTGGGGAAATCAGGAGTCCTCAGTTAGCACTCGCAGAGCTCTGAGACCTAGGTGGTTTGTGTGTTCATCTCACTTGATCTCAATAACAGCTGTGAAGGCACTACTGTTTCAGTTCCATTTCACAGACAAGGAGGATGAGGTGGGGAAGCTGCAGGGCTGCTGTAAGGATCATGGCTGGAATTGGATCTGGCTGTGCCTGAGTTCTGCACCCTGTGGTGCACAGCTCCCTGTGTGGACGTGCTGAGAGCTCCCTGTGTGGACGTGGCCGAGAGCTCTCTGGGATCTGTTGCCCTCCGGGTCTTTCCTGCCTGCCTCCCTTCCTAGGTCAGCTTTTGCCTCATTCCTGTCTCTGAAGCTTGGCTTAGATCCAGCTCCCTAGTGCTCCCTGGAGCCGGAAACGCTGGCTTCCAGGTGCTCCACCCACCCATTCAGCCACCAAGCAGCCCTGCTCCCAGCCTGACTGGCTCTAGGTGCTGCAAGGCCAGGTGAGGGCATTAGTTCGGGAGTCCAGACTTGCTGAGTGCCGGCTGGGTGCTGGGGTTGCTCTGAGACACTCAGACACGGTGCACAGGCCTGGAGCCCCCTCATATGTTCTGGATAAGGCAGGACTCACAGGAGAGAACTGGGGGCTTGAGGGAGGGCAGGTCGACCTCAGGAATTTGTCTCTTGCTGGTCTTGGTTTCCTTGTCCCTGAATCTATAAGAGCAGCTTCCCATGCTTGTGGGGGCCCCAGCGAGACGACGCGAGAGGAAATGCTTGGTTGCTTGTAAAACACTGTCTCTGGCTGTTATCTGCTTTGGCTGCTGGGCCTCCCCTGCAGCCCAGCAAAGGCCCCCGGCTGTATGAATAACTTCTCCTGACAGGCTTGTAGGACCAGGGTCCAGGCCTTCAAGAAAGAGCCAGATGTGGCGGTCTTAGAGGAAATGGCTGCCTTCTGCATGCTCCCTCCAGACTGCAGCCTGCACCCAGGTGACAGCCACCGTCCAGCCCCCTGCATGCCAGCATGTGCCCTCTAGGTCACCCAGAGCCCAGGTCATCATTTCCTGTGGTGACCACAACCTGGGGAGGAGGCTTAAAACAGCAGAAGCTTTTCCTCTCCTGGCTCTGGGAGCAAGTCTGAGATCCAGGGAGGCAGGGTCAGGGACCCAAGGGTGGGTCTGTCCTGCCTTCCCAGCTCCTGACGGCTGCAGACGATGCCCAGCACATAGAGGTATCCCTCTGTCTCCTCCCAGGGTCCTGGCCTCTCTGTGTCCCTCCCACCTCTGTTCTTCTAAGGACATTGAGTCAGGGTCCCCTCACCTGGGTTGGGCTCATCTCAATAGCCTTGAGTTAACCACACCTGCAAAGGCCCTTTTCTCAAATAAGGTCACATTTACAGCTTCTGGGATGTGAGCATTTCTTTGAAGGGAAGGGGGTCACCACTCAGCCCACCACATCATGCTTTCAGACTTCTTTGCCCAAGTTCACAGGCAGGCCTACATTTTCTTCAACTTGATCCTAAACGTGCACTACAACCCACTGAGCTAATACACAGCTTCACACAAGACTGTTTCATGTGACGTAATGGTTTCTATCCGGCTTCTGCTCCTTTTCCTTCCATCTGGTTGCAGACTCGCTGAGTGATTCCTGACATACAGATGGCCTGTGGCCTGAGCCCAAGTCTCTGCCTATGGCACCAGCATCTTGGATCCACATGGACCGTCCTGTCAGCTGGCATGTATGCCTGCTTAGTCGCTCAGTCGTGTCCAACTCTTTGTGACCCCATGGGCTGTAGCCCACCGGGTTCTTCTGTCCATGGGATTTCCCAGGCAAAAATACTCGGCGGGTTGCCATTTCCTCCTCCAGGGGATCTTCCCGACCCAGGGGTGGAACCCGCGTCTCCTGTGTTTCCTGCATTGGGAGGCAGGTTCTTTACCACTGAGCCCCTGGGAAGCTCGTGTCAGTTGGAGAAGGGGGTAAACCAGTTACACGAACCTCACTGAGGTGCCAGGCAGTGGTGTTTATAACAGAGATGGACCAGAGGCTGAGTGAACTGTGAGCTCTGCCCCGAAGGCCATGGTGAGAAGTGGGTTAGTAACGTGGAGAAGAGTCTCCACAATGCTGAGTGAACTTAGGGGAGGACGTCTGCTCGGGCCCAGGCCACAGCCTCAGCGCCCTGTTGCCGATGGCTGAGGGGACAGTTCAGGGGGAAACGGAGGGGACGCCAAGCCTCACCCACTCACCCGTCCAGCACGCCAACCTCAAGTTCCCTGTGAACTGCTCCGCCTCTGCCATTCACTCCCTGCCCCTCTTGCTGCTCCCCCAACACGGATGGCCTGAGGGTGCAAGTCTGGTCCGTCCTCGTGTACCACATCCTGGAGTGTCACCACCAGGAGCCCCACACAAGCCCAGACGGGCACGGGGAGTGTTTGTGGACGAGTGAGTAATGGATGCATGAGGGTTTGGGCGTCTTTATTGTTTTCCCTACTTGCCTGGTCATTTATAATGTGGATAATTTTCTTTCAAATGGAAAGAGTGAGGCGTATTTTTCCATGTTTGAAACTAAACATAATAAAGCTGAAGTATCCGCCACAGCCCCTCAGACTTCATCCTAGCAAAGTGGAGGCCACGGGATGAGGAAGGTGGGAGGACCGTGCTCCCTGGACACATGTAGACACCTTGACACCCAGCAGTCATCCTTCCTGACTCCAAAGGGGTGGCGTCCGGCCTGGTGCCAACCAGCCCTGTGGATGAGGCCAGGGCACAGGACCCGGTAACCCCGTTGCCCCTTCTGCTTTGATGTCACTGCAGCTCAGATGCTGCAGGAATTGGGCCTTACAGTCAGGATGCCACTATGGAGGTGGCTTTCTTTCTGGTTCATGCCACAAACACCTGAGCCCTGGCCTGGGGACCTGGTCATGTGGACAAGGCCCTGCTTGAGTTCAAGGCCTGGGAGAAAGTGCAGCTCTGTTTAAGGGGTGAGGGGAACAGCTCAGGGAGTGTGAGGGGTGGGTGCCACCACATGGGAGCAGGCAGCCATGCCAAGTCTATCATGGTGTGGCCAGAGAGGCGCGCTGCCCACCACCCACGAGTGCCTCCCCAGTCAGACACAGGGGGTGTGCGTCCCCTTGTGACATGCATATTTATTCACTCACTCATTCACTCGTTCAGATGGCAGTGATTTTTAAGCTGACTTTGGGGTCCAGGCACCATGGGGCTCAGAGACATGGAGGGTGGAGTGGGAGGACTTTACCGACCAGAGCATGGGCCAGGCTTCCCATGGGCTGCAGAGCAAAAGAGCACGTGAGACAGAAAAAGAATGCCTGGGCCACAGGCCTGCTTGAGGGGAGGGAGAAGGCGGGGGAGGGTGGGGGAGAGTGGGAAGGGGACACAGGAGGTAGAGGGACTGACTGCCCCTGCCCCTGCTCAGCCCGCCAGTAGCACCCAGAAAGCACTGACTCAGCCGTTCACCCAGGGGGGACAGAGTGATGGCCTGTGTCCTAGCCAAGCCTCGCCAGAAACCAGAGGATGTTCTGGGGACTCTGAGAGTCCCTCGTTATCTTCACAGGGAAGACATGGCGCACCCTGTTCTTAATGCACAACACCGGCGCCTATGCAGAGCGAGCAAGGGGCTGGGGCAGGTGTGGGGCGAGGAGCCCACCAGGGGACCAGGACACCCTGCTGCTCCAAAGGCATCTGGTTACTTGGTTGGCGACTGTGCCATGGAATGGAGAAAGGGCACTTCAGAAAAATGTGCAGCATTCTCAGGAGAGTCATAGTGATGGGATGGCCAGGGTGAGGGTGTGGTAGAGAAGGGGCTGTGTGTGTGTGTGAGTGAAAAGGTGTGTATGTGACTGTGTGTGGGTGTTACTCTGTGCATGGGTGTGCATGTGTCTGCATCTGTGTGCTTGTGTGTCTGTGTGTGCACATCTCTTAACCTGTGTGCTTGTGTGTCTATGTGTGCACATGTCTTTTATCTATGTGCTGTGTCTGTGCGTGCACATATCTGCACCTGTGTACCTGTGTGCCTGTGTGTGCACATGTCTGCATGTGTGTAGGTGTGTATGTGGTCCTCAAGTGCATTCTGCTGCTCACTCTCTGACCCGAGTCTCTTCCAGACGAAGGGCCAAGACTGCGTGACTCCAGGAGAGGAGGCAAGACGGAGGCCCAGGCCCTGTGGTCTGTTCCCTCTGCCTGCTCTGTGCTCCCCTCTCGTGGTCTGGGGTGCGGGCACAGGGGCCCCGACTCCTGTCTATGTCATCCGCACTCCCCAGCCTCCGTCCCTGCTCCCTGCTGGTTTCCCCTTGTCCAGTTCTTGAGTTTCTTTAAATATTTTAGAACTCACCTTCGATGGTGAGGCTCTACTCCTGATTTCCCAGCGGCTGGACTCTGCCGGCTGCAGCAGTGCCTGGACTCAGATTTCCCCGAGGCCCGAACTGGAGACACATTCTTTGCTCTTATCCTGGAATCTTGTACCACGCAGGCATTTCAAGGAGGTTCAGATAAAGGGGCCCCTTTCTATTGGAAGGAGAATCACAGGCAGGCGGGGGAAGGACAAGCTGGAGCAGTGAGATTCCCCAGGACGAGCCAGCATCTGCTCCGGCCTTTGAGGGGATGAGTGCAGCAGGTGTCAGGGTGAGGATGAGCAGCTGTGCTCCCCCTGGGGGTCTGTGGGGCTCCCAGCGCACAGAGCAGGGTGCTCGCCAGTGCCTGGTGATGGGCCGCCCAGGGCTGCAACATGCCTGCTGGAGAATCCTGCTTCTAGGGTTGGCACCCCCTGAAACCATGCCCAGAGGTTCTCCCAGGTATGCGTGTGTGTGTACATGCAGGGCTCTAAGCATCTTCCACCCTGTCAAAGTCTGGACTCTCTCCGGACAGTGGCCGTGGGCTGAGCTGTTTGCCCAGGGCACTCATGCAGCCCTAACACCCCCGCTTGTGCTTGTGACCCTGCTTGGAAGCAACGTCTTGCAGATGTTCGCTTTCAGATGAGGTCACTAGGCTGGGTCCTTTAAGGAAAGAAGATGCACACAGAGTGAGGCAGTGTGACGATGTGGCAGAGGTTGGGGTGCTGGGTCTACCAGCCCAGGATCTCCGGGATCACTGGGGAGCACCAAGGGTCCCCAGAGCCACCAGCGGATGGAGCTGGAGTTGCAAGGTCTCCCTCAGAGCCTCCAGGTGGGCCCAACCCTGCCAACCCTGGGTTTGGACTTCTGGCCTCCAGAGCAAGGAGAGAGTGCATGTCTGTTGTTGAAACCCCCAGTCTGTGGTCACTTGTGATGGCTGCCTCAGGACAGTCCTTTCAGAAAATCAGGAGCTGGGTTGGCAGCAATGTTCATCATGTACTTGGGGCCCAGGTGGACACATGCAGCCAGCATGTAGGGGTCTGCCTGCTGCCACCGAGAACTCTTCTTGTTTGCCTCCCTTTCTTTTGCCCTTTGGTTATTTCACATTCCCACTTCCGGTCCCTACTCACTGCTCCTTGGAGGTCACAAGTGTGCTTTTGAAACCAAAGGGCACTTGGGAAACAATTCCACCTCGGGCCCTGGGAACCTGGAAAGGCTCCTCTCCGCTGCTTCTCCCTCGCCTCTGGAGCCCTCGCTTCTCAGTGGCTGCTCAGGCAGGTCTTGTTGTGGGTGTGTCTCAAACCTCGAGCCAAAGGCAGGAGCCAGGCTTCGGTGCATCACCCCGAGGGCCTGGGACGATGCCTGACCCACAGCTGGAGTTGTGTACACACCGTGGAAGGTGGAGGGTGAGGAGGGGAACAGGGCCGTGTGCTCAGCGCTGTCCTGGCCTGGGGCTGGCTCAGTCCACGCTGCCTTCCTGCACCTGGCCCAGGTGGTTGACACAGGAACCCCACGTAGGTTCCACCCTGACTCCATCGTGGTATGTCTAAGGGACCTCAGCCCTTTTGTCACTAGGTGCCCATGGAGATGGGGCCACCAAAACAAAGAACCATAAACTGAGGGGCTGAAAGCAACAGAAACATGTTCTCTCGTCCTGTTCTGGAGGCAGAAATCCAACATCAGGGTGCTGGTAGGGGACTGTTCCCTTGGGGTCTCCAAAGGAGGACCCTCCCTGACTTGCCAACTGTGTGGCCCAGTGGTCCTGGGCTCTGCAGCCTGGCACAAGGCATGCTTGGGAGCTGTCCGGGACCCTGTCTGTGTGTCTTTGGGCTGCATCTGCCTTGTCTGAAGATGGGAATCCTGTGCCGGCATGGTTGTCACATGATTCCCGGGAGGGCAGCAGGTGCTCGGGGACCACTGGACTCTTACTCTCCTGTAGTTGGTTCAAGTGGAGAAGTCTCTCTGGGAAAAGATTTTTGTAGCGTGTTTTGGAAACTGGCCCTGAACTTTCTGTACCTGCAACTTCTGTTTTATTAAGAAATTTGGAGAACACTGAAAAGTAGATAAAGGAGCAAAAAAGACACCCAAAGACAATGATTATTTGTGTTTTGGTGTATTTATTTTCAACACTTTTTGTTTTCCTACAAATTGTTTTAACAGTTAAGATTGACCCAGAGAAGAATTTTTATAGAGCCCATGAGAGGCTTATCCGGGTCAGATGTTGTAAATGGGCCTTATTTTCAGAACAGGACGTAAGAGTTTGGCAGGGGGTCCTGATGCACTGTGGGACAGGGGTTCAAATCTGCATGTGAGGATGGTTAGCACATGGACTGGCGGGGAGGGCTGTGGGCCATCTATCAGGTAGGAGCCAAACCACCTGTGGTCCACATTCAACAGGCTGTACCGAACCCATCGTGCCTCCAAGGGATTGCAGTCTCTTCTGAGTCTTCAAACGCAAACTGGCTTATTTTGCATCTCACTAAAATGAATCAACCAGAAGGAAAATAAAAAGTCAAAGCCAGGATGATGAGAAAAGATCTGTTTAAATATTTTCACCAGTTTCCCCATATTTTCCTCAAGAGGAAAGACCTGAGAGGCTCTGCTGAGGGCCTTAACTGAATAGTGTGTTTGTCCGAGTCCCTAGCCTCTCCTGAGACCACTGACCTGTGGACAAGTCACTTCTGAAGCAAGTGGGCCCTTGGATGGCAATGGCCAGCTTCTGCAGACTCACAGCAGGGGATGTGATGGGGACTGATTTGGAAGAAAAGGAAGCAGGAGATGGTTTGCTTTCCATTCCTGCCGCAGTCGGGGAGGGGAAGCCGTGTATCCAGCAGGGTTGGCCATGGAGGGCGACAATGCCAACACAGCTTGCAGATGGACAGAGGGGTCAGTGGCACAAGTCCCATCAGCACGTGCCTGTGGCTGTTTGGTGCAGCTCCCAGCGCTGGCTCTGAGTTCTTAGTTGTCTTTGAGTGAAAGGAGTTCTTCCGGCAGGGCAACTGCTGCAGTGGGGTGGGGCTGGAGCCAGGCCTGGCTGGCAGGGGCTCTCCCAAGTGGACAGCAGGGCACCATGTAATGCAGAGTCTGTGCCCGAGAGAGGGTGAGCATGTGTGTGCTTGTGCGTCTGTGTGTGATGTGTGCACAGGTGGTGGGTGTTGTGATGCAGGACTTCTGTCTCCAGTGTCCAGCCTCATCAACACACTGCTTCCTGCAACAATGGCATCTCTGTCTAGTTCTTCCCGTTACTCTGCACGGCCCAAGAGGTCTGTGACCAGCCAGTTGCACAAACCCCGCTTTGCTGTCCCCAGTGGGTCCCTCCTAGGAATGGTGGGGTGGTTGGCCCTGCCCCTGTGGGCACACTCCCCTCTGGAGAGCTCTGGGATCCAAGCCCACACTTGTCCTTTCTGTGGGGGTCCTTTCTATGCCTGTCCTGCTCTGCCCTCCAGTTCCAGGCACCTCGCTGACAACAGAATGGTGATTCTGGTTTTAGTCCCACTGATTGTTTTTCTCCAAGATCTCGGCAGCAGGGGGGAGAGGACAGCAGACCCGTCTTCACACTTTGCGCTGAAACCTGGCACAGAGGTCAGAAAGGTGCGATTTGCAGGGAAGAGATAGCTCAGGAGGTGGCTCCCCAGGGGGTCCTGGACAAGGATTGGGGTGAGTTTTGTCTGGGAAGGCGGCTGTGGGAGGAGGAGGAGCCACCTGCCATGGAGAGGAGCAGGACACAGTGGTGGGCAGCTGGGGACCCCGAGGAAGCGTGCAGTGTTTGCCCTCACCTCCTGTGATGACTGGGACTGCATCCCCAGCGCCTCCTCACAGCCTGCTGGCCTGTCCTGTGGACAGAGAGCATGCCAGGTGGTGGCCCATGTCTGGGTGGCCTCCATTCTTTCCCAGTACTATCGTAACGTCAGGGTGCAATTAGAGCTTTGCACACGTGCCTGTTTTGGTTATGTCAGTTGTTACTGGGATATTTAAAGCACTGGGATGTTTTGAGTCCCCAAAACATTGTTGGTCCTTTACCAGCTTCCAGTTCCCTGGACATCAAGACATCCAGGCCACAGTGGCCACCGTGTTTGGAAGGAGCGCTGCCCTCAGTGTCGAGTGGATCTTGCGTTTGCTGAGAATAAGTCCCATCTGGGTCCGCACTCTGCTTGCTGTAGCAAGAGGTGACCCGGGTATGGCCACACCCACCTAGGAGGCTGTCCTGTGCTCTCCCCAATGGGGAGGGGCCTGGCCTGTTGCCTTTCAAGCCCCTCCGGGCATCAAGAGGGCCGCTGGAGAGTGGACAGACCGAGGTGGTTTGGGTTGACCCCTAGGAACGTGCTCCTTGGCAGCCGATGGGGCATGTTGGCCTAGTTACACAGAGAGCGTGACCTTGAGCCAGGTCTACCTGGTTTTTTCTGCGAAGCCTTTGACGATGTGGGGTTCAGAGCCACTCCTCTGGGCTCTGAGCACCTCACTTACTTGTGTCCTAGCCCTTCTTAGATCAGAGACAGCCAGGAGCCAGGGCACACGAGGCTCGGGTCTGGCAGCAGAGCAGCCCTATGTGGCCCCTCCCAGCCCAGTGCAGGCTGCCTGGGGCCTGACACCACCCCCATCCTACCCTCCTCTGCCGGCTGGGGAGCCGGCTCAGCTTCCAGAAGCCCTGCCCCTTCCAGCCATCCAAGGGGAGGGTCTGGCCCTGCCGGGGAGACTGGACAGGCCACCAACGCTGCCAGGTGACCAGTGTGGAGGTGCTTGGGCTGCAGCCTGGGCAAGCATCTCCCTCTGCTTGCGTGATCTACACAGCGGCTCCTTCCTGTCCTCCCTGCTTGGAGCCCAGGTCTGCTGCTGTTGTCATGGTGTGGCTTGGGAGAAGACCCCGGACCTTCTCGCTGGGACAATCCCATTGAGGTCAAGGGTCTGTTAACCCCTCTCCCACTGTGCCTGAGCCCCCGGGAATGAAGCTGGACGGGTCCGGCTCCGCGGGGAGCCTGACCTTGAGCTCTCTTCCCCACCTGGCTCTTGGAATCTCCTTAGGATGCCTTTTGCAAAATTAGTAACAAGCACTTTGAAAGGGCTTCACGGTGGGGGAGGTTCCCATGGGAGGGAAGGTCCGTGCCCATAGGTGTCCAGACGCCCAGTGGTTAGTCTCCCAGCAACAACTGACTCAAAAGTTTGGTTTTGATGAGAGAGTTTGATAAAGTTTTAAGAAAATTCCACCTGGCCAGGCATGAGATAGGAGCCTTCCATGGACCCTCCTCCTCCCCAAGGGATGCAGGCCTGGCTAGGCTGTGGCCTGGATGTGCCGGGACACTCAGGAGACAAACAGCTTTGGGGAGAAGTGCTCTGCAGCGGCAGTGCTGGGGGCCACCCCTACCACCCAGTGAGGAGGTGGGACGCAGGGGCCGATGAGGGCCGGGCACAGGGTGGCCTCCACTGCTGTTGGCTGCCTTTGGTGGGCTCTCTGCCTTCACACCCTTCTCTGCTCCCACCCCCCCAGCACCACGTACACCCTCTGCAATTTTGAACCTCGGTTTGGGGATTTGGCCTGTTTGTCAGTGGGTTTCCATGTGTGGTTTCTGCAGGAACTTTGCTGTTTAAGTGCTTTTCTGAAATATGAAATTATCTTTTTCCTATCTGAATGAGATCACTGGCTTTGGGGAGGGGGCTGGTTCATCTGGGAGCTGTGTACCTCTGAACCCAGAGGATGACATTTGGACACACCGTGGAGCCAAGGGCTGCTGGGTGTCTGGGTGCCTGTGGGGGTGGTCAGTGACTGAGGGGCCTCTGATCTCTGCATCCTATGGATTTCTAAGCTGCTGGTGGGTCCTCATGGCCCTGACCTCTGAGTGAGCCGAAGGAGATAAGAACCCTCCACTTTAAATGTCACACATGGGCTGGGATTCACCTCCCATGGGACCGGCCTTCCCAAGAGCCAGGAGCGCTGCAACTTGGGGACAGGCTCCTTCTGTTCAAAAGGGCGCAGAGGAGCCAAGCTGGGGGAAGGGTACAGCTCGGGGCGTCCACCAGACGTGCCTGCGGGCCAGGCAGGATGTGAGGCCGGAGGAAGCCTTCATTGGATTAGTTGGCTTCAGAGCAAGCCTTGTATCCCAGTTCCCTCTTTTTCCACAGACGCTCCCATGTGAGTTGCCACAACCCACCCCCCCCAATCACAGGCTGGCCCTTCACTGCTTCCGCCCACCCCGGACACCTCCCCACCCAGTCAGTCCTTGAAGTAGAGTCTTTGCATCTCCTGGTTCTTCCAAGAGTCAG
The DNA here is from genome assembly GCF_019320065.1 of Cervus canadensis. NCBI lineage: Eukaryota > Metazoa > Chordata > Mammalia > Artiodactyla > Cervidae > Cervus > Cervus canadensis. Next base: position 51,630,677 of record NC_057403.1, on the reverse strand, counting down.
ATCTGCTTACCCCAACCAGACAGCAAAGCTGACTTTGAAACCAGCCTTATCATGTCCAATACTATTTTCCCTTCAACTGTATCATGGGGTTTCCAATAGTGAGAGAAAGGTCCCCCAAAGGACACCCATCTCTGTCTTTAATTCCTACCCCCACATTAGCGTCCTGGAGGTCAACATACCAGACAACTCAGTATCTGAGGAGAGAGAGTTTACTGTTAGGACTTAGAGAGTGAGTGGACTGTGGTGAAAACCACCAACCCTCCTATTTTTCCTAATTAACAGAGCGGTTTCTTGTTTAGAGCAGTTTTAGTCTTCTGGGAAATGGAACAGAAGGGACAGAAAGTTACCGTGTAAATGCACTCCGTCTCTCCTATTATTATCATCTTGTGTCAGTGTTGTGTTTGTTATATTAATAATTATGAGCTAATATTGATAGATTATTATTAACTACCCTCCACAGTAAATGTTAGGGTCCCTCTTGGAGTTGTTCATCCTGTGGGTTTGGACAAGTGGATAAAGATCTGTATCCACGTAACAGTCTCAACCAGAGCAGTTTCACTGCCCTAAAGATCCTACCTGCTCACCCCTCCCCACCCACCCCCCCACCCCGGCCACCACTGACCCTTTCACTGTCTCACGGTTCTGCCTTGTCCAGAATGTCTTAGAGGTGGGATCAAAGGGTCCTCAGCCTTTTCACAGTCTGTCCCTTAGTATTGTGTCTTTACTCTTCCCCTGTGTCTTTTCACAGCTGGACAACTCATTTCTCTCTAGTGCTGAGTCTTGTGCACACAGCTTACTTACCTGTTCACCTGGGAGGGCGTCTTGGTTGCTTCTAGTTTAGGGCAATGAAACCATCCCTCCAGATTCCATCTGTGCCCCTCCCTGGGGTCCATACCAGACTGTGAGTTCCCAGGGGAGGGGTCTCTGCCCACTTGCATCTGTGCGCGCTGCCCACCCCTCCAATAACCATGGAGCTGGGTGCGGGGGAAGTGAAGAGGAGTGGAATCTGGTGTGAGGAGAGAGAGCAGAGTCAGCCTTGAGTCCCTGCGTGGGGAGTGAGAGCCACACGAGTGATGTCAGGGGTGGCAGGAGGGCGGACAGACGCCCAGGCCTGGCTCTGGCAGCAGCTGAGGCCCCTGGCAGCTCAAAACCGCCTTCTGATCTCCTGGGGTTGGAGCCTGGGACTGGCAAATCTCCACTCAATTCAGACTCTTTAAAATGCACGTATCAGGGCAATCACGACCCAAGGGCGGCAAAGTAAAGCTGACATTTTCCTCTCAGTCCGCTTAAGGCCACTTAGATCCCTATCTTCTCCAGGGCAGGTCCAGGGGCCGGGCTTGGATGGCACAGGGGCAGCCTCTGCTGTTTCTGCCCCACCAGAGCCTCCAAAAGCCTGTTGTCCTTCACTGAGAAAAGCCAGCTGCTCTGTTTTGTAGCAGAATCGCTGAGTGAAAATCATGCAGCAGAGGGTTCTTATGGTTAGTCTCCCCAGACCAGGGTGTCGCTCCCCTCGATGGCCCTTGCCCTCAGCTGGGCTTCAGGAGACAGGTCCAGCCCCTTCTGGTGCGTCACCTCCCCTTCCTGACCTTGGTTGATTCCGGGTCAAATGATGGACAAGTGACAGGTTTCATCTCACAAATTGGCTGGGATCGATTGGTAATGGCTGCCAGAGTGCCGTGCCCACGCTCGGTGGTGGATTAGGCAGGTCTGCCCTGGTGCAGCAGTGGGTTTCAAGGCTCTGCCTTTTGGCCCTCCACGTGCTCGGGAATTTTCTACATGTCCTCGTGGTTTCTGTTTATTTTACAGTCCAGAATGGCGAGTTGGTTGAGAGAGCCAGGAAAAAATTGAGAAGTGGTTAAGTTGATTTCATTTTTTCCTCTTATGTGGTTAAGAAGAAGAAGATTCTTTAGTTTTTAACACTGACGTGTGACATAGGTATGGGGAACCACTGGATTCTTTTGTCCACTGCTTTGCCTTTGGGTGAAGCTTAGAATGTGCCAGTGTGATGTCTGCACGTGAGTTTCCACATGCCCTTCATCATTTCAGGCTCAACACGGCCCAGTGGTCGGTCTTAGGACACCCTGGTATAGACAGGGCGGGCCCTCTGTCCCAGAGCCCCTGGTCTCTGCTCCCTCCCCCCACGCCGTCTGTTCCCCATGCAGAGTAGAGCTGAAAGCCTGTGCCCACTGCCCACCCTGGGCCGGCAGCCCAGCTGTCCACGGCGCTGTGAGTGGTGGGCCAGGTCTGCCCAGCCTGTCCCAGTCAGCTGGGGTGGTGTCACGAGTGCTCTGCTCCCAGTCAGTCCCACCCTGACAATTAGACAGGACCTCTTGAGGAACACTGGGACAGCATCATGCTGCTCCTCTGATACTTGTGTGAGGAGAAGGCAGAGCCGGCGGCCAGAGCAGTGCTGGGTCTCCTGTGTGCGGGTCAGCCGTCAAGGGTGTACTGACCCCTCAGCCTTAACACCCGTTATACACCTGCTATGGGCCAGGAACAAGGGGAATATGGTAATAAACACTGCTTGAAACTCGGGCTCTACAGGATACAGAGGCATCGACCAAGAGCATAATGAAGTGTCTTCAGAGCTGGGATGGAGCAGCACAGGCAACGTGGGGTGGCACAGGGGGGTCTCTGCCAATGCCAGTGCCTGTGGGGGAGGTGTGAACCCTTCCTTGTTTGGGAGACAGGTGCGCCATCTGGCTCTTGGCAGCCATGATGCTCCCTCTAGTGGCTTGGGGGCTGTTGGAAAGAGAAGGACACTGGTGTGAAAAGCCCCTGAGCTCCCTGGCCTGTGGCCTCTCCCCAGTTTGCACCAGGGCCCACAGCCTTCCCCAGTTTACAGCAGGGCCTCTCCTCCTGCAGACCCAGACTGCCAGCATCCTCATGGCCCTGGAACAGCTGTGAACGTGCATGTCTGCACACATCTCCCACCAGCACGTCCTATGCACATGCCATGTATATACTCACAGGCACATGTGCTCAACATGCCTCTCACATACTCATCCGCTCACGTCCATGTCTGCACACCACATGTCAGCTCACATGTTCAGCTGGTGGACGTACATCTGCAAGGCAGTGGCGGGGGTTAAAAGCGCTTCCGTGGCTCCATGAGAAGTTTATTTATTGGGGCCTGGGAGGCTCAAAAGAGTGGGCCCCAGACATTGTGTGTCCTCAGCCTGTGGCTGACTGTGCTGCTAATGGGCGTGAACTGGGTCTTCTCATGAGAGCCCAGAGGAGGGCCAAGGACACAGCCCCAAAGATGGACATTCCTGCAATTCCTGAGTGACACACCAGGCGCTGAGTCATGTTAGGTAGGTGTGCACAGAGCCGTCTCAGAGCTCTTGCTCTACTGAAAGGACACTCACAGGCACACTCATACACACAGTCAGAGGGGTACACTGAAACCACACACAGAGCCCACATACCAGTGTTTCAGAGGCTTAGTAGAGTTGTTGACAAGGTATTAGGTGAGTGTGGAGTGAGCATGAGGTACATGTGCCTGGCAGAGCCTCGGAGGATTCTGAGGAGGTGCCCGTTCGTATGGGTTTTGCAAGTTGAGTAGGAGTTTGCTGGGTCAAGAGTGAACTGACTCCTGGGGTGGGGCCTAGGAGTCAGCCGGGCAGTGATGACACAGGTGGTCCCTGAATCAGCTGTGAGACAGACCAGCCTGGCTGCGAGGGGTAAGATGGGAGAGGAGCAGAGAAGCGGCTGGAAGGCAGTGGGGGTAGGTGCCCAGTGCCCTTAGGTCTATGAACAACCCCACTGTGGGCCTCATGAAAGGCGGGGCGTTGCCCAGCAGGAATGACTCACCTGGATGAGAAGGATGGACACCCCCCCCCTCCCCATGGTAGGTGTGCCTGAGGCTTGGCCGAGAGCAGGACATGTGTCCTCAGGGGACACCGTCTGGGCACAAGTGTCCCCAGGCCCGCTGTGCCATCATTTTGGGACAGAGAACACAGGGCAGAGGCAGGCAGGTTGGGATGAAGGTTGGGGTCCCCAGATCCAGCTGGGTGGGCCTTAGAGGAAGCAGGCTGGCCCAGGCGTGAGTGTGGCCCCATACTGTTGGGCAGCTTCCTTCTCTGCTGGGGGTGTCAGCCAGGGGCAGCTCTGCCCCTGTGGACACTTGCCAACATCTGGATGCATTTCTGTTGTCACAACCTGAGAAGGGGCCGGTGCTGGCGTCTGGTGGGTGGGGGCCAGAGATGTTCTTGGCACCCTCTGCGGGGGAAGGACCCAGTGGGGGGATGGCCCCATAGAGAATTGTACCCTTTATGAGTTTCCTGCAGCTGCCACACCAAAGGACCACACACAGGGGCTTTAAACAACAGAATTGATCCTCTTGGTCTGGAAGCCAGAGTGGAGGTCACAGTGTGGGCAGGGGCCCTGAGGGAGAGTCCCCGCCACCTCTCCTGGGAGGATCTGGGGCTCAGCACGTTTTGGGGGTCATGATTCATTTCAGGCCCCAGATGTCAGTACTGCTGAGGTTGAGCAGCCCTGTACCCCGTGGAGAAGCCTGTCCCTGCTGCCACCCGCAGCGGCTGCCCAGCCCACACAGATGCCCTTCTGGGGGCCACAGACCCGGTTGGCTGGCTCTACTGGCCTCCACCGCCGCTCAGACCTGCCGCAGGGGTCCCCTGCTTCATCAAGCTGTGACTTGTGTGGGAAGGACAAGGGGAGGACAGTTCTGCAGTCTGTGTGTCCTTCACGGCCTGCGCTGCCCTGGGTCGTTGGTTTCCTGGTGGAGAGGAAGGTGGGCAGGGACCCAGGGGGTGACAGGGAGAGCTGCGGGGTTGGGGGGGTTCTTCCAGAGCTCGGTCACTCCGTCCAGCCGTGGGCGCAGGCTGACACAGTGTCCTCCTTACCCACTGTCTCCGAGTGGGATTCCCTGGGCTTCCCCACCCGCTGGGCCCTCTTCTCCCTCATGTCCCCGCCCCAGAGCCGAGAGGGGGTGGATATGCCCCAGAGCGGGAGGGGTGTGGGAAGGGGTGGGGCCTGTCTGCCACACCCAGCCTGGGGGTTACTGCCCATTCGTGGGGGTGGCGAGAGGGTGGAGGCTCGTGTCCCTGGGGAAACACCACAGACGGGCAGCTTAGACACCAGGAGCTTATCCTCAGATGGTTCTGGAGGATGGAAGTCCAAGATCAATGTGCCGACAGGTTTGTTCCCTCTGAGGCCTCTCTCCCTGCAGGTAGACGGTCGTTATCCCCTCTTCTCATGAGGACCCCCGTCGTGTTGGATTACAGCTGCATCCCAATGACCTAATTTTACCCGAACTCCCTCTTTAAAAGCCTTATCCCCAATCACAGTCACATTCTGAGATCCGGGAGGCTAGAACTTCAACATATGCAGTGGGGGGAGTAGGGGGCGGGGTATGATCCAGCCCACCCCAGGCCAGGGTCCTTGATGGCTGGGTAAGAGTAACCTGCCAAAAGGGTCAGCCCAGTTCCTCCGGTGAGGATGCCAGCCATTGCCCGAAAGCATGTGGAGTCTCTAACACACGAGGTTTGGCAACCCGTCTATAAAACCTCAGGGTGTTTACACATTCCTGTAAGGAAGGAAAAAACCCAAGAAGCAAAAAGCCAGAGCAATTATTCACTCTTGCTTTCTTAAGCTGCAGAAGGAGCCAGCTGGGAAATCATGAGTCAAGTAAAATCCTTTATGGAATGAGCAAAAACAAAAGGAACAAAAGCCGTTTGACTTGCTCACCGAACCCCCGTGGGGAGACGCTCGCTGGGGCTGGGAATGTTTACCCTCCGCACCCCCATCCTCGTCCCTGCCCGGGCCAGGCTGTCTGCAGTCCCCTGTATCCGCTCCCTAGATGCTTAAGTCACTGCTTATAATGGCACAAGATGCAGGAGGTGGCTCTCGGAGGCTGGAAAAACAGTCCCGTGTCCTCGGCTGGCAGCTGACTCACTGGCTCCACACGGAAGCTCCATCCCTGGGCACCCACCTGAGGCGGGCCTTGCCGGTACCATGGACACAGCCTGTGAATGTTTGAGCTGTCCCACGTCCATGTGGACAGCATCCAGGCCCCGTCTGCAAGTGGCTTTGAACCTCAGTTGGGACACAAAACATACAACTCCTTCTGGAAGTTTCCCTCGGTCCCCCAGCCCCCGGCAGCATGGGTGCCTCTCCATTGCGGTCACACTTGGTGCTTGTCCTCTGCTCTGTAGCTGTGTGCTGACGGACCCATAGACTACACTTCTCGAGGAGAGACATGTCCCTTCCAACCTGGGTTCCAGGGGAGCACAGGGGAATAGCATTTCAATCAGCTTGGTGCTCCCAGGGCAGGTGTAGGGAGTGGCTCAGAGTAGCCAATTTATTTGCATTTCTTGGATGGATGGGTAGATGGATAGGTGGCTGGATGGGTGGCTGAATGGATGAGTGGATGGGTAGATGGATGGACAGTAAATGGATGGATAGGTGGATAGAAGAATCAGTGGATGGATGGGGGATGGGTGGGTGGATGGGTGAATGGATGGATGACTGGATGGATGGGAGGATGGATGGGTGAATGGATGCTGATTGGATGGATGGGAGGATGGATGGGCAGATGGGTGTATGGATGGAGGGATGAGGATAAAGCAGCACCTCATTGTGACAACCAGGCCATGTTTGGGCCCAAGGGTGTGGCTCAGAAAGCCCATGATCTGGGAAAGCACAGAAACCAACCTGCCCCAGGAGACCTGAAACTACTGCCGGACAAGAGGAGACCCTCTCCCTGCACACCAATGCTGAAAGGACAACAGTGAACCAACCTCAGGACTTCCCAGAAGACTACACATGCCCCCTGGCCCAGGTCCAGGTGCTTGGCCTTTTTCTTTTGCTATTGGAGGCTCACTGCCATGAGGACAGGAGTGTGTTCTGAGGAGACCCCTACCTTTCCCATGAGGATGTCCCCCCAGGATCCGCAGAGGTACTGTCGTGGGCCAGGCCCTGCAGCACAAGGAGCTCAGGGGAGACCTGGGGGATGAGGCAGCGAGGCAGATGGACTGGTCTCGGCAGGTCCTCAGGAGCAGGGGTTGGGGGAGGGATGCATCAGCCTCAGGCCTTTCCCACCTTGGACCCAGTCCTCCCACGCCCCCTGCACCATCTCCTCTGTGAGTCCTGGAGCTGTGTCCAAGGCCAGGAGGTCAGCTGCCTGGGAAAAATCAAAGGCTGACGGGCAGTAGTCACTGCTGAGTTCCCAGATGAGTCACCGCATGACAGCCACCTTCCTCATCCCCGACAGGCCCGAATAAGTCAGCCCCGAAGAGGGGGTTCTCATCCCCAAGCATCCCTCCCCCCATGAATCAAGCCTCCAGCCTATTTTTAGGCCATTTCTCTGGATTGTCGAAGCTTGTTTACCCTGGATCGGGGCTGCTCCAAGACGAAGAGCAAGGAAGAGAACAGTGGCCGCCTGGTCAGACCACAGGGGCCAGGCTGAACAGCTTGTGACAATTGGATGTTCTCCAGCTGGGGCCGCAGCCAGGCTGGGGCTCTGGTGCCCCCCACTGAAGCGGTTAAGGTGGCCCCCAGAGCCCATTCTGTTCTCTGCCTCCCAAGATGGACTGAGAACTCCAACTCACTCATGTTCACAGACCCAGCTCCACCCCAGAAAAGACTCATTCAAGTCTGTATTTTTTTACTCCTTCATTCTACATTCCTCCCCCCAGGAGAGGAGTAGAAGGAACAACATCAGGGATAGTAATGAGGGAAGCGGGAGGGGCTGGGGCAGGTACTGACTACCTGGAGGAGGGGAGTACTGAAGATGAGTAGGTGTCAGCTGGGCAGAGGGGGATGCGAAGAGATGTTCTGGCACAGTGGTCCCCACTTGAGAATGCATCTGAATCTGCAGAGCACCTGTTAAAACCCAGATGGCTGGGCCCCACGCCTGAGCTTCTGATCCACTGGTCAGGATGAAGCCCATGACTTAGGTTTCTAACAAGTTTCCCGTGATGCTGATGCTGGGGCCCAGGGACCTCACCTTGAAGACCACTGTTCTAGGGAGAGGGAATGGCACATACAAAGGATGGAGGTGACAGGGTGGATGAGTGAGTGAGTGTGCTTGGAGTTGCTTTTCCTCTGGCAGAGTTGGGTCGGTGTGGATCTGTCTCTCTTGTACCCAGTGGAGCCTGAGGATGACCACCACATTAATCCTGCAGTTGCAAGGTCAGCTTCACCTGGGTCCCCTGGGACTTGCCTGGTGGCTCAGTGGTAAAGATTCTCTGCCTGCCAAACAGGAGACGTGAGTTCAATCCCCCACTCTAATATTCTTGCCTGGAAAATCCCATGGACAGGAACCTGGTGGGCCACAGTCCATGGGGCCGGAAAGAGTATGACACAACTTTTATTGAATAAATGACTGGGTCGCCTAATGCCAGGGCTAAGGCCAGGCAGCTCCCTAGGATGAGTAAAGGATGAGTGAACACATTTGTGACCCCCAGAGAGGACAGCTGTGTGGGCCACCCCACAAACATGCTGCCTCCCCGGGCCTCCTTCCTCCTGACTCCAGCCCCAGTTCATCAACCCCACCCTCCCTGTACTCCCTGCTTTCTGAACCTCCAGCTTCAGAATGTTGTTACTTGTCATCTGCACCCTGCAGAGTTGGTGTGTTGTAGGTGATACCTGGGTACGGGGCTCAGTGGAGAGGCAGCATGGGCCTGGGGTTGGCAGGAGTACTGGGGCACTTACTCTGGCTACTTTTCATTACAAAATCAAGGATGCTGTGGATTTTGCAATATCCCCACTATGGCTCCAATTTCTCTCTCCAGGAGTTGCAGTATTCTTTTAAAATTCCTCCAGTTAATTTTACCTTATGTAGAATTTACGAAGTTGAGTGTATGCTAGAATAGTGCTGGAGAGGGAGAGGTGGTAGACTAATTGTGTTTCTGTAACACATTGATGAACTCAGTTTAACAGAACTGTGGAGCTGTCTTTGCAATCATTTCTCTCAGTTCCCGCATATTAACAACGAGGAGGTTCAGGTGCCCAGAGAGAAAGCTACCTATGCAAGCATAACAGCTGAGCTGTCAGAGCTGAGCTGGAACCATGGGTTCCTGGAGGAGGTGGTGCTTTTCTGTGTTATGAGTCTTGAGTGAGTTTCCTTTCGCTGCCCCCACAATCTCGCCAGGGGTGCACCCATATCCAGTCTGATTTCCCTCTGTGTGTGTATATTAGACTGAATTCTTTTTTCTGGTTTTATTAAACTATTTGCCTTTCCACATTACAACACAAATACTCTGTTGATGGCTATCGATATATAGTAAAACTTAGTGTCAGATAGTGTAACTCCTCTTTGTGATTCTTTTTAAAGACCATTTGGCTATTCTAGATCCTTTGCCTTTTCATATAACTTTTAGGGACAACTTATTAATCTCTACCTAAAAAAGGAGGTCTTCTATGATTTTCATTGCTTTGAATCTATAGATAAATTTGAGGGAAGATTGATATCATGAGGGCATTGAGTGTTTGAATCCATGAACATGGTATATCTCCCCATTTATCTGGGTCTTCTTTAATTTCTTCCAATAATGCTTTGTAGTTTCAATGTAGAATCCTCAGCAGCTCCTTAAGACATAGACATATAAAACATGCATTCTGTTCTCAGTTTGTTAATGTTTGGTACTGGAAACAAGCCCCAAACCTGGACATTGGCCCCAACCAATTTAAGACAAGCTGTCGTTCACAACCAAGTGGCCAGTCCCTCTTGGCTGGTGTGTAGATGCAGGCTGTCCTTGTGGTCTCCTTCATTCCTCAAGTGTTTATCAAGCATCCAGACAGTGAGAATGTGGTGCTAAACTGGGTGCCAAACCAGGGGAGGAAACTCAATCGTGATCATTCAACAGCATCGATGTTCTTTATGTGCCAGCAGCTTCTACATGCAGCCCTGGGCTCCCTGATTTCACCTCCACAACCATAAAGCAGATGCTTGTTTTATGCCCATTGTGCAGATGTGGTTCTGGGAGGTTGAAACTTTGGACCAAGTCCCCCAAACCCTGTTCCTACCGTGGGGCTAAGCTTTGTGGAAGGTGAATTGTGTGTGAGATAGCAGGGAAGGCTCTAGCATCACTTTTCTTGTTGAACACTTTCCTTTCCTCGGTTCCAGAATGAAATAAACCGAAATAATGGTCCAGAAGTTTCTTTTCCTTCTGCATTCTCTGCTACCACATAGGCTCTCATGCCCTCTGTGTAATGTAAGGAAACATCCATAGAATAAGTAAATGTGTGATTGTGTCGCAAGCCGACGTTATTTCAGTAGAATCTAGCACGGAACAATGGGAAAAGGCTTTGACAGATGAAAAGTTTCGGGAGACCAACAGAGACCAAGGCAATTCGTGTGTGTGGATGAGTCACTCTGTGCCACCCTCACCTTTGAGGGAGCATCATCAGGACCTCTGCATTGCTGGGTCCCAGGGGAAGGGACGGTTTCAAGACCACTTGGATGATGTTTGGATTTGTTCAAGGAAGAGTTCCTGGAAGGAAAGAGATGGCTCAGCACAACTCAGTAGCTCAGAACGCCTCACCTTGAGGCCCAGGAGCTCTGTCCCCTGCCGCTGATCAGCTTTCCCCGCCGCGGCAGGGGGCCCCGGCGCCATGGGCTGGAGGAGGTCCAGCCCAGAAGGAGTGCGAGTTCACTCAAGGTTCTGGGCTTGAAATTTCCAGCAGAGACGTGGGAGGGAAGATGTCCTCGGGGTCGAGCTGCTGGAGGGATGCTGAGCATTGTAGCACTTGGCCTGAACCCTCTGTTTCTTTTAGAAGCTATAGGGTCTTGAGGCATTTGGATTAATAATAATAACGGTGGTGGTGGTTGTGATGGTGACAAAGCAGCTGACACTCTGGGGGCTTTAGCAATGATTGGAGAGGACCCACCCCAGCCCATGGAGCTACCTCTTAGCAGAGGAAACACGTCGGGAGCAGCCTCCTCACATTCGCCCAGGATGCAGGAGTCACTTTCATACCTGCTCTACACTCGAGGAGCTGGGCCTCGGAGATATTCAGACCTTCCCACTCAATTCTGGGTATTTTTCTTGTCTGTAATGTTCAGTGGCCCCCTACTTACTATGACATTGATCTAAAAGCCCCCATTTTCTTCCTCTGTTATCAAATCCGAACCCACCTATAATGACCCTGAAAGATAATAGAGCCTTCTCCCTGGACCTGGCAATGTGACCTAGTAAAAGGGACTTTGCAGGTGTGACTGAGTTAGGGATCTTGAGATGGAAGATTAGTCTGAATCATCCAGGGAGAGGGGAGGGCCCTTATAAGGAGGAGACAGAGATCTGAGACAAACTGGAGCAATGAGGCCACAAGCCAAGGACTGCCTGCAGCCTCTAGAAGCTGGAGAAGATGAGCTGTGTTGGGATTCAGCTGAAAGTGGGGGTCTTGGGCCAGCATATGGAGGGCCTCCTTCCTGCAGGGGATTCCTCACTGTAACCTGGGAGGGGTCTGGAGAGGTTGGAGGACGCTGTGACTCTGATGTGGGGACCAGAGTTTTCATGTGTCTCATGGCCTCCTGGGGCCCACAGTAAGGGGGTAGGGTGCAGGGGGCCATACTCTAGGCAGTCCAGAAGGGTCAGCCAGGCTCATTTCCTTTGGGGAAAAGCCCACCTTGACCTTTTGGAATTATGAGCCCCCATCCAGGATGGAGGCCCTGTGCTGCATGCAATACTGGCCCCAAAACCGGCTTGGAGGGGGTTGCAAACACAGAGGATAAATGGACCAGCACGTCTGTGTCCACGGCAGCACCCCCAGCCCTCATGCATCCCACCTGCTGAGGACCCCATCCCATGTGCTGTGTGCCCACCAGGAAGCAGCCTGTTTGAGGGGGCTGCCGGCAGGTTGCTGCCATTCCTATGGGCCGAGGAGGGAGGCCTGGAGGATGAGGGGCCAGGGCCCATGGGATCCTGGGGCTCCCCAGCCACCAGAAGGAGGCTTCTGTGGGTGCCCCTGAGACCGTTGGTGCACAAGGACTCAGGGTTGCCTGCTCTCAGAATCTCAGGGAACTGGCTCCCAGAGCCGCCAGGCTGGTGGCCGAGGACACACGCCCCTCGTGGCCATGTACAGCCACCCACCCTCTCGCTGGGTTCTGCTCCCCAACCGCACTGCTCTGTGCTTAGGGGTCGGGTACTTAGAGGTCGGAATCGGGCTCGCGGGGCTCAGACGGAAGAGGCCGCTCCATGCCGGTGGTAATCTATGGGAATCTGTGCTGGAAACACAGCAACCTGAAATAACAAAAGAGCTGGGCAGGCTCCAGAGGCTTCTGGCAGGAGCGTTTAACACATCACGAGAGGGGGCGGGCCGCCCAGAAGAGGTAGAGGGCGGGGCCCCGCAAGGCTGGGGAGGGTGGCTGGCAGGTGGCTGGTAGGCGGCTGGCTCTCGTGGGGGCAGGAATGCCAGGCGTGGTTGCAAGCTTGCTCTTAACAGGAGGAGGAGTGGGCCCTCCCCAGGGACCTCTGTTCTAGGAAAGCAGCCTGAGCCTGTGGAGCAGAGGGGGGCCCCCCACCCCCCACCCCCATCCCACTCCCACCCAGGCCACCCCACCCCCACCCAGGCAAAGGCTCCGGACTAGGGGCTTCTCTCCTGGGACCCTGGATCTCAGAGATCAAGGACAGCTTCCAGCCCACTGAGTTCCCTAAGAGGTGGTGGTGAGCAGGAAGAGGACGCTTCAGTGAGTTCTAAACACTCTTAGGGGATCTAAGATCCTCATAAACAAAGGCCTAAGTGCTTACAAGGAAACTCTCAAGGGTTTATCTTGGGAAATTATTCAAAGGGCAATAAAACAGAGCTTCTGGCCAATGAGGGACTCTGAGCCCAAGACGGGCTGGGGCCACTGGTCATGGATCCATACCATCAGAGACAGTGGAGCAGATATCCAGCAAATATCCTGTAAAAATCCAGTCTTCCAAGTGGAGAAAAGAATCGGGACCATGTGGGTCGAGAGTCTCTTCCGGAACATGTTAGACCCCGGAGTGGGGGTCTGTCTGCCCCGTGTTCCCCAGGTGTGCAGAGAGTTTGGGGCCTCTGCGTGGAGCAGGACCCTCCCAGGAGGAGCCCACGAGGAGAGGCCAGGCTGGGACTCGCTGACCACACACCTTCTCTTGCGAGGCTTGGCTGGACAGCTGTGGTGATGAGCATGGTCCTGTGTAGGGTCAGCAGTGACATCACGTGTCTTCCCCGAGGGTGGCCCTTGGCCTGAGTCCTGCTCACCAGGAGTTACCTGAGTGGAGGGAGGTGGCAGGGTGTTGGGGAGGAGCTGGGTGGGAGCAGGGTTGGGGTGCAGGAAGCACAGGAAGTCGGTCCTCTAAGGAGCTTGGGTGTCAGGACGTCTCTGCTGAGAGTCACTAAGGCCAGCTCAGGGATAGAAGTGGGCAGCTTAGAGATCACCCTGCAGGAGTGGGCCTGGAATCCATCTTAGCTCCCCCCACTGGTCCCCCGCCCAGCAGGGGCAGCAGACGGACAGGCATGCCCACCCCTAGGAGCCCACCAGTGGAGTGGGGCTGGTTCACGGGCTGTGGCCGCAGGGCCATGCGCCATCTCAGGGCTGATGAGCACCAACCCCAGGCTCCTCCTCATGCCGCCCTGCACACAGGCTCCCAGGGGGCAAGGGTGTATTCTGGGCTTCAGACAGAGTCTCACATGCTCCCCTGACACGGGGGATTTGCTGTGGGGCCCGGCTGCTGGGGCAGTGTCCTTCCCGCAGACCGCTCTCCCTCTGTCCTCGTGCGGCCAGGCCTCTCAGCATGAGCCCCGTCCAGGTGGTCTTTCCTGCACTGAGGCCTCGGCCCCTTAGAGGCCTGTAAGATAGTGGCCAAGGCCGCCCCCCAGTCTGTGGGGAACTGACCGTCATGACTTCTGGGTGGTGTCGGAGGTCAGTGCGGCCACTCAGAGGACTGTCCGGCACGCAGACCACCTTGTGGTGCCCCCAGAGCTGTGTGGCAGGAGGGCCTGGCTCCCGAAACCAAGCTCCCCGTCCAGGCACCCCATGCTGGGCCTCTGCACCAGGAGGACTGGCAGTGGCTGGATGCTCAGGGGGCCCAGTCTCAGAGAGGACGCCCGCCGCCTTTGGCCCCGTGGCAGGCATGCTCCCCCGCCTTCTGCTTCGGGGCCCACAGAGTCACAGGTCCCTCCTCGAGCCAGCCCCAGTTAGTCAGTAGGGACTAGCCCCTGGGCCGCGTCATGCTGCGGGGCGGCCACACCAGCTTCAGGGGCCCTCAGACTCTCCGGGCTAATAGAGAAAGGGCAGCAAGTGGTGGTGTCAACTAATTGTCTTGCTAATTTTTTTTTAACCAAATTGACCACTGGGCTTCTGGCCACTCGGCTAAGGGGAGCAAGGAGGAGAGGAAGTGAGGGTGAGCACCTGGCAGTCCTGGGGTGGGGCAGGTCCACCCCAGCCAGGAAGGGAGGCAACGGCAGCTCCGCCTTTGGGGGAGGGACGTGGGGGGACTGGGACCCACGGTGGGGGAAGCCTCACAAGGTCTTCGTGGTCATGGGGTTGTGGGGGCTCCTAGGGAGTGGGGTCTTTGGGGCCCTTTGGAGGGAAGCATAACATTGCTCTGGGGATGGGTTCGGCCTCATCTGAATCTCCTGTGTCTTGTGTGGAGGCCTGACCTCAGGGGCTCTGCCTGGACTCCAAGGAAAGGTCCCCCGCTCAGCTCGGTTCGGTGGGTGTTCTCTGTCTGCGCCTTCATGGTACTTTCTCGCCTGTTTTCTTCTTGACTCTTTGTTGGCTGGTCTTTGCAGCCGTGGCATGTTTGCTCTGCTCCCTCAGGGAGGAGGTCACGGTGACTCACCCAGGCCCTGGGGGGTCCTCCCGGCCTGGCAAGATTTGGCAAGTGTCCCCAGGCACGAGTGTTTCAGAGCTTTATTAATCCCAGGCTCCAAGCCCTCCTGGGACCCCGCCTCTGAGTCTGAGCCGTCTGCCCCATCCACTCAAGCCCTCAGGCGTCTGTGCTGCAGAATGAGCTGTGGGGACAGAGGAGCCAGTCTGCTCTCCTTCCCCCGGGTTCAAACTTCGGGGCTTTCTTTTTGTTCTTTTTCTTCCCAATCCTCACCCTGTTTTTGTCTTTTCTCCACATCTTACTATGAAGTTTTGCAGACAAACAGGCCACAAGAAAACCGTTCACTGGACACCCCCAGCCCATCTCCTGATTTCCTCTGCCCCCCCTCACCCCCTGCCGGCTGCGTGCGCCTTATCACACACGTGTCCCCTCTCTGCTCTGTCCCTCCTGCTTCAGGTGCACTCTTGTCGTCTCCTCTGTGTTTATCCTTTGGCATTGCACTGTCCCCCAGCACTTGTTTATCTGCTTCCGGGATGGACTGCGGTCACCCGTGTAGCACCTGCGTCCACGGCCAAGCTTGCTCACTGACCCGTCAGACTCGTCCTGTCCTTCTGGCCTGTGCCCAGCTCCCCCTGAGGGTCTGCAGGGCTGCCCTCCATCATTTTGGGTGAGGCTTGTGGCGCCTCCCTGTGGCGGTGCCGGAGCCTCCCTCCTGACAGGTCCGGAGGCTGAGATGGAACATTCTAGGTGGTCCCTAGCATCCAGGCTGCTGTGGTGACCTCGGCGAGTCATTTACTCCGAGCCCCGGGGGCATAAGCGATACTGCTTATGGGGGTGCCGTGGAGGTTACTGAGCTGACATCCTGTATTCGGTAAACAGCACGTGCTCATTAGCCGCTGCTTCCCTCCCTGAGGCCGTATAGGGGCTGCAGAGGTGTGTCCGGTGTTCTGGTTCCCAAGGTGAAGCGTGGGTCCATGCTTCCCTGGCGATCAGACCCTTGGCGGGCAGAGCCCTGGGGGCCAGGCTTCCCCAGAGCCACATCTCGCCGAGCTGGTCCCTCCATTCTTCAAATCCTGTGTCTCCTTGGTCCTCCCTCCTTCACCCGATGTGTTTCTCCGCCCAGTCTACACCTAAGGAGGTGCGTGTCACGGTGAGCCTGCGGTGGGTACTGGCTCACCCCAGGTATCACTGGGACGGGGCCGCTGGCCGGACTCCCTCTGCCCCCCACCACCGGCCACACCCACGTCTTCCCCTGGCTACTCCCTGCTCAGCCGCTGGGGACCCTGGGCTCTGGGTCAGTGGCCTCTGGCTGCCTCGGGCGTGTGCTCCCGAATACTGAGCTGAACTGAGCTGACGGGTGGTTCCAGGCACCTGTCTGGCCCAGTGTGTGTGAATCAGGGTGGTGGAGGTGGCCGGGGGAAGCCAAAGAGGAGGTGCCCTGGGGTGCTGGTGAGTCTCCGGCTGGGACTCCAGACCCAGGTGGTGACCCAGTGGGTGTGGATGTGGCAGGTCAGTGGGCAGGTTCCCTCTGACTGTCCAAAGGGGAAGGTGGGGGGCAGGCACCTGCTTAGTGCCTCCTGCTCTTGCCCCCGCTGGCTGGGAGGGAGCCCATGGGAGGAAGCCCCTGTCTGTCCTCTAGAGCTCTCGAGGGAGCAGACTCCAAGCCCAGCAGGGACGTTTCTCTCAAATCTTAGATCCTAGGTGACTGGGTGCTGGTGGAGATCTGACCAGCAGCAGGAGAGGGTGCTCAGGGGTGTCCCCCCCAACCCACCCCCGACCACGGCTTACACTCAACACCCTCTGCAGGGCCCACAGTACTGACCTCCCGGTTGAAGGGGGCTCGCACCCTAGCCCCCAACCTCCCAACCCTGCCATCTTCCTGAGGACAGATGCATCCTTCATCAGGACAGACAGCCAGGGAGTCAGCTCATGCTCGACACTCAGGGTCCGCCTGCAGCACTGAGCAGGCAGGGCCCCCGGAGACTGTGCGCTGATGGCTTGGTGACAGCCGCCAGGACAGCCTCTGCCAGAGCCCGACCTGAGCGTCAGCAGACGTGGGAACAGCCTGGGGCACGGGCCGGGCGTGTGGCAGCTTTCACCCAGCCTGTTTATCACCTCAGCTTCTCTGCAGCCTCACGCTCCAGGCTTCAGACAGCCTTTATCCCCTGTGCCGGCAGCAAATGAAATAAAACACTTATCATGACCCGATGTCTCTCCAACTGCGCCCAGATCCCAGTGTCCAAAGCAATCATGCTTGCTTTAGGGGAAAATTCCCAGGCTCTTTTTCTCTGCTTATTATCTTCCTCTTGGCTTTTACCTTCTTCTTGTTCCTTTACAGGAAGAACAGTCTGGTCCCAGGTGGCCCTGCTGATGGGAAGGCCCTGGTTTAGTGCTAACACTCTGTCCTCTGTCTCTGAGGTTGTGCTGTTTGCTGCAGCCTTCATCCCCTAGTTCATTCATTTATCCTGGTTTTCAGCTCAGTAACGTGGAGACCACTCAGCTGTGCCCCCGCTCCCCATACCAGGCCGCAACTGCTCTGGAATAGTGGAGTCTGCTCAGTGTGTGGTTTGGGGAGAGTTGCTCTGCCCGTCTGGGCCTCAGGGTCCTCACCTGTAGGGTGGGGTGACACTACAACCTGTTTCACGGGGTGGCTGGGAGGAGTCATGGATGGCTCTAGTCCAGGGTTGGCTTCTAGCCAAGCTCGGCCACTGTCATCTCTGCCTTCATTGATAACAGACTCTGCAACAGATGGTGCGCATGAGAACCTGGGGACGGGCCTGGCTCCTCGTCACCAGGGTGGGATGGGTAAGGGGCTCTGACAGCTACACAGGCTGTGGACAGTGAGCTCACAGGGAAGCAGATCCAGCAGGACCGGTACAGGCAGAGGTGCAGGGCCTGGGACCTCCCAGCACCTGGGAAGGGACGCTGTCACAGCAGGGGTGGACGGCCACCTGGACCAGCCCGCAGATGCCTCGGTGCCCTGGGAGGGGGGCTTATACAGCGCGTGGAAGGAGGGCCCCTAGGGTGGCAGTCTGCTGGGTCTCAGGAGGAGTGAGGGGGGTGGTGTCAAGGTCTAGACAAGACAGGGATCTTGATCGTGGATGGTGGGATGAATGGACAGACAAAGGGATGGATAGATTGGCATGATGTGTGCAGCAGAAGGAACGACCTTTGGAGGAAGAGTCATAGCTTTTTTTTTTTTACAGCATTTCTTAGGACACAGTCAATAAAGGGGTTTTATGCAGAATATATTTCCACAAAACTCCTACCAACCAACAAAAAAAAGACAACCCAACAGAAAAATGGGCAAGAGTTTTGAAAAGTCCCTCTCTCTCCACCCACTCACCTCCAGGGAGGGTGGATGATGCTCACATGTGCTCACAAAGGCTGTTCCCCAGTTACATTGTCAGAGCCCTGTTCATTGTAACCTGTGCCGGAAGCCACCTCCAGGCAGACAGAATTTACAGAAAAAATGTGGAAAGATCTTTCACATGAAAAGATGCTCAATATCACTAATCATTGTTGCTGTTCAGTTGTGTCTGAGTCTTTGCGACCTCATGGACTACAGCACGCCAGGCTTCTCTGTCTTCTCCATCTTCCAAAGTTCGCTCAAACTCACTTCCATTGAGTTGGTGATGCCATCCAACCATCTCATCTTCTGTCACCCCCTTCTCCTGCCCTCAATCTTCCCCAGCATCAGGGGTTTTTCCAGTGAGTCAGCTCTTCGCATCACTAATCATTAGGAAAATGCAAGTCAGAATCACAAGATTCTGCTTGGGCTTATACCCATCAGGATGAAAGTGGAAGTCGCTCAGTCATGTCCAACTGTTTGCAACCCCTTGCACTATACAGTCCATGGAATTCTCTAAGTACTGAAGTGGGTAACCTATCCCTTCTCTAACAGATCTTCCCAACCCAGAAATTGAACCAGAGGTGGGGTTCTCCTGCATTGCAGGCAGATTCTTTACCAGCTGAGCTACCAGGGGCTCCTATTAAAGAAAAACAAACAGAATAATAAGTGTTGGTGAGGATGTGGAGAAACTGGAAGCCTGGTGCTCCAGTTCTATTTACGGCATGCATACCCCAAAAGAATTGAAAGCAGGGTCTCAGAGATATTTGTACACCTGTGTTCACACAGCATTGTCCACAACAGCCAAGAAGCATAGCAACACAAATATCCACTGACAGATGATGGATAAACAAAATGTGGTCCATCCATGCAATGGAGCGTCAGCCTCCAAAAAGGAAGGAAGTTCTAACGCATACTTCCACATGGATGAACCCTGAGGATATCGAGCTGAGTGAAATAAACCAGACACCAAAGGATAAATTCTGTATGGTTCCACCGATATGAGGTCCCTGGAGCAGTCAGATCCACGGAGGCAGAAAGTAGAGGTGGGGCCAGGGGCTGGGAATGGGGAGATGGGGGCATATCTAGTGGGGACAGTTTGAGGTTTTCAAGGTGAAAAGGGCTCTGGGGACAGATGAGGATGATGGAAGCACAGCACTGCTCATGTACTTGGTACCACAGACCAGTGACCAGGATGGTCAGTCTTACCCCGTGTGTATTTTACAATAATTATAAATAAAAGGATGATGCATCTCATAGTGCTAAATGAGTGGAGCTACACACGGACTCCACCAACAGAGTGACCCTGATGACCACCTGCTGTGTCCGTGGCTGGACTGGTCCCCAGGGCCAGGGGCCTGGGGCCACACTGTGCTTCCTGTCGGGGCTCTGGTCCATGGCAGTGTGGGGCAGGGTGTGGCAGTGCGGGCTGCTGGATGCCTCTGTGTGTCTGCTATACTTGGGAAAGTTTTAATAGAAAGAAAGGTAGCCTTAGACTAAAGGACTGCGGCTCCTGGAAGCCTTAGAATACTGTCTTTAGCCGTCCGTTGTCTCTAAGGGTCTCGAGAACGCCCTCGTAGCCTCACGTGGTCCACAGATCTTAAGGGGTGCCACCAGCCCTCTGGCAAAGAGTCGGTCTATTTTACAAACATGTTCACGCACTCCAATTTAAAGATTAAAAAGGAACAAACAGCCTTGAAGAATGAGCGTGAGAAGGGGTCTCTGAAGCCCAGCCTCCACTCGGCCTCGACATCTGTGGACTGGAGAGACGAGGCCCAGATGTTCCCATGGGCCATGGCAACCTGGAAACTATTAATTAGACCGCAAGTGAGATAGGAGCCTGCAGTGTATTTGGCCTCTGCAGGCAGTTATTTTTTATGTTTCGCTGACAGTCCAAACGATCCTAGATAAATCAGAGGAGAGTGGCGTGAGCCGGCACGCACCTGGAGAGGATGAACCCATGGCTCCGCAAGCACGGCTGTGCTAGGAGGGCCCTTATGTGCTTCTCAAATGTGAAATCTCACCGGAGCACAGGAAGGCAGATTTTCGGGGCGGGGGGGCTGCTCCAGATTCATGAGTGCTCGTTTGGACACGGGGTGCAGGTGGAGGCCTGGAGAATCAGACTGGGCCCCTGGACACTCTCGGGCGTGTGAGTCCTACGTGGGCTCCCAGCGAGGCTGGCAGCTGCTGGGCAGGGGCGGTCACCTCCAGAGCCCCTCAGGCCTGGAGCCTCTCACATCCTCACGACTTCTCTCCGTCTCTGCAACAGTCCTGAGGGAGGCACCGAAAGACAGGGCACAGGGCTGGGTGTCCTCGGAGGCCAGCCCTGGGGCTGGGACGGAACCCGTCTCTTGCCTGCGAATCCAGTGCAGTTTCTAAAGAGGTGTTTGTTACAGGCCATGAGTCCTTCCTTCCTCCTAACCTGCAGGGACTGTGGATGGGAACCGAGGACTAGTGCCTTAGAGGGGTCAGAGGAGCGATCGAGAGGCCGGATGGGGGAAGACAATGAGGCAGAGGGGTCCCAGACCATGAGCTGCTGGCTGGAAGGTCGCAGGGAGACACTGAGGACCTGAGAGGCTGGAGGAATCGGCCGCAGAGGCCTCAGAGGAGGGTCCAGTCCCGGAAGCCCTCCCCACCGCCATCACAGAGCATCGTGCGGCCTCAGCTGGCCCTGCACAGAGTAGTGTGGGGGCATCCGTGGGGAGGGGCAGGATGTCACTGTCCCCCGAGTGACACCCCTTCCCAGGGACACTGCAGTGACCCACAAGAACATGCTAGAACCTGCTGCTACTTGGCTGTCTCCAGGGGGCACGGGGTAGAGAAATAAGGACAGTGTGATGGAAACCTGGCCGTAGAAACCTCGAGCCCGCCGATGACCGTCTGTGCCCACGCTCGCGGGGGTGTGACTATGGGGGAGTGTGCACAACACATGTAGGCTGGGGGGGCTGGTGGGGCCCGGGATAGGCACCTGAGGGAGTCCCCTGAGGATGGCGTGGGAGGGCCGTCCGGCGGGGCTCCTCACCCACCCCACCGCCATGCCCAGGCCTCTGGGTGTGGAGGTTCCTGAGCCCGGCGCTGTCCTGGGGCTGCTGCTGCTTTTCGGTTTTTTTTTTTTTTTTGGTCATGCTCAGTCTTTGCTGCTGGAAGCAAGCTTTTTCTCCAGTTGCAGTCAGGGAGCCACTCTCCAATTGCAATGGGCTCTAGAGCACAGGTCCGGTAGTTGTGGCACATGGGCTTCGTTGCCCCGAGGCATGTGGCATCTTCCTGGACCAGGAGTCGAACCCATGTCTCCTGCGTCGGCAGGTGGATTCCTTACCACTGAGCCACCAGGAAGTCCTGGGGCCGCTTCCTGCGTGTCCCGTCTAAACCCTCGTGTGTTGTTCACAGGGTTGGCTGGCGGCCCAGAGAGAAGAGCCGTGTGGAGCCGAAGAGGCGGGTGGACCGCACGGCCCTGGAGCAGAGATACCGGCCTGTGACCAGGGACCGCAAGGTAGGGGACGGCTTCCTTTTCTCTTTGGAGTTTGATTTGCGCCACGTCCTGTCTTGTTTCCCTTGTTCTTTACTGGTTATGTTGTACGTGGTTAAAGCTGAGCTGCTGTCCATCGGTACGTCCGTTCTCTGTTCTTGTTGGCAGGTGGTTAGTGTTGAGCGGTGTCCGAACTCCGGTCACGTCTGTGTCCGCGTCGGCGGGTGGTTGTCTGTGTCCACGTGGCAGGTGCTTGGTATTGAGTTGGTGTGCGTTCTCGGGTCAGGTCTGTGTCCACATCGGCAGGGGCTTAGAGCTGAGCCAGTGTCTGAGCGCCGGTCAGTGGGGCACAGATCGTGGTTCTCGGTTCGTGCTGAGCTGATGTCAGCGCTCGGTTTGGGGTGGTTGTGGATGAAGAGACATGATCCAGGCGTTTGGGTGGCTCTCACAGTGGACCGGGGACAGGACGCTTGTCTTGTCTGAGGTGTTTGCTGGGGGAGGGGCTCAGAGGGCAGTGCTGGTGAGCCCTGGGTGAGCACCGCCCCCGCCTCTGCCCTTCACCCCGAGCTCCAGGAGGAAAAGCTGTGGTGATACCCGGAGCCAGGCTGGGCACTGGTGCTCACCAGGGACTGTGCTGAGAAGCCCCGGGGCCATCCCTGGGCCTGGCAGGGGAGCCTCCATGACCGCCCGCGAGCCGTGCAGAGAGTGAGCGAGGACCTGACGCCGGACGTGTGAGGTCGCCCTGCCCACGGCAGTCATCCCTGTGCCAGGCAAGCCCGCCTCGCACTCCCGGTGGGATGGACGCCACTGTTCACTGTCTATAAACCTGCCCTTGGAAAGTGGCTTCCTGGCTTGTTTCTGATCAGATCTATGGGACCGGGGGGGTCCTCCCTGCAAGCCTCAAACAGAGCTGTTCCCTGAACAGCCAGGACCGCAGCATCGTGGCACGTAACTCAGAGGTAAGGGCAGGGCCTGTGCGAGTCCTTCAGGAATGCGGCCAACGGGTTATGTCACGAAATCTGCCAGCCCGCTTTCCCGTTCCTGGTGATTCAGGTCCTGGCAGCACGCACGGGTCATTTCAGCTCTGAAGTTCACTGAGGCGTGCTGAGTGAGCGGCCGGGGGAGGGGGAGGGGCACAAGGGACCCTCCGGTGAGGGACACAGCCTCTATCTTGACAGGGAGGGGTCACTCAGGGGGGGCGCCTTCGTCAGGCTCCTCGATGGGTACCCTTACAGTGTGTGTTTTGCACAGAGAGTAAATTTTCCCTAGAAAAACACAAGCAAACATTGAGGTCTAGTTAGGGCAGTGCCAGCTGAAGCGCTTGGCGATGGTACATCAGGATGTCTGCCATTTTGCTGTGAAGTGCATCAAGAAGTAAGACGGACCCGTGGGCCCCTGGAGGGGTAGGATGTGACACACGGCAAGGAGGCAGACGGCACGGTGCACAGCTGTGACCTCAGGTGGCAGGTCCGTGGGTGCTCCCTGCCGCGCCTTCAGCTTGTCCGTGCCTGGGGAGGTGGGAGCAAGACTCTGCGCGGGGCCATGGGGGCCTGGGGTGTCATTTTCTAGGTCTTTCTGTATTTGTGGACTGTTGTGTGACCCACTGGGGTGCGTGGGGTCTGTGTGGTTTCCCCATGTGCCTTTTCCGCTGCCTGTCCAGAGCCACAGTCTCAGGTGCGCTGATGGGCAGGGGCTCCAGGGGCCTCAGGTGGGGGTGCTGACCCCAGCCTGTGGTCCAGGCATGTGGACTCACAGCCCTGAGAGGCACCGTCCCTTCACCTCAGGATGGTGCTCCGGGCAGGCCCGCTCCGCACCCCCCCCCCCGCCCCGGAGAGGAGTTTGCGTTCCTTGCTGACCGACGAGGTCCTCATCATCCCTCTAAGGACCGTCTGCAATGACAGGGCTGTCAGCACCCTAGCAGCATCAAGGGAAGGTCGAGGGTTACCTGCACCAACTAAGATCCCGCAGCAGGACTAGGCTTGGTGTGGGGGCCCAGTCTAATGGGCAGTGTTACAGCCGCCTCTGGCTGGAAAATTCACCCTCTCCTGGCCCTGGGGCCCAGGGAGCTGAATTCTGTGACCCAGGAGTCACTGTGGCTGCCACTGGGGGCCAGAGACCACCCTTACAGAAATAGTTCTTTTCCTGAACTTTAAAATTTTATTTTGTTGTCCTTTCCACATTCAAAGAGGTTGTTTTGAGCAAACCCAGAGGACAATCTCATTCCCAGACTCTAAGCATTAGGAGGGCCACTGGTTACTCCCACGGGACAGTCCAGAGGCTGTGTGAGGCAGAACCAGGCCAGATCCCAACCTCCTGGCATCAAGGCCACGTGGCTCAGCCAGATCAAGTTTGGTGACAAGTGACAGCCCACATGAGGCAGCTCGGGCAGTGAGGGAGCTTATTGACCCAGATGATTGACCTATCCAGGTGCAGGTACTGCTGGACTCTGAGGCCAAGTAACACCTTTGGGGGTTGGCTCTTCTTCGCCTGCCACAGCACTTTGCTTGGGCCAAACATCACCACAAGGGCCAGGGGAGGGCCAGGCGCCTGGTTGCACCACCCCGGTGGTCAGGGTGGAAGGGCTGCCTGGCTGAGTTCAGGCCAAGTGCCCACTCCTGCATCTGGGCGGGGTCTGCTTTACCCACCAGAGGGACTGAGTGTCTGGCGGCACTGCAGCCACAGAAAGGGCCATGGCTGCAGGTGCCTGCAGCCCAGACTCCTAATCTGGCAGACACAGAGTTTTCTGGTGCCTTGCAGGGAGGCCCTGTGTCCTGGCATCACCCTCGGGGAACCCGTGGTCTGGAACGCCAGCATTTCATTGTCTATTTTTGTCTTATTTCCGACTGTCTACACCTAATGCCTGGTGGTCTAGGTCAGTCAGCCGGATGGAATTCTTTTCCTGTGAGGCCAGGATCCTGGGGAGGAGGGACTTGTCCACGTCATAGCCTCTACAGCTACTCTCTGAGCACCCATCCTTCCCCACAGAGCCCTTCACAGGTGGACTCAGGATTCAGCCCCCCACATACACACACCTGACAGACCAACCTGCTCCTCAGGATCCCAGCTGCTGACATAGTCAAGAACTCGGTCCGCAGGTGGTGGCTGGGGCTTTCCACACCTGCTTGCTTGCCATGAGCTCACTCAGCACATCCCCCTTCCCCATCCCCTGCCCATCACACCTGTCTGTCCACAGAGCGGGTGCCCACATGCCACCCTCTGGATGCTGGGCACGCAGGGGCTGATCTGGGCTGTGGACGACAGCTGCCCCTCCCACACGCTCCTGGCCTGGGCCCCTGCCAGGGCCTTGTCTTCAGCAGATGTGGGGTGGGGGGCGTGGGGGGTGGACGCAGTGCCAGCGAGAGGCCGTCACTCAGCTGGGCTGGAACGAAGGCACCCAGGACACAGGTGAGCTGCTGAGCTGGGAGGGAATGAAGCATCCCTTCACACTGATCACGGCTCACAGGCTTCAGCTCAGGCCTCATAAGGCCACATGGACTAGGTTCCTGCCCCCGCCCCGACCCCCCATTCCTGTGAGGGTCTATCTGATGCCGTCGAGTGGACACATGCAAACTCTGGGCAGCGATGTGTAGAAGTACCCACAGCCCACCCAGCACCCGGGCATCCCCACCCCTTCTCACCTGTCGGGAACACCCGACCCTGGACTTTGCCCCTGAAGTAGGCACGTCCTCACACTTTTCTCAGTTTCTTGCTTTTCTTTGCAGTTTTAGCATATATATAGCGTGCCTAAGTCCTACAGTTTGCCTTGCTTGTTTTTGAATTTTATTAGCATGGTGTTAGGTGGGGAGTATCTTGTTCCGTGGCTTGCTTTGTTTCCCTGAGTGTTCTATTTCTGAGCTGCGTCTGGGGTGATGTCCGAGCTGGCGGCCTTCTGTTTCCTCTGCCACTGACCCTCCTTTGTGTGCTGGGTCCACTCTTCACTCTGTTCTCCCGTCCATGGACGCAGGGGAGCTTCCAGGGTTTCACCACCAGCAAAGCCACCGTGAACGCCCCGAGCCCCTGGGGCTCAAAGGCCTCTTGATGTAGCATGCACGTGGCTGCCACTTGTGGATGGAGGTCGGATGTGCACAACCGTGCCGACCAAGCTGCGTGTTCCCGCAGATGGCACCAACATCCGTGCCCCAGAGGGCAGCCCGCCCCCGGCGTCCCCGAACTGGCTGGTTCTCGTCAACCAAGTGGTGGCAGGACCGTCTCTCACTTTTCCTTCAGTTCATGCTGTTATCACTATTCTAAAGGCACATACCTAAACCATGTAACAGGTCTGAGTCTTGTGCAGGAAAACCACGTCCCTCCCAGGGCGCCTCTCCGTGGCCCCGCTGTCCTGTGTGGTCAGGCTCAGTCCGTGGAGCTGACTCGGGGCCCCAACATCTCCCAGGACACTCGGGCGCTGCTGTTCTGGATGTCCCATTTTAGGCACAGGGGTGCCCCATCCACGCTAGGTCTTCTGCCCCACGGTGAGCCCTGCCCATGGTCAGCACTGACTTCACAGGGATCACGGGCCACAATTCATAGTTGAGTTTGTTGTATATCATAATAGCCTTCCTGACTGCACATTTTTGTTGCAAGTGTCTTGGGGGGTTTGTTGGCTGGCTTGCTGTTCCACAGACCAACCCCCAGTGTAACCCCATGTTCTCTCCCCGCCGTGTGAGTCTCCTAACAGTACTGCGTGCGTGCACACACACTCACACACACACTCACACACACACGATCATCTGCCCATCATCTCTGAGCCCTCTGCTGCTCCAGTCGGGACTACATGTTCTCCATGCCAGGTGCCTGAGGAAGGTTCCGGGAATCCCCCTCCTCCTGGGGGTGTGTCTCCGCCTTCCTCCAGCGTTGGATCCCTTTTTCCCCGAGATCCTTTCTTGGCTTACTTTCACTTTCTTGGTTTACTCCCTTGTCTACCTGGCGCTCACCCTCCAGCATCTTCCTGAGAGAAGGTGCCAGAGTGGTACGTGTCCATTTTGCTCTGTCGCTCAGGCTCCTTAGTGGCAGGACTTGCTTTTGATTCATCGTGAGCACCTTTGTTCACTGCATTTCTCTTGCCTGGAACATCAACTCCTTCCTTCCACCCGTTCAAACAGCTCTTTAATAAGATATAGCACATATATATAATGGAATATTACTCAGCCATAAAAAGGAACTAAATTGGGTCATTGGTAGATACGGATGGACCAAATCTGTCAAACAGAGTGAAATAAGTCAGAAAGGAAAAAACAGATATCATATATTCACACATGTATGTGAAGCCTAGAAAAATGGTACAGATGTACCTAGTTCCAGGGAGGAATAGAGACACAGACGTAGAAAATGCACGTGTGGACATAGCGGGGAAGGGGCAGGTGGGAAGGACTGGGAGAGTAGCAGTGACATTTGTACACAACCGTGTGTAAAACAGACAGCTGGTGGGGGCTGCTGCATAGCCCCGGGAACCCTGCCCAGTGCTCTGAGATGACGAGAGGGGTAGGGCGGGAGGGAGGAGATATACGTATACATGTCACTGATTACATGGTTATACAGCAGAAACTAACACAACTTTGTAAAGCAACTATACTGCCCCCCGCCCCCGCCAAAAAAAAAATTTGCTCTTTACAGCTGGACTCAACAGCCACCTCCTCCAGGGAGCCTTCCCCACATCTCAGTCCTGAGTGACGGTCAGTCCTTTCCTGTAACCCTGTGATACTTATTCTCTGCGTCACACCATCAGCATTTATACTCATTGTGTCTACTCATTAATTCAGCACCTGTTCCTTGAGCACCTACCACAGGTGTTGGAGGACATCACGATGAATCTAAAACAAGGACTTCATTGGTGACAGTCCTGGAATATCCAACAAAAGGGACCTCTGGGACCACCCATGAAACCCCCTGTCGGGGAGCCAGGAACCTGAGACCCCAGGGTTACAGGACTCCTCATCCCGCAAGGACCCAGCCTGGTCCCCTGACCTCCAGGTCCCTGTTCTTCTGTGATGACAGCTGTCTACAGAGAGAGCAGATGCATGTAAATACCCCACCGCTGTGCCCTGGGGGCAGGTGTTACAGTACTTGTTTTATGAATGAGGAACCTGAGGCAGACATGGGCATCTCGTGACCGGTGGAACTGTGTCTTGCTCTGGTAGTTTGACCCCAAACGCGGGCACCTGCAGGCGAGCGTTTGCCGGCACTCAGTCCTGCTAGCAGATTCCAGACATGCATGACCAGTCGATGTTCCCTTCAGACACATGGACCGAATGTGGGGCCTTCCAAGGCACGCGCGTGCTGCGGGTTTCGTGTGGCGGAGGCTTCGTGCAGCTCTGCCTCAGCAGGAACACCTCCCCTGGGACGAGGAAACCCCCTCTGTCGTCTGGGCGAGGGACCGTCCCGCCTGTCCAGAGCCTGGGGCTGCGTCAGTTCGGGGAGCTGCTTGGGAAACCGACTGGTTCCCAGTCCCAGCCTCTCCCCCCGCCACCCTCAGCAGTGGACGCAGGGGCTGGGCTGTGAGAGGCGGCTCCTCACAGAGGACGAGGCGAGACGGCAGACGGGAGCCTCGCCCTGGGCTCATTCACACCAGCAGGAGCCCTTGTGTGCGTGAGCCACGGCCCAGGCATCCGCCCGGCTCTGGACTTCCTCTGCAGCTGACAGATTTTCAGATGAAAGCAGAAATTTCCTGTGCCCTTGATCTCGAGTTTGTCTCCTGGACGCGTCCCTCTTCCTCTTCAGCTGGGCCATGGAGGGGACAGAGGTGCAGTTTTGGAGGACAGGGTGGGCAGGTGCCTGCCCCGGCGGGTGGGGAAGAGCCTCCGTCACAGGCCCGGCTCGGCGGGCAGCATGCACGGGCAGGGTCCCCATGAAGGACAGCGTCACCGGGGCCTGTGCGTCACCCCCTTCCTGGGAGGCTCCCAGGAGCTCCAGGCTCTGTCCTCTCACACACACATCCATAAATAACTGTGGGAATGTAAACAGCCTGGCCCTGAGGTCCTGCCTCAGAGGGAGACTGCTGACATCAGGCCCTGCAGCACCCCCGGCCCCACCCGACTCTGGAGTCACGGAAGCACCCCCACTTGGCACCATCTCGGGGCTCTGCACCCGGGGGTTCCCAGCACATGTCTGCTGGACAGATGGATGACTGAACGAGTAAGCCAAGTCATGTCTGTCTGGCGCCCGGCTGCTCATGACCCTGACCGGATGTGGCCTAGTGGACACCAGGTCAGTCCCATTTTCCCGACTCAGTGCTTCCTGGCCTGTCTATGCTGCTGTTCCTGGTGTAGGTGTGGATGCATGGCAGGGCACCCCTCACTTAGCAGCCCCTCTTGCAACCTGGCCACCCCCATCATCCGTCACCCCATCATCCGTGCCCCCATCATCCGTCCCAGCCATCCTCTGTCTCCCCCCAACCCCCACCATCCATACCCCACTTCATCTGTCCCCCCCACCATCCATCCCCCACATTATCCCTCCCCATAATCATCCACCCCATCCTCCGTTCCCCCCTGGCCCCATTATCCGGCCCCCCATCATCCATCTCCCCCCACCCCCATCATCCATCCCCCCCATCATCCATCCCCCCATCATCCATTCCCCCCCGCCCCTATCACCCGTCCTCCTCATCCTCTGACCCCCCATCATCTGCCTCCCCCCATCATCCGTCCCCTGCCATGGATGTTGGGGGCATGAGGCCCACATCCCAGGCCAGTGAGGTCAGGGAGCCAAGGCTCTGGCCTCAGGTCCTGGAAGGAGTTTGGAGACCATGAACGGGGTCTGGGTGCGGGGTCACAGGCAAGGGTGAGGAGATGCAGTGAGTGTGAGCGAGAGGAGTAGGGTATGGGCCTGGGGTTATGGAATGAGCTGGTGGATGTCCCAGAGGCAGAGGGGGAGCCAGAGAAGGGGGGAGCTGCTAACGGGCCCCTGGGTGAGCTTGCAGGACAGGGTACCACTGCTCATTTCCAACCAGGGATGGGTGGTCCCGGGCACAGGAGGCGAAGGAGCCCTGGGGCTCAAGTGTGACCCTGGAACTGGTAACCGAGGCTCCCCTGGCCTCAGCTCACCTGTCCGTGAAAGGGCTGTCCCCCGCCAACCCCAGGCTATGGTGGGAGACCAGTGAACTTGTGCGTGTGATGTGCTTGGCTGGAGAGCCCTGGGTGGGGTGAGGCGTGGTGAAGACCACAACCGGAAGCCATCACAGGAAGGCTTAGAAGAAGACAGAGCAAGCACCAAATTGGGCTGAATATGGGGGGGGCGGGGAGACAAGACCCTGCCACACGCCCCCCTGCTGTGGACCGGCGCGCGTGTCTGCTGCTTCGGGAACGTCCAGTGTGTGCAGTCACCGCCTCAGCCACTGTGTCCGTAGATTGGCTGCTTCCCGCCTGTGTTATCAAATAAATTTCTTTTTAGCTGAACTTGATCCAACCTCCTCTGAACTTCAGTTCCCTAGTCCTGGATCCTCTATTTGAAACTGACCCATTGGACACAGTCTTTCTGAAAGGGTCATGACAGTTCCAGCCCAAACGTCCTTGAGGGCAGTCCCTGGAGTCTTCCTAATCCTTCACACAGAATGATGGGGGTCAACAACAGGGCCGGTCAGCAGCCAGAAACACAAACCCAAGTCCTTTTCAACTCATGCATTGACTGAGACCTGTGGGTGGACGGACAGATGGGCTGAAGGGTTGATCAATTGACTGGTAAATTCAGTGATGGATTGATGATGAACCAATGGGTGCATGAATGGCTAGATGGGTGGATAAATGGATAAATGGATGCGTGGGTGGATGGATGTGATGGATGGACTTATTCAATGAAAACAGACAAGGAAATTATTATTCATCCCCCACCAAGCTTCTGGCCTCTCTTCAGGCACTTCTCTCCCTGAGGAGGTCTGCACTGGCCATTTCTTTCCCCAGATCTTCGTAAGGGTGTGCTGTTTTCCTCTCATCTTAAATGGTCGCCTCTTCTGGGTTCTTCCCCCACCCCCGAGGGAGACCAGCATTAAACAAATGACTGTGTGGGTCGAGATGCGGGCCTGAAGAACGAGATGAAGGCAACCCATGAGCCTGTGATCAGGGTGGTCGGGAGCCTCCTCTGGGCCCTAAAACTGGATTCACGCCAAGTGAAGGGCAGGGGGTGCAGGTGGAGGGGGCCGCATACAGGACAACCACAAGGTCTTAATGTGAACCAAGGAAAAAGGATCTGAGTGCTGTTCCCCGCCCTCCCCCTTTCTGTTCCTTCTTCCTTCCTCCCTTCCTCCCTTCCTGACCTCTTTCCTTCCTCAGATACTTGCCTCGTGCCATCTCCCTGCTCCCCCTGTGCTTTAAGTGCGTAAGCGATGTCTTCCGTGTCGTGTTGCAAACCCTCTCATTCAACGCCCATCGGATGCCTTTGCCTGAATCTCTGGGTGGCACGCTCTATGAAGGACGAGGCCACCCATCCACAAAGCCTTTCCCACTAAAACTGACCCCTTTCCCAGATACTAAGGGCCCAGACACTAAAAACCAACATGCCCAGTTCCTCGATGGACTATAATACCTAATCCTAGGGTTTCACGTCTTTGTAGACCAGTGTGAATAAATATCTGTTTGTTCAATGGACTAGCAAGGGGATTTGGATAAAGGAGTAAATTTATACCAAAGAAGGTTGTTTATTCAGGTCTCAACACCGGGAGCATCACAGAGAAGACTGGGAATTGTTTCTGAAGGATAAACACTAAGTTTTCATAAAAACCGAAGAGTGATTTTCCATCAAGTACGGCCTGTGCTCGTGGGTCATCACCATGGTCATCACCATGGTCATCACCACATGGTCATCACCATGACCAGTGACAGCTGCCCGACCCCGGGATGGGCAGGGTGAGGGTCCGAGGAGGGTGCCGGTGGGTTTAGCTGTCCCTGCTGTTCGTGGTCCGGGCGGTGACGGCTCAGTCGCCTCTGGGCTTTGATCAGGGCTGCCGTCTCACAGCACTGATCTGAGGTGCACAGATCACATCGCCCTGCGCCCACCACCCACTCAGTCCCAGAAACAAGGAGGCAGCGTGTGCGGGCAGCCCCAGCACCCTCTCTGCTCAGGGAGGGGTTTGCTAAGCCTCGCCCTGCGCTCTGCGGAGGATACTGAAGGGAGGGGAGTGAGCCACCACTGCCCGGTACAGGCTCTTTGCCAGCAGCAATTCCTTCTACCCACCCAGAGCCGCCCTCGCAGCCCCCGATGCGGGGCAGGAGCCCCGAGGACACGGAGTTGAGCAGACGGCCTCCATGAGAGGGCCCTGGGAGCAGCGGGAGAGCTGGAGACGCCTGGGGTGGGATGGGGCGTGCGTGAGAGGCCCACGGGCAGGACAGTGCTGCTGTGGCTGGTCAATGCGGCTGTCTGTAGGGGGCCACAGCTCCAGTTGGATTGGAGCTGCACGGAACACCAGGTGACCTGCTCAACCGGCACATCTGGCAAGCGTTTCTCTGGAGAAGGGGCAAAGACCACGGGGCCCTGATCCCAGAGCTCTGGACGCCGTGAGAGACACGTGTCATGTCTGCGATGAGCTGAGGGAGGCTGGTCTGAAGGCTGCAACCTCCTGGGGCCACAGGCCAGACCCAGCGGGAATCCCCCGAGTGGCTCAGACAGTGGGCAACCCCACCAAGCAGAGAAACCTTGAGGCAAGAGCCCGCCGGCGGGCGCCCTTCCCTCTGGATGTGCTGGGTTGGTCTCTGGGGCTCGTGCTGGGCCGTGCCCAAGCCCCGCCTCCCCGGGGTCCCACCAGCTTGTGTTCTGCTTCCCCTGGATGAGATGGAGGGACAGGCTGGAGGCTGGGGGCCTGCGTTCTCTGCGTCTTTCCCTCAGCGGGGACTCGTGCCAGCAAGGCGCGCAGCTGTGCGCTGTGCAGGCTTGTCCGCCGGGACCTGAGGGTCCCGCCTGGAGCTTCCCGCTCCTGGTTCATACGGCGGCACTTCCCAGGGCGGAGCTGAGTGTCTGGGGTGTTTACGTGGAGCCGTTCACATCGCCCTGCTGCCAGATTTCTCTCGTGCACCTGAAGCTGGAGGTGACTTGGAAGAGCAGTGTGGGTCCCGGGTGTGCCGGAGCCCCGCTGCGAGGCCCAGCTCCAGAAGGTCTGCTTACACCGTCTGACCTTGGTTGTTTGACCTGGGAAAAGAAATCTGAACTTTTCCACTCTCAGAGGTCAGATCGACTCCCCTGTGGCTCGAGGTCATGTGGATTTCAACAAGGCTGATTCTGCTTCACGAGCTGATTGATGGGTCCACTGGAGACGCATACCTGGCCGGGCAGATGTGTCTTGCCTTCAGGGTGGGCGAAAAGGTGTCCGTGGCTAGATGCTGGGTTTAGAGCTTTGGAGACCCAGGTTCAGAGCCAGGCTGGCCACCTTGGCCAGCTCCCCCTTGCCCTCTTTAGCCCTGGCCCTTGGAGACAGAATGCCTGTGTCCATTTCATCGAGCCAGAGGCCGTGCTGCGCAGAGGTGAACTTGGGCAGCACTTGACTCTGGTGCCCCGGGCCCTGCCGCACCATCCCCATGCCCTTGTGGCGTTATGCCCCAGGGCTGAGATCCGGGCACACCGGAAGCGGTGGCACTTAGCCACCATCGGATCAAACGCTGGCAGGGAGGACTGGAGTCCTGTAGAATACTTTCAGGTGACAGTTGCAGCCCCTTGGGGTCCTCCGTGATGACCCCTACCTAAGGTGACTGATTCAGAACAAAGCTGGGCACTTGCCTCGCACGTCTGAGACTGGGTGACACTTGGAGGGGGTCCTTGCTTTTCTAATGGTCGTCTTTCGGACAGGAGCCTCCCCGAGTGTGCCGCGGAACACTGCGGTGAGTGGAGGGTGCTCCTGGGACCTTTTGTGCAGGGGTGGGGGGCAGGACACAGACATGGTCCACAGGTACGGGAGGATGATCGTTTGTAAACAGGGCCTGCTTGGGGCCTGTGGAGAGTTCTGCCACCAGAAGGAGCCTCTGGGGTGTGGGCTGTCAGTGGGGGGCCCTGCAGGTGTCCCCAGGGTGAGGCGGGCCCAGCCACCCTCTCGTCTGTCTCTGTGTCTCTGCACATGGTTTTGGTGGGTTACAGGGAGACGAGTCTTGCCCTCTGCCTCCGGCCCCCTGGTCTTGTGCAAGGCTGGGCATCCCAGGACATGGGGGCAGGGGTCACTATCAGGGTGATGTCAGGTCCTGAGTGGCGGGGTCACTGTCAGGGTGACATCCGACAGTTGTGCTGCTTCCTCTCGCCCCACCGATCTTCACAACAGCACCTGTGATGTGGGCATAATTGTTTCCACTTTAGAGACAAGGAAACTGAAGCTCAGAGAAGCCCCAAGTTCCACCTCAAGCAGGGCCGCACCCACCGAGAGCAGTGTCTCTGCAGACCCCAGTCAAGAGGGGCCAGGCTTTCCTGGGGGGGTGGTCATCGTTTCCAGGAAGCAGGGACACGGGGAGGAGGTAGAAAAGATGGGGATGAGGTCTGGTCACCTGTGGTCTGATCCTCTGTCCTTGCCGTTGGCGGGGCCCCAAGCTCTTACGAAACAATTACAGAGGAGTCCAGATGGTATTAATGGTAAAAATATTTCATCTCTGAGTCTGGCTGACGGATAAAGATAAAGTTCATTCCTTTTTTAAGAGCAAATATGTTAAAGTGTGGTGCTTCTTGAAAACCTGTCTCAGTGGTCGCTCCCTTCAGCCCACCCATCCGGTTCCCGGCCCTCCCACCCCCGAGTCTGCTCGCACGGGTCTGGGGCTGCAGATGGCGCAACGCCCGTCCCCCTGGGCCAGCACTGTGCTTATAGGAGGCGGTCCTAGATGCTCGCTGGGGGAGTGATCTGCATAAGGACACCAGGAGGTGGGCCCACGGCTTCTCTTCCCAACTCAGACTAATTCCTGCCGCTCCTCCGGCTCCCGGTCTGCCCGCTTTCCAGTCTGCCTCCCACCAAGCTCTCACTGCAGGGGCCGGGGGTGGGGGGTAGGGGGGCTCCACAACAGGACCCTCTGCCCCCGGCTGCAACCAGGCTGCCTCAAAGGGCAGGCTTAGCAGTGACCCCAGAGCTGCAGAAAACACAAGCAGTGTAGAAACGGTCTGGAGCCGCGCACCGGCATGGAAGGCCGGCCTCAAATCCTTGTGCTTGTACTTGGACCCAGGCCTGAAGGTCCAGAAGCGAGTTTCCTTGTTCCCCTGGTCTCTCAGTGCAGGGAGAGGGGGGCAGTGAGTGTTTTTCCCAAGCAGCTTTATTTAGATACAGCTCACATACCGTGAAACACCCTATTCAAGTATACGGCTCAGTGGGATTCACTGTACTCAAGAGTTGTGCAACCATCACCACCAGCACCACCAGCACCACCATCAAATTCCAGGACATTTCTTCACCCCCAAAGACCTCTCAGGCCTTTTAGCCCCTGTCCCCCACAACCCCATCCCCATCCCAGCACCCTCAAATTCAATTCCTGTTTCCAAGGCTTTTGACATTTCACATAAAACAGACGCCCCTTTGACCAGTTTCGTTCAGTTAGCACCATGCTTTCAAGTCTCCCAGGCCGTGGCCTGAGTCAGCGCTGCCTTTAGGCTGAGTGACGGTCACCACAGCTGTACCGGTATTTATCCGTCCATCTGCAGAGAGATGTCTGGGTTTTTTCCACTTTTTTTTTTTTTTGACTGTTGTGAACAGTACCACTGTGAAAATTCATATACAAGTTTTTGTGTGGGCCTAGGTCTTCGTTTCTCTTGGGCAGGTACCTCGGGCCATGTTATAACTGTATGTTTAACACTCGGAGGAACTGTGGGACTGTTTTCCAAAGGGACTGCACCACTTCACACTCCAGCTGGTCCACGTTCTCCCAGCACTTGTCTTCTGGCGTTGTGAATCTAGCCATCCTGGTGCACGTGAGGCGGGATCTCACTGTGGTTTTGATTTGCTTTTCCCTGCTGACTGACGATGTTGAGCATCTTTTCCTGTACTTATTGGCCATGTGTTTATCTTCTTTGGAGAAAGGTCTATTCAGATCCTTTGCCCATGTTTCAATTTTATTTTTTGCCTTTTTATTATTGGGTTGCAAGCATTCTTTCCATATTCTAGATCCAACTCTCTTATCAGACTTATGATTTGCAAAAACTTCCTCCCACTTTGGGAGTTGCCTCCTTGTTTTCTTGATGATGTCATTCACAGCACAGAAGTTTTAAATTTGAGGAATTCTTGTTTATCTAATTATTTTTTTCTTTTTCATTTGTGCCTTTGGTGTCATAGTAAGAAGTCATTGTCTAACTCAAGATCAGAGAGGTTTGTTCCTGTTTTGTCCTAAGAGTTTTGTGGTTTTAGTTCTTATATTTAGGTTGCCAACTCTTTTCAAGTTAAGTTTTGTGTCTGGTGTGAGGTAGGGACCCATCTTCATTCTTTCAAATGGAGATGTCCAGTTATCCCAGCACCTTTTGTTGTAAAGTCATTGAGTTGTCTTGAGAAGCTTGTCCAAGATCAGTTGACTGCAAACGTTAGGGTTTATTTCTAGACTCTCAGTTCTAGTCCATTCCATTAATCTGTATATTTGCCCTTATTCAACACCACACTGTGTTGATTACTGCAGCTTTGAAGTCGGTTTTGAAACTGGGATGTGTCAGTCTTCCGACTGTGTTCTCCTTTTCTAAGATCTTTTTTTTTGGCTGTTCTGGGTCCCTTGAATTTCCATGTGACTTTTAGGATCAACTTGGCAATTTTGGCAAAAAAGACAGCTGGGATTGTGAAAGGAATTACCTTGAATCAGAACAGGGCCTTTAAAACCATATGGTTCTTTGAGTGGATTGGGGGAAACCTAGAGAACCTTTCTCCAGTTATGAGTTCAAATTAAAAGATCAGTTTTTCCTTGTCCCAAAACACACCCCTCAGTTAATCCTCACCACCTCGTGGAGCTGGTGCTGCTGTCACATCTCAGAGCTGAGCAAACCGAGGCCCCGGGGTGAAGTGAGGTGCCGGGGTGCCCTGGTACAGGTGATGGGGGGCCCCTGTGCACAGTGAGGTGCCCGTGGCCATGCACCCAGCAGGTGGTGGCCACTGCCATTCCCACCACCTCGGCCACACAGGGGCCTGGCCCCCGGCTGGCCTGTGAGGTGGTGCCCGCCCCTTCTGACCTGGGGAGCTGGCAACTCCTTCGTTCTTTGCAGACCCGCTCACCCTTGCCAGCTCGCTTTGCCCGCCTGTGACCAGGAGGCTGGCTGAGGGACTTCATAGGTGAGGAAGCTAGGAGGCTCCGAGGCTTTCCCATAGCCTGCCCTGGTGTGAGAATGTTCCTGCAGCTGTGACCTCCACGCAGCAATGCCTGCGGAGGAAAGGGGGCAGAAAGACCCTCACCTTGTGGCTCAACCCAAAAGACCCTTGGGTTCTGAAGGATGCCTTTCCTGCCTCTGCCCCCGAGAGTCAGATGCAGGCCAAGGGAAGAGGCCAGGCCCCCCCAGGGTCCTTGTAGGAGGGGGGATGTGGAGCGGCTGCTGGCTGACCCTCCTTCTGACCCTCTGCCCCCTCCTGAGCCTCCAAGAGGCCAGGCCAGCACCTCTGGGAGCCAGGGAGCCTCCACACCTGCCCACTGCTCTGCCCCAGACTGCCCACCCCTGATGCCCCAGAGGAAACTGCTGAGCCCACAAGGAGCGGGATGGAGCTGCCCGCCACAGCGGAGCGTTCTCCCCGTACGCCTGCAGCTCCGCCCGTCAGCCCGCAGAGCACCTGTGCTATATCCCCAGGGCGGCCCCCACTGCCAGCCACTGCAGCCAGGCCGGCCGCTCGCCCTACACCAGTGGGCAGAGGGGGCAGAGACCAGTCCCCCACCCCCACCAGCCCCCAACCTGAAACGCAGACGGCGGCTCCCACAGCTCCGTCCCTCCCTCCTGAGTCTCCAGGGCAGTTTAGTGTTTATTTTTTAACTCCCTGCCACCCTGAACCAGAGCCATCAGAGTGGGCCCAGGAAGCTGGAAGAGTCTCTAAGCCCTGGGCGAGGGTGATGCCAGCACTGCCTATCCTCTGCCAGCCTTTGGCTCCAGTCAGAGACCCTGGGGAGGAGCCACACCCATAGAGGGTTGGACAATGGCTTGGCCCCGCCCTCCTCCATCCTCTGCCCCATCTCCCCTCGTCCAGGAACCCCCCAGCCATTCCTAGGGGGACTGATGTCTGTGATGATGACATGAGCAGAGACACAGAGCGTCCCCAACTGCCGACTGGAGCCCGCGGCTGTCCAGAGCACGGTCGCTCAGCAGGACACCCGTCCCCACCATGCTGGGTCTGCTGAAGCTGAACCTCTGCCCGGATGGGGGTTCAGGCTACTTGGAGGTGCAGGGTTTGAAGATCTAGGTTGTCCAGACAGGGTGAGCACATGGACTCTTACCTTCAGGTCTGAGAACAGGGGGTCCTGAGCCTTGAGGGAGTGGGGTCTGGGGGAGGTGCCCAGAAACGAGGGACTTGCCGTCTATCACCCTCGTGAGGCAGGCTCACAGGGTGGATCCAGAGTGGCCTCCACCCAGTGACCACACAGGGGCTGAGGGGAGTCTCCCCTCAGAGAGGGAGCACCTCATAGACTTGGGCCTTGGCCTCATGATCCCTAAACGGAACCCACAGGACCCTATGGAGCTGAAGACGGCTTCTCTGCCTGACCCGGTGTCCTCTCAGCAGAGCCACACAGGAGGGGCCCTACTGGACTACATCGGGGAGGAGGGTGGCCAGCATGGCTTCTCACCCGACCAGTCCACGCCTGCCACCCGGGCAGTGGCATTATCCCTGTCCAATCTCAAAGGTCTCCAGCTCGGAAGAGAAGTGGTACAGACACCCACGCAAAGATGGCATTCTGGGTCTCTCTCCTCTTTCCCATGCACCTCACCCACGCAACCGTCCCACTGCCTCCCCCTCCAACATCAGACCCTCCTTATGAAAATGACCTCTTTGGGGTCTTGTGAACCTCAGCCCCTGGGTCTGTCTGAGTGCTGTCAGAATAGCATCCACCCAGGATGCCACGCCTTCCTGTGACCATGACATGGCTGGGGAGCAGTTCCCACTCTACAGATGGGAACACCGAGGCTCCCAGGTCCAGATGTTGTCTGTGTGGCAGATCAAGGGTCAGAGATGGAACACCCTCAGAAACCGTCCCACAAGGCTTTTGCTTGGTAGACAAGGAAACACCAACAATTCTCTAAAGACACATGGTATCAGCATTGCTCAGCTTTATTGCTAGTAAGTGCTAATAGTAGGAAAAAAAAAAAAACAAGCAGAAGATGTCCCAGGCAGTATTTATAGTGTGACGGACAGGAGCCACTTCCACATCCAATAGCACCTTCAGTGTAACTCAGTACAGCCAGGGTGACCCAGACAGACTGTGGGCAGGAAAAGAGGTGAACTGGTCCCTGTAGGCCCGAGGGCAAAGCCAGCCCTGGGGATGTCACCGGGACCACGTCTGTGTCCCTGCAGCTCCCAAAATCTGTAGAGCATGCTGGAACTGCAGCAGAAGCTGATGTCACAGTCTTGAGGCAGAATTCCTTCGTCTCAGGAAAACCCCTGATTCTGTTGTAAGGTCTTCACCTGGTTGGATGAGGCCCACCACATATGGAGGACACCCCTTTTGCTTGGGGTAACCAGTTGTAGAGTGAACCCTGTATTCCAAATACCTCCACGGCAACTCCCGGACAAGCATCCAAGAGGTTCTCTGGGACCACAGCCTGGTCAAGCCAACACATAAGCCTGACCATCACACCCTCTGAGCCAGGATGGAGGGGACAGGCCTGCAGGGTCTGACATCACAGGTGATGGCTAGAGGAGCCGTAGACCCTCAGACCCTCCCCTGCCCCAAGCCGCATCTTCCCAGCTTCTGGTGGCATCTCCCTGCACACACGGGGCCTCAGCACTGCAGAGTCAGACACGCCACCCGAGAGAGCCAGGGCCCCAGGAGTCGAGACTTGCCCAGGCCCACAGCCAGACTCGGGCAGGCTCATGCGCTAATGGTAAAGAACCCGCCTGCCAGTGCAGGAGATGTAAAAGACACAAGTTCGATCCCCAGGTCGGGAATATTCCCTGGAGGAGGGAATGACAACCCACTTCCTGTATTCTTGCCTGGAGAAACCCATGGACAGAGGAGCCTGGCGGGCTACAGTCCATGGGGTCTCAAAGAGCCAGACATGACTGAGCACGCACGCACGCCCACAGGTCACACAAGGGGGCAGGTGAAGACCGGCCTGGGAAGCCACTGACTGATTGTCCGCTGGTTTCCGTGGCATTTACCAGCCCCCGTTCTCCCCTCCCTCATGTGATTATCCTGGGCACATTCATCCTGACAGCTTCTTGGCCGGAGCTGCATGCAGCTGCCCTCATTAATGGGGAATGCCAATTACAATTTTCTCAGTGTCAACAGTGATCCTTCACAGCTCCAGCCCCAGATGGCAGGAGAGCCATGCCGGGCAGCAGAGCCGTCACCCCCAGGGGGGCCCGGGAGCCCGTGAGGACCCCGTCATACCCTCTCTGTCCGATCTCCCATCACCCCAGCTCTGTGGCATGAAGCTCAGGGGAGCAGCTGCTGCCTGCCCTCGGGACAGTGTGTGTGACATGCAGCTGTGGGTGCGTCCTGGCCCAGGACGGGAGGCCAGGCTCACACCTGCCCCAGAGCCAAGCAACCTTGTATGTGTGTGCAGTCCTTGGAGCCGGGAGACCCCTGGGGAAAGAGGAGCGATTCGGCCCAGGTGTGCCCTGAGGACACAAGAACAGGGTGAGCAGGGAGCATGTAGCAGGGCCCCCCGGCCATGGCCAAGCAGGAGCCTTGTCCGTCCCCACCTGCACGTGGGGAGCTGCCTTGCCAGGCTCCCACCTGTGCCAGCAGGCACCCAGCCACAGGGTGCCAATCTTACTCCACAAAGCCCGCCCCGGACTCTCTGTCCTTGTAAACTGTGAAGTGCCAGCCCTCTAAGTCCTTGTAAACTGTAAAGTGTGAAGCCCCCGAGTCCTTATAAACTGTCAAGCACCATATCCCCTAAGTTCCTTGTAAACTACCAAGTGCCAAGCCCCCCAAGTTCCTTGCCAGTTGGACAGTGTCAAGCCACTGAGGGGCCGAGGCCGTCTCCTCCTCTGTGGCCGAGGCCCTGCTGTCCTCCCCGCCTGCTCCCCATCCACCCTGGTTGGTCCTGTGCCCCAGCCCCTGACCCCCACCAGGCCTCTCCGTGGGTCAGCAGGGCGCTGTCTCAATAGAGCCATGTTCTGCTGCCATAAACGGTGACTGCTTAACCAGGGAACTTGAAATGTAATGAGCATGTCCGTCCTCACCTGCTCCCATTGCATCTGTGTTTGGAGCTCCCCTGCTGTCCTGCAGCTGTACCATGCAGCGGGCTGCCCAGGGGAGACTGAGTGGGCACAAAGGCTCGGTTATCTCACCCAGCCCTGAAACATGGGCAGTGGAGCCAGGAGCACCCAGGACCAGTGGGAGATCCAGCTGTGGCCACCCTCTTGGGGACGTGGGGGTCCCCCACCCCACAAATGGTGTGGAGCTGTAGGGGAACCCACAGAGTGATGCAGGGGTGAGTGGGAGCCCTGCCGGCCACACGCACAGACCCATGGCCAGACACCTGCCCACCTGCCCCCTCTCAGTCCCCACCCCCACCATCTTGCAAAGGGAGATGAGGACAGTGAGGCTCAGAGCAGGCAAGCAAGCTGTCCTGGCTCACACAGCCAGCTGAGGGGGGCCAGGATGGGCCCTGTGACCTCAGTGTTGGGCAGTGTCCACGCTTTCTTCCCCTCTGGTTCACTTGGCTCGGGACAAGCCCCCTGAAACTCGAGTCCTTTTGCTCACAGGTCTGCCCTCTGGGCAGGACAAGGGGGACCAGCTCTGGCCTGGGCCCTGGGCATCAGTGGGGCAGTTGGGCGGGGCACGGAGGGCCCACGTGGTGGGCGGGCATGTGCCTCCTCGCAGCGTGGGGTTCACTTCTCACGATGTGGACCCGGTGGGGAGGGGCGTAAGCTGCTGGTGTCTCTGGGCCTCAGCATCGTTCGTCGCTGTCTCCTTCTGGTC
This sequence comes from Cervus canadensis, assembly GCF_019320065.1. Taxonomy (NCBI): domain Eukaryota; kingdom Metazoa; phylum Chordata; class Mammalia; order Artiodactyla; family Cervidae; genus Cervus; species Cervus canadensis. The sequence goes on along the minus strand of NC_057403.1, from coordinate 51,589,115 downwards.
CAGATGGAAAGGCGAGAAAGAGGAGGAGGAACATGGGGCCGCATCAGCTGTCCGTTGACCTCCCAGAGGCTCTCCAAGGAGACACCGCCCGTGAGGCCCCGGGGGCTCCGCAGCTTCCGCCGCGTCCCGCCGTCGGTGGGAGCTCACCTCCGGCTATGGCAGCACCACTACCATCGGGTCCCCTCCTCTGTAAGAGGGCAAGCAGAGGGGCCACCACCGCCACTGAGTCCTCTCTGGTCCCCTCCTCTATAAGGGAGCCAGAACCCACCCACCCCCGGCTGGCTGGTGGCAGCCTTGGGCAGAGCAGACCCAGAACCTTCCGTGAGCACAGGAGGGGCTGCAGCTCCCGGCTGTGTCCATCCCACTCCTGCTGACGGGTCACATCCGTGACCTCAGTCCTGTCATGCTGAGATCGGGAGACAGACCCGTGAGGCTCCAGGCACCCAACCTCACCTCTCGGAGTCCAGAGCTCTGGGGCTCAGACGCAGGACATTCCTTCCAGGCTAAGGGTCAGTGCCTCGTGGAGGCAGTGGCTGTGGGGCGCAGAGGGAGATGACTGCTTTCCAGGAAAGTACCTCGATTCTCACTTTAGGCCCCAAAGGCCCCCGGGATACACTTTCTCCTGGAGACCAGGAGAAGGCGCGGCCCCGCCATCGGCCACCAGGGGGCACTACGGGGGTGGTGCCCTGCCGCCTGGGCCTGGAGGGACGTGGGGCCTGGGCGCTGGAGCTGGAGGCACCTCCAAGGGCTGCTGGTACCTGTGCAGCTGCCGTCACCACCAGGGCCTCCAGGGGCCTCCCCTAGACTGGCGACCGAGCCAGGATGGCCCTTCCCACTAAGCGATGGACAGACAGCCCCTCATTCCAGCAGGACTCCCAAGGGGAACGAGCTCTCTGCCCCTTGGACTCAAGGTCCGCACCTCACCCCCAGCTCCCCGGTGGCAGAAAGTTCACAGCAGGGGTGATCATGACAACAGAACAAACAGCGCAAGCCCAGGTCTTGGTCGGGTCCAGGGATATCACGTCCCAGCGGGAAGGCGGGAGGGGTCCTGCCATCACGTCCCCCTCCCTTCCCCTACGCCCCAGGTGTCAGGCCCGCAGCGCGTTGTGGCTCACGGGCATTCGGACGCGTGACCAGTGTCTGCAGAGGTCTGGCTTGGGTGCGGGCACCTGCTCCCACGTGGCTCTCCCCAGGGCCAGTTAGCACCGGAGGACAGCAGCTGTGGCTGCCAGCCTCTGCTTCCTCCCTCTGCGAGCAGAAACCCTGGTCCCCTCAGCATGCCAGGGCCTGATGGCACCCTGGCACTGGCCCTGGAGCTGGCAGGGAAGCTATGCCAGGCTGTGGTTTCAAGCCCCCCAGCAGCCGTGACTGCCAGGGTGGTGGGGGTTACTGTGAAGATGTGAGAGGCGGGGTCCCAGATGTTCGCACAGGGTGCCACCCCAGCATCCCCGTATTCCTGATCACTCGCCACTCAGAAGCCGGCCAGAACTGGTCAGATGGAGCCGATGGGCCTCTATGGGTGGAGGGGGTGGTCAGGAGTTGCCCAGAGCTGCTGTTCTGCAGTCCTCCAACAGCCAGAAGCCTCCAGCCCCCGTGTCGCCCTTCAGAAGGGCCGAGGACCTGCTGAAGGTCCCGAGCTCTGGTTTACTGGGGATGCAGCGGGAAGGCGGGAGGACTCTCATGGAGGAAGGAGGGACCCCGAGTCCTTCATCCTTACCCCTGCCTCTCCTGCCAAAGCCCCGGCTGTCCCAGCCCCCGACCAAGGCCAGGTCAGGTTATTTCATGTCTGGGCCCCCAGTGGCCCTCTGGGGTCACAGAACATCGGAAATGCCCAGAGAGGAGAACTGGGCACAAGTGGTTGGAGCACGTGTGGCGTGGTGACCCCCCCTCAGCGTCGTTGGGAGTGGGGGGTCAGGCGGCCCCCTGACGTCGTGTCCACAGAGATGACCGGGCCTCTGGAGCCCTGGTCTTCCCCATGGCCTGCTCTCCTGACTGCCTGCGGGGTCCCGAGCAGCCAGGAGCCTGGCTGGGGGGTGGCGGCGGGTGGGACTGCAGCGGCACTGGACAGCGGGAGTCCTGGGGAAATCTTCGTCTGCCTCACCACCACGGGGACTACAGCCGGGCCAAGGAGGCCCTGATGCCCCAGCACTTCCTGACTCAGCCTCTCGTCACCCCCATGACGCCTGGGGCAGCTGCCAGTGCCCCACTGTCTCTCTGTCTGTCTGTCTCTCTGATTCTCCATCTCTGGCTTAATGCCATCAGCTCGTGTCCAGACTCCGCAAGGCATTTGGCATGAGGCTGCTGTCCAGGACATCCTTCCTTCCTCCAACCCTATGGGGTCCCAGGGAAACGATACTCTGCACCCCGAGAGTGGGATCCATCCTTCTCACAGGGGTGGGGGCCCCAGGTCCTGGCTGTGGCCACCCCATCACGGGGACAGAGGCAGCCCCAGCACGGGGATGGCCCCTTGGGGGTAGCGAGCCCAAACTGAGTGGGCAGATCTGTCTTCGAGAAGACAGTGAGAGGCGGGGAGCACAAGGGTCCGAGCTGGAGACCAGCAGCCTGTTGTCAAACGCGCCGGGCCCCTCCTCCCTCCATGGGTGGTCCGCCTCCCCCGGGCAGGCACCTCTGTGCCCCCTGACTCGCCGTCTGTGGTGTAAAGATGAGGACGGCCCTGGGACTCTCTTGCTTGAGTGGAATCTGCAGGGCGTGAGGCAGGGTTGGGCCTTTGTGGGGGCCGAGTGTTCACACGGACATTCCCGGTGTCAGCTGGGGCCTCACACTGTGCAGCCGCGTGGGAGGGGGCTGTCCTGACATTTGGCTCCATGGCCATCCTGGCAGAAGGAGGGGCGCCCTCAGTGACTCAGCAGGCTGGGCCCTTCCTGCCTCCTCTCTGTTCTGTGCACCCCCTCCTGCTTACTTGCACACACTCTGAATCCCGACTGCGTGGTCAGACCCGGCGTCACAGTTCTCCTCCCAGAAACAGCCAGAGCTCCCCAGCCGGTGGTGGGACAGCCGTGTTGGAAAGCAAGTGGTACCCACCATGCTCAGCATCAGACGCCCATGACGATTCACTGTGGCCCCAAGCCCCCTGCCCATGTGCAGCAGAAGGGGAGGCTGCTGTGGGGACCGCGGGGTGCTGGCAACAGCCGTGCGAGCACACATGGTCAGTGACGTCCCAGATGTGGTGGGGCCGCACGTGCGTGCGTGCTGAGTCTCTCAGTGTCCAACTCTGTGCGAGCCTGTGAACTGTAGCCCGCCAGGCTCCTCTGTCCATGGGATTTCCCAGGCAAGAATACTGGAGTGGGTTGCCATGCCCTCCTCCAGGGGATCTTCCCGACCCAGGGATCAAACCCATGTCTCTTACATCTCCTGCATTGGCTGGCAGATTCTTCACCTTTAGTACCACCTGTGATTTTGGGTCCCAAAGCAGAGAAGAGGGAGGGAGCAACAGTCTCACCCTGCCATTGACTATTTGACTTTGGCTAAGCCACATAACTGCTCCAAACCTCCATTTCCTTACTTGTGAAATGAAATTATTAATAGTGCCTTCTTCACATCCCCTAAGAAAATGTTCTTGGAGCCCCCAGCCCAGGACCCAGCCATGTCAGCTAATGTAAAGGTTCTGCTGCTGAAATAAGCATGGCCACAGCCCCACCAGCCACAGGTGACTCATTCTGCTGAGGACTATGAGCAGAGGGATTCTAGAACTGATAAAGGCTTCTGCAGGGTCTGGGACCCTTGTCCTTCTCCCTGATGCTTTATTTCTTTGACACCTGATGTAGACCTCCTGGCCTAAGAAAGTGTGTCAGCTCCTGCCATCACAGCTCCTCTCCGCTCCCCAAAAGTTGGAATGGAAGCTCCCCCTGGTGTCACATACCTTGCTTCCACACCCTAGGCCCGAACTAGGCACATGCCATGTTGTGTTGCTAGGAAAATAGGGAGGTAGTTCAGCAAGAGCACGTCAGGGGTCACACCACGCCCACCAGGGTGTGGGACGTGAAACAAGTCAGATGCGCATTGTGGGAGCTGGGGTGGTGGGGACGCTGGTGCAGAGGGGGAGAAGCCTGTGAGTGCCAGTGGTGACCAGTCCCTGGAGACAGCACTTGTGCCTTTAAGCCAGAATGTAGATGCTTGCCGGGAAGTCAGGTTCCAGAAAGAGAGAACAGTGTGGACAAGGGCGACGGGCAGACAAAAATGTAGTTTGGCCAAGGGGCAGAGAAGGAGCAGGAGGGCGGGGCAACCTCCAAGCCTTTACCGCTGCACCACAGCCTTCTGACTTGTGCCTGTAGCTCAGAGAACACCCCACTCCAGATTCCTGTAGTTTTTATTTAAATGCACGTGCTTGGGCCCCACCCTTGAGCCCTGATCCAACCTTGGTGCTGGGGTCCAGGGGTCGCCTGTTAAGTGTTCCGTCAGGGACAGGGAGCCATTGAAGATCTGTGAGCTGGGGGTGGGTGAAGGGGCTGCAGAGGACTTGACCTTCCCGGCCTCTGCGCCCTCAGCGTGCGAGGACTCACAGAACACGCCCAGAGTGGGAGGCCTGGGTCAGCATCTGTGCAGATGGGGAAACAGCTGGCAGATAAGAAGGGAGGACAAACATGATGCGATTTAATTCCTCCCACCTATCACTCATCATGACCCAAGGGGACGCTTCCTTGAGGAGCCTCAGCTGGCAGACCAGGTGGGGAGCTGCCAGGGGAGGCGGCTGTGGGGTGGGGGCTGGGCCAGCCCAGAGGAGCGAGCGGGGTGCTCTAAGGGAAGGGATGGGGGAGCTGTCCCCGTGCTCCTCAGAGAGTCTCAGCAAGTGCAGGTCATGCGTTCCAGGGGCGGGGACCCCCTTGAACCCTGGGAACCCCTTGGTCCTAGACAAGCCGGAAAGGTTGGACACTCTGGCTGGAATTGGCTTTTGTTGAGAACATTGGTTTCTTGACTGCCCCAGGGCAGGGGAGGGTCAAGAACAAAATTCTTAGATGATGTTTCGGCTTCAAATGTCCTGGGGTCCAAAGCGGGAGCACAGCCAGGGCTGAGAAGTGGGGAAGCGCACACAGGTTGCACTCTCAGCAACTGGCCAAAACGCAGAAAAGCCCTGATGCCCACCCATGGATGGTGACTGAACACAGCCCATCGGCCTGATGGAGCACTACTCAGCCAGAAAGAGGAGTGGGCGCACCCTAGCGTGGGGGGACCTCAGAAACACGAGGCTTAGTGACACAAGCAGACACAGACACGTACCGCATGACTCCATTGATCTGAAATGCCCAGAACAGGCAAATCCAAGATAGAAAGCAGGCCGGTAGCTGCCAGGGGCTGGGGGAGGGGGGGTGGGGCGTGACTGCCAATGGGAACAGCGTTCCTTTTGGATGATGAAAAGGTTCTGGAATTCGGTAGTGGTGATGGCTGCACAACATCATGCATGCCCTGAAAGCCACCACATCGTGCACTTTGAGAGGGAAGACTTGATGGTGTGTGAATTATATCTGAACTAAAAGCAAACAGACCCCAGCATTTCAAAGTGAAAAACCACGTGACTGCTCAGAACTCGAAGCTCTGGGGCCGTTTTCCCAGCAAGCTGTTTCCAGGGCCCTGGCAGGCAGAGTGCCGGGGGTGGGGTGGAGGGGTGGACAGGCACACCCCCGCCTAGGCCAGGAAGACTCAGGCCAGCACTTTCCTTCCAGAATTGTCCTCCTAGACATGGATCTGTTGCATCTGTAATTAGCATGCATTCGTGGTTTTGAAAATTATACAAACTGAAGTAATAATAATAAGCCCTAAACCGTTGGCAGTGATCCCATTTGGTAGGAAAGAAACATCCTTTTCTGTCTGTTTGACTTGCTCACACTAAGTGATACTTTGATGGTCTTTAAATTACAGAAGAAAGTGTAGAAGCCCAAGCAGAGGGCTCTGCCCCGACTCTGGTTTCTGTCCAGGGGGGATCTGACAGGTGCTGCACACGTGCGCACGCACACACACACGTGCACACACACACGTGCACACACACACATGCACACACACGTGCACACACACGTGCACAGCACACCAAGGGGAGCTAGGGCAGCAGGCACTGAGCTACTGGCCGCAGTGACAATGGAGGTCGTGCCCTCCCTTCAACTCTGTTTTGGCAGGAGAACTAAGAATCTTGCTGGAAGGAGGGAATTTGAAGAATTTCAGCATTTCCAATCCAGGTCAGGCTTTTTCTTTCCTGGGTGGACGGACGGCTGCCCTCAGAGGCCAACCCGCCCTCGGGGTGTGGGGCGTGTCTAGGGGGTCAGCTCCATGGCTCCAGGTGAGGGGAGAGGCTGGTCTGTCGCTCTGCCCCCTCCCTGCTCTCAGGGACCAGCCAGGCTCCGAAGGGTCAGAGGCCACATAGAGGTCCGTTTGGACATTGCTCCTGAAACCAGGGCCTGGCATCCCCAACCAGGGACAAGGGAACAAGACCCCCACTGAGCACTGCCAGGAAGGTTCCCCAAGGCCGCGAAGGGCACTGGCCCGGAGACTGTAGGGCAGTTTGCCACGTTCCTCACGAGCTGCCCGTGGACTCTGTTTTCCCGTCTCTGCTCTCTCTCCCCTCCCAACAGTGAGTGCTTTGCCGCGGTTCCACGCCCAGCACTGTGCCCATGCCCCAGCTGGATCCCAGGCCTCTCCCCCTACACGCTCCACCCCAGCAGGGGCTTACCCAGAGCAAGTGGCCAGGTGGGGGTGGGCATACCTTCCTGTGCCTACCTGGCTGCCCTTGCCTCGCCCCGGGTGCCACCCTTCTGGACAGGCTGCATCCACAGCTCAGGACAGCCTCCCCCCACCCCGGGTGCTCGTGAGCCATAGGAAAACCCAGATCCATCTCCACAAAATGATGACCAGGCAGAGAAGACTCCTGGCTCATGACCGTATCCCAGGAGGGGCTTACTGAGGATTAAGGGGGCCATTTTCTTTTTAAAGAGACCATGGTTTAGTTATAAACTGACAAGGAAATTCCATGACCCAGGAGATGGGCCTGGAAACACACGTGCGAGGTCAGCATGAGGCCAGGCCCCGACGAGTCGGGCTCTCAGTATCGACGAGATGGTTGGAATGTCCCCCACCCAGGCACAGTCATGGCTGCAGGGGGCAGGGGGGTGGGGGGCCGGCCTGGCAGTTGCCCTGATCCTGGGCTGACAGCTGGTGGAGGGCACTTGAAAGCAGAGCTCTCTGGACCTTCTGAGACCCCAGTGGCGACAGGGTGTCCAGTAGGCCTCCGTGTGCCTCCAGCAAAACCACACGACCCAGCCCACAGGTCCGCCCTGGCGCTCCATAGGGCAGAGCAAGACGGTGGGGCCAGGCGGTAGCTCAGGGTCACTGCGGTGGTCTGCCCCCACCCTGGGATTGACACCTTTCTCTCCCCAACCTGCCCAGCAGTTCCTGGCTCACACTAACCTGCCTGGCTTGGGGTTCTGTGTCTGTCTCTCAGAGACCAGAGAGGGTCTATCAGTGTCACCACCCCGTCCCCACAGCTGACCCCACAGTCACCTCCTGGAGGGCAGACCAGGGGCTCCACCGCCCCCAGTGCCTTCCTTGCCCAGGACCCTGGGTGGCCAGGCCAACCGCAAGGCTGGGATGAGCCCTCATGCTCTGATCCCGTCCCTTCAGCCAATAGAGCCTGGGGGGCAAGTGATGGGGGTGAGATTCCCCAAAGCAACCAAGCCTGGACCACAGCCAGCGCGCCCAGCATCCCCACATTAAACACTGAGAATCCCACTTCCCAGAAATGCCCTCATCACAGGCACACGGAGCCGATTCCCCCCCACACCCTGATTTCCAGTCTCCACCACAAACTCCCCGAGGCTGGCCGCCACCAGCAAGGCCTCCCGCTCCCCACTGTGCCCAGGCCAGCCTCCCCATCATGTTCTTTAAGACCATTGCGAAGGTCCCATGGTCCTGTGTGCAGGGTGCGGAATGCCAGCCTCCTGGCAGCCCTAACTCTGGTTCTTTCCTAACCCACTTCCTGAACCCCCTCCCTCTGCTGAGTGACTCAGGGGGTGGGGACTGGTATTCCCGCTTAGGAATATCACCGTGGGCTTTGGGGAGGGGCTGCAGGACAAGGCCATTCTTCATCCTTTTCAACCACAATTTCTCCCCTCACCCCTAATCAAGAGGACTTGGCAAAGCCAGGGAGAAACCAGGGAATGGGGGTACCATTTATAGGCCCTAGTACTCACCTCTCATGCCCTCTCAGGCAGCCCTCACAGCTCTCCTAGGAAAGAGCACTCATCACACCCTGTTTCTCAGAGAGGTAAACTGAGGCTGGGACAGGCAGTATGACCAAGACCTCAGGCCATAAGTCCTGGGCTGGTTTATGTCTTCCCAGCTGTTTGCTAGGCCCTGCTAAACCCAGCTCATTTCTCCCAGCACCCAGTCACCCCACAGTCTTCACCCACCCAACATGATGCTAGGGGCCAGGGGCACATAGACGCAGGCAAGACTCAGCTCCTATCCTCTGCAGGAAGTGCTGCTAACACTGATGTATAACCTTCTAGAACTTTCCATACCTTCATGGGTATGTAATGTCTCCACTAACAGGATCTGAAACATGTCCTTGGATTATGACACCAGGGACACTTTCCCAGGGCAGGATGCTTTGGGCCAGCCTGTTGATGGCCATTCAGCTCATTGACACTTCTTGCTGTTGCTAGCACCTGCACCCTCTGTTCCTGTAAGTGTGGACGCTCTTACCAGTGCTTCTGTACAATCAGCCCCTAGATAGTCAAGCCTACTGCCAAGCCTTCTGGAAAGATGGGCTGAGTTGGCAACCACCGCAGAGCCAAGAGTGCTGCTCCGCCACCCCTGCATTAGCACTTCTTGTTACCCATGATCCCATGTCAGAGCAAGAATCAAAAACCAAGGTGACATCTTCTAGTTTCACTGTGCCTTTCTTCAGTTCCCCTGTGCCTCCATTTGGTGGGGCACAGGGCTGAGAAAGAACCCCCACCTGGCTCACTGCCTGCAGAGGTGGGGGAAGCAGGACCGGTCCCCCCAGGAAAGGAGCCGTTCCTCCTCTGGCCCTCTCTGACCTCCACTCCTGAAGCCGCCTGCACAAAAGCTGCTGCTGAGAGACAGCCGAGTACACCCTCACACCACCTGTTTGCTGCCCTATGAACTCGGGCTCATCTTTTCACTCATCTGAGCCTCATCCACAAAAAGAGAGCACACAAAACTGAGCCAAGAGAGCATGTGTGAGAAAACACCCAGCATGCAGTGTGTGCTCATGAAGCACTGGGCAGCTGCATCATCACCATCATCACCACTCTTATCACCATCACCATCAGCACCAAAACTTCCATGATCATCTTTCCAGAAGGCTTGGCACCATCATCACCACTACCATCATCAACACCATTACCATCACTACCATCATCACCATCATCCTCACCACCATCTTCTGCATCACCATCACCATCGCCACCACCATCATTATCATCATCCTCACCACTGTCATCATATCATCATCACCATCACCACCATCCTCACCATCACAATCATCATCACCATCACCACCACCATCAACACTATTACCACCATCACCATCACTACCATCATCACCATCACCACCATCACCAACACCATCACCACCATCACCATCACCATCATCATCACCACCACCATCATCACCATAACCACCATCAGCACCATCACCATCACAATCATCATCACCATCACCACCACCATCAACACTATTACCACCATCACCATCATCATCACCACCATCATCACCATCACCACCATCCTCACCATCACAATCACCATCACCACCACCATCAACACTATTACCACCATCACCATCACTACCATCATCACCATCACCACCATCACCATCATCATCACCACCGTCAGCACCATCAGCACCATCACCATCACCACTACCATCAGCACCATCACCATCATCACCACTGTCAGCACCATCACCATCAACACCACCATCAACACCATCACCATCAACATCATCACCATCATCACCACCATCATCACCATCACCACCATCAGCACCATCACCATCACCACTACCATCAACACCATCACCATCACCATCATCATCACCACCATCAGCACCGTCAGCACCATCACCATCACCACTACCATCAGCACCATCACCATCAACATCATCACCATCATCACCATCACCACCGTCAGCACCATCACCACCATCAGCACCATCACCATCACCACCATCATCACCATCACCACCGTCAGCACCATCACCACCATCACCACCGCCAGCACCATCACCATCACCACTACCGTCAACACCATCACCATCATCACCATTATCAGCAGCAGCACTCATATTCCTCTCTGTGGATGCACGCTTGTGTCCTGAAACCTTAGGATGCAGGCTGGGTCTGGCCCTGGCTCCTCGATCTCAGACCCTCTCTCTCTGGGTGGGCCTTTGGATCTCCAGAGTCTCCTTCAGCAGATGGTTCTCCTCACAGCATTGAGAACAGGCACAGTGGGACAGGGATTCTTGCCGCCCTTCCTTTGTGTTTAGTTGTCATCAGTAAAACCACTGAGAGCATCTCTCAGAAATAAACAAACTTGCATTTTTTGACAGATGGAGGATGGAAAATGACTCACAGGAAGCGCATTCCAAGTGCACTGTCCCATTAGGTATTAAAGGGGTCAGGTTTCGGTGCTATGGCCAAGAATGCTGCGGCTTGCTCAGGGGATGCTGCTGTCAGTGTGGGGAGCTGGCGGGAGCACCCGCCGCCTGGAAACACCCGTGAGAACCCTCGACACAGCGTCAAAACATCCTGCACCTAGCTCCACTGGCCCTCACGGTGGCGTGAACTCCTCCACCCTGGGGCACCGCCTCAGAGCCCGGGGTCCTCACGGGCAGTGCTGGTGTTGACCTGGTCCTGAATCCAAGTAGTGGACTGAGGGCTATTTAGCGGCAGAAATCCTTTCTGTGCAGTACATGGGCAGCGGCAAGGCCACGCTTGAGTGAATGAAGCAAGGCTGACCCCGTAACGTGTGAGCTGAGAAGGATGCTGGGGAACATGGTGGCAGCCACTCTGTACCCTCTACCCAGAACCGTCACTTCGCCATTTACAGAGGGCGAATCTACACACACAGCGCCTGCCACTTTCTGCCGATGAGAAGACTGTGGGCCCCGGGTGGCCCTTCAGTCCGGCACTGGACCACCACCAGCATCTTTGGAGACACCGTGGAAGAATGATCAAAGACCAGAACCTCGCAGCCTGGGGGAGGCAGGAGGCAGCTAGATGGAGCGGGTGGATTGAACAGCATGACTCATGTAAAGCCTGATCCCCTGGAGAAGAGGTGAAGAGATGGCTTAGTCTCAGTTCTTCACATCCCACCTCAGACCTCTTGGTACCAGGTCTAGCAGCCACCCTAGGGACATCAGGGTAAATAAAGCAGCCAAAGGCAGTGACACCTTCTCAGGAAGCACCAGCAGTAGAGCTCAAGAATCTAGGGTTCTCGGGCTCCCAGAGACTCAAGGGTTCAAGAAGCCAGGAGGGGTGTGGGTTGAGGTGTGGCCCCTGCTCTGTGGTCCTCCTGGAACCCCAGATTGTGACCTTATGTGGAGTAAGGGTCTTCACAGATGTAATTAGGGTAAGGAGATGAGATGGGATAGTCCTGGATTCTAGCCCAAATCCAACAAAAAGTGCCCTGAAAGGAGAAAAGTATAAGAAGGTCCAAGACACAGACACAGAGGCCATGTGAGGACAGAGACTGTGCTTGGAAGGTCGTGGCCACAAGCCAAGGGATGCCTAGAGCCCTCAGGAACTGGAAGAGGCAAGAAGGACCCTCCCCCAGAGCCTGCAGAGGGAACCCGGCCCTGTGACCCCTGGATTTTAGACTTCTTGTCTCTAGAACCACAAGAGGAGAGATTTCTGTTGTTTCAAGCTGCTACGTTTGTGTTACTTTCCTGCAGCCGCCTCAGGCCACCCCCAGGAGCATTGGCTCACTCAGCAGGGGAAATGGCCGGGTCCCAGTCCCAGGATTCTCCATTCACTCGCCTGAAATAAGTCCCAGGAGCAGGGAGACATCAAGCCCAGAGCCCATAGCATGTGGAGGTGAACCTCTTAAAACCCTCGATCGCATCCTGACATCTCCGACCTGAGACGCATCACCGGGTTTTGAGGAGCGGCGTCCTTTCGGCTTTCTCCGACACTGATTGACGCGTCGCCAAGTCTGCAGCCTCTGTCTTTCTGTCTGTTAAACTTTTCCTCTCTCCCTTTAATCAGGGCCCCGGTGCCCTGTGGTTGTCCCCTGTGTAGGATGCCTCATCCCCTCCTCAGGCCCCTCCGGAGGGTGCGCTGGGTTTCCGGGTCCTGTTTGCTCGGGCGTGGTGTATCTCCTTCTGCTGGCCAGCGGGTGTCTGTTCCCAGCACAGAGATGAGGAGTCTGGGTCTTGGAGCCAGGATGGGGCAGCCGATAGGTGGTGGGTGTCAGACCTAAAGCCATCACAGGAGGGGGCGGTGTGGTGAGGGGCTTCAGCCACAAGCTGGGGAAAGGGCCCAGGTCCTGGCTCACTCCTGTACCACCTGCAAGGCCTCAGATCCCAACTTCAACCAGCTCTAGGTTCCTCCACCCGGTGGACAGTGGGTGGCGTCTCCCTCCTCAAGGAGAAGGGCCGACCCTGCCGCTCCTCCAGGGGGTCGTGGAGCTCCCAGCCCTCCCCTGGTTCTCCTTGTCCTGTGGAATGGATATCTCACCCGTTTCACACACGTCCCTTCCACTGCATCCCATCGGTCAGGCATGTGGACACAGAGGAGAGGGGTGAGCAGGAGGAGGAGCAGGACTGAGTCCGTCTCTGGCCTGGGGTGAGTTGTCTGGGGGTCTGAGTCGCCCACGGGTGGGCCCAGAGCCAGTGCTCCTGCTCTCACCTGCTGGAGGACAGCACTGGACAGAACTCCTCAGTTATCAGAGTTAGCAACGGGCTGCTGGGCAATGCGACCGGGAACCTGACCCTAAGTCCCCAGAAGCTCCGTATGGGTCAGATTCAACCCGTTCAACTCCACCTCATGCAGAACCAACCTGACAGCTTCCCAGAGCAGGCAACAACAGACAGATGGAAGAATGGGAGGATGGATGGATGAAACTTGTAAAGCTAAGATGTATTCACACACCATAAAATTTTTCCTTTAAAAGTGTACAGTCCCATGGCTTTTAATGTATCCACGAAGTTATGCAACCACTGCCACCCTCTAATTCCACAACACGGTCATCATCCCTAAACAAACTCAGAACCCAGAGTTGCTCCCATTCCACTCCCCCCCAGCCCTGGCAACAAAGAGGCTTCTTTCTTTTTTATTTTTTAATATTTATTTATTTGGCCGCACCAGATCTTACTTGTGGCTCATGGGATCTTTGGTTGTGACATGCAAACTTTCAGTTGCAGCACACGGGATCTAGTTCCCTGACCAGGGATAGAACCCAGGCCCTGTGCCCTGGGAGTGCGGAGTCTTAGCCACTGGACCACCAGGGGAGTCCCAAGACTCTGTGGGCTGGCCTCTCTGGATTTTTGCCATCAGTGGAGTCATACACCGTTGTCACTTTGTATCTGGCTTCTTTCACTTAGCATAACGTTGCCAAGGTTTGTACGCAGTGCAGCATGTGTCAGTCCTTCCTTTTCATGGTTGAATAATATCCCATTGTGTGGACAGAGCATATTTTATCTACCCATTGAGCCCTTATGAGCGTTTGGTTTGCTCCAAACATTCGGGTATGAGTTTCTGTGTGGACTTACATTCTCATTTCTCTCCAGTGTATCCCTAGGCTTAGTATTGCCAAGTCCTGGGGTCACTCTATCCATTTACCATTTCAAGGATCTGCCCAACTGTTGTCCTAGGTGGAAATGCACCACTTTGCGTTCCCATCAGCCACGTGGGAGACTCCGATTCCTCCGAGTTCTTGCCAACTCTTGTCATCGTCCACGCTTCTGACCCAGCCACCCCCATGGGCATGAGGTGGCCTCTGACTGTGGTTCTGCTCTGCTGACGCAGAGCAGTTTTTCCTGTGCTTCTCCGTCATTCAGGCATCTTCTCTGGAGAAACATCTTTTCAGATCAGGCCCTTTTGCTGTTGGGCTTTAAGAGTTCTATGGATTTTCTGTAGATAGTCTTATCAGGCATACAGCTCATAAATGTTTCTCCCATTCTGTGGGTGGTCTTTTCACTTTGTTGATGGCGTCCTTTGAAGCACAAATATTTACAACTTCAGTGGATCCGACTTATCAGCTTTTCTTTGGTTGCCTGCATTTTGGGTGACACATCTCAGAAAAATGATGTAACCAGTGGTTGCGGCTGTGAGCTCTCCATGTGCGCCAAGACGTCCCACCACCGTGGGCAAAGGCCTGGCTGCCATCCCCAGCTCTGAGTAGCCTTTGCAGTCCCCATGACCACCTGGGGCAACCCCAGCTCCAGGAAGGAGGCCTCACGAGTGATGTGGCTGCTGCTGTGGGGAAGGTGCTCTGTGATTTACTGGCAACGTCTGTCCTGGCAGGAAGTGAGGTCTGGCAGCCCTGGTGCCAATGATGCTGGTGTCTCTGGTGACAAGACAGCCACTTGGTAGAGAAAGGCTATCTCAGGGTACACTGGGGTCCCATGTCCCAGGACACTTTTCTCCCCTTAGGAGGTGCTGGCCATCATCTGTCCTACAGCTATGACCATGTGAGACCCACAGGGCCAGAGGAAGAGGCAAGTCAGAACTGAAATAGGCATGGCCTCTGTGCTGGTGTAGGTGGGCCCTCCAGGGAGGTCAGGGGCTGGATGGGGGGGAGGGTGGATCTTCTAGGGAGGCCAGGGGCCTGGGTGGGGGAGGTGGGCCCTCCAGGGAGACCAGGGGCCTGGGTGGGGGCATGGACCCTCCAGGGAGACCAAGGGCCTGAGGGGGGCGTGGGGGGTGGACCCTCCAGGGAGACCAGGGGCCTGGGTGGCGGATTGGGCCCTCCAAGGAGACCAGGGGCCTGGGTGGGGTGGGGGCGTGGACCCTCCAGAGAGACCAGGGCCCTGGGTGGGAGTAGGGGGTAGACCCTCCAGGGAGGCCAGGGCCCTGGGTGGGGGGTGGACCCTCCAGGGAGACCAGGGGCCTGGGTGGGGGAGGTGGACCCTCCAGGGAGGCCAGGGGCCTGGGTGGTGGAGTGGACCCTCCAGGGAGGCCAGAGGTCTGGGCAGGTGGGGACTGCTGTCCAGTCAGGGAGCACATGTGCAGGCCCCTGCCCACCCAGAGCCCCTCCCGTGGGGCTGAGCCCAGGGCCTCAGACTCTCCCTGGGAAGGGCTGGCAGTAAGTCTCTCAGGCTCAGCAGGCCACATATGGTCTCTGTCACTTCTGTTTTATGAACCTTTAAAAGCATAAAAGCTGCTCCTCACTCACAGGCTGTACACAGCAGGCTGGGGGCTATTTTCTGTAGCTGTCTTCACCCCTGTTTATGGGGTGCTTACTGCCTGCTGGTGCCTGTGCAGGGCACACCCCTCACCTCCCTCCCTCCTCCCAGGGTCAGCATGCCCACGGGCAGACCCACCCTGCTGGCCTCTGTCGGGACCAGTGAACCCTGCCACCACTGGCAGCTGTCCCCCTCTGGGGCGGCCCCGTGCTGGTGGCAACTGGGGACCCCGTCTTTGCTCAGTGCTGAGTGACCCACAGAGGTGCAGCCTCCCCACCTGGGGACTCACAGTCTTGGGCTGGGTCTAACCCCCGGGCAGCACGACCCCCACCCTCGCTTCCAGCGCCCATCAAGGAGACTACCTGGGCGCCACTGACCCGGGGCCTGGTGGCAAGAGGCTCAGTCACCAGTGGATAAACTGAGCCGCCCACCCCAAAGGACCTGAGATGATCAGATAGTCTGGGGTGACTGCCTCCAGCCCCTTGCAGTTTCCTCAGCCAAGCGAGGGCGCCCATGAGGTCTCATCCGTGCGCAGTCAGCCCTGCTCCATGGGCGGTGTGGATGCGCCGTCCACCCAGCAGCCATTGGAGGCCTCTCATCCACTCACAGAGCAAACTGGTGGCGGAGGCAGAGGTGGCGGCGAGCCACCTCCCAGGCCTGAGTCTGTCCCCGGGGGCCTGACCGGCAGAGACCCCTGGACACCGTGGACATGCTGTGTCCACACTCTCCCCGACGACAGCCACCAGCTGCACGTGGCCTTGGAGCACCTGGAAGGTGGCAAGTGTGAGTGAGACCTGAATTTGTCGTTATCTAATTGAAGTCATTAGGTTTCAGTACCCACAGGCAGCTGGTGGTTACTGTGTCAGACAGTGCAGATGTAAAGGCAGAACATCTGCATTTTGGAGACACAGACATGAGTTCAGACCCAGGGCCACCACAGTGTGGCCTCCAGCTGGTCACCCTACCAATCTGAGCCTGTCTCAAAGTGGGACAAATCGCTCTCCCAGCTGTAGCATTATGAAGAAGCTAACAAGATCATCCTTTTAAGAGCCTGGTACCCAGAAAGCACCCTGCAGGTATTCTCCACCCTATTCTGTTGTCCCTTGGTGTTTACCAGATTTCAAGGTGTATCTGTCAGTTACGGCTGTAACAATAACCACAGCCCCTCGGAGCAGTGAGCAAGACTGGACATGTGTGATCTGGTCTGAGCTCTGCAGCCCCTGTTCCAGGCCGTGGGGTTGCTGAGGTCTGTCCCACGTTCTCCTGGGTCCAGTGGGACATCCAGGGCTTTCTCCTCTTGGCCTGAGATCAGCAGCTCCTGAGGGTGAGTCCTGAGCTCAGAACTCAGGCATCATTTTTTCCACCCACATTTACTGGGCAAGGCCAGCAGTCGCAGGACAGAGAAGTCTAACGGTACCTGGGGAGGAAAGAGTGAATATTTCCTGCAAAAGCTCATCTCCCGACCTGGCTCCTGTGGCTAAACGTCATGGGTGCTGTTTCCTCAGGGTGAGCAGGTGTGTGGAGAGCTGGGTGAGGCCCCTCAGAGGTCACTCAGCACACGACCTGGGCACCCAACCCCCTGCCCAGCCTCAGGCTCCCCCTTGTAAAGTAAAGGGGTCACTTGGGACAGAGCCCTCAGGACCCCTCCAGGTCAGCGTTTCAGAATTCAGGATTGGTCCTGGGCAGGCTGGAGCCGCCCTCCACCGACCATGTGGGGACACCCCCAGAGCCTTCTCCACCTTCACAGGGACCTCTGAACTGTGGTATGGCTGACAGTGCTTGTCTGAGAGGCTGCACTGGAACGTTGGTGCAGGGTCTCTGATCACTGGTGAAGCCCTGAGGCCTGGAAAGAAGGCAGATTCTGTGAGAGAGCTTTCTCTCAGGGTTGCTGGGCCAGCACGCGCCCCCCCCCCGCCCCCCGCACCGGATGGGGTCAGTTTCACCCACAGTGGCCCCTGCCAGCCCAGGGGCAGCCTAGGGGCTGATCCTGACAGTACCTTTGTGCGCCCGGCCTGTTCCTTCTTCGTCGCGGATGGTCATGCTCTGTTCCCCGATCTGGCATCTTGGTGTCGACCTGGCAGCACAGGGCCCTGGAGGGATGAGGCGCAGATGCCCCTCTTCCCGCGATTCTTGGATGTGGCCAAGCTCTGGAGTCGGCTGTGGTGTGAGCACTCCGCTTGGACTTCTGGCTAAAGGGCTGGACTTAGCAGCCGAGAGCATTGAAAGAGAATTTGTATTCCATCTCTACTCTCTTCGTTGGTGCCGGCTGATGGGAATCTCCGGAGAGGGGAATTCTTGGCTCCGTCCCAGGCGTATTTCTCCAGATGCCTCTCTCCACCCTGGTCCAGCCACCTCTGGACACAGACGGGAGGACCTGGCCTCTGGTGGGGCGGGAGCTGTTGGGGGTGGGGATGGGGAGGGGGTTTGCTTTTGGCCCTGGCAGGGCCCTCTGGGAAACACTCATCAGCCTGACCCTGACCAGGGCCCCTCACAGGATCACCTCAAAGTCACAGGACAAGCCCTCCAGGCAGCCAGAGTCCCTACTTTTAGGAAGAGATGATGGCCATCTCGCCCCACCCAACTCTCACCTCCGGGGCTCCACCCAGGCTGCTCCATCCCCTCCCCCTCTTCTCAGGTCCCTCCCTGCCACCAGGGCCCTCTCCAAGTTCCCCCACCACCCCAGGGCCTCCCAGGACTAGAGGATCAGTTCAGGTCCCCAGCAGAGACAGGACTAGTCCTGCCTGGACTTGGGGGGCAAGGTAGGGAGGCAGGCAAGAGGGAGCCCTGCAGGGAAGGAGGGAGCGAAGGGGAAGCAGGTGGAGCCCCTCTGACCCCCATGCATGTCCCAGCGAGACCCTGACCCTCAGGACCCCCAGGGACCTGCCCTGGGGCAGCCTGCAGCAGCCTGGCCTAAAGGAACCTGGGTGGTCTGCTGCCCACTTCTGTTCCTGCAGCAGAGCTAAGCAGCGTTTACCTGGCAGCCCTTGGGTTCCTCCCACCACCGAGTAAGTCCTGGGGCCTGTTGCAGAGCACCACAGCTGGTGGGGGGCGGGGGGCTGACAGCAACAAGACTCTCCTCCGCCCAGTCTGGAGGCCAGAGTCTGAAACCAGGGGTCTCAGGGCTGCCCTCCCTCTGGAGGCTCTGCAGGAGGGGTCTTCCTGCCCCTCGGCACCTGAGGCCCCAGATGGACAGGACCCAGGGGGCCTCCTGATGGTGCTGTCTGGGGTCCAGGATCTGGGTGGATGTGGGGCAGCCTGTGTAAGCCACCCTACCTGCCCTGGGACCCCAGTTCACCCAGCAGCTCCACTCTGTCTCAGCAGCCCCCAGGTACTGTGGGTGTGCGTGGTCCCTGGGGGCAGCACAGGCCCCTGGGCGTCCCTCGCAGGCCCGGGTGCACATGCCCAGCATGTGCATGGCCACCCCCACCTCTGGCCATGGGCCTCTCTGACCCCAGTTTCCATCCCTTCACTCAGAAAGATCTGCAGGAGCTGCGGTGGTGCGGGCCAGCCTGGCTCCAGCCAGAGGCGGAGCAAGCGCCTCGCAAGCTGGAAAAAGAAGCTGGCAACCCCTCTCCTCATTTGTGCCAGCAGGGCGATGGCAGACAGACAGCTGGCAGAGACCACATCCCCATTGGACAGATAAAGAAACTGAGGCCAGAGACAGGACCGGGTTCACCGCAGAAGAGCTGCACGGGCGCTGTGCAACACACGCGCTACACGCAGCACACGCACACCCACTCCACTCCACGCTCCGGGGGACCCCGCACGGAAGCATGCAGCCAGCCTCTCTGTGGCAACCCCATGTTCAGACTGCCCTCCCGCCGCCCACCCCGCCCCGCCAGGGCCGACGCTGTAAACACAGAGCTGCTTTGAGTTACTGGAGGGAAAACACTTTCCACATTTCAGAGGAGACGGCCAGCAGCAGCCCCTCTAAACCTGATCCCGTGATGCTGAGGCCGAGGCGGCCTCCCGCCAGCTGCCTTCTCCCCACCGCACCCCTCCCCTTTCCTTGGCACGTGAGCCTCTGGAGAGACCAGGCGGGCTTGCTCAGCCCCTGATCCCGTACCCCACCTCAGCCAAGAGCACTCCGGGGAAGCAGGGCAGTCCATTTCCGCTCCAGCTGCGACTGGACGGCTGGCCTGGCCACCCGGAGCCTCAGTTTCCCCCATGAGATGGTCACCTGGGAGGCAGGCATTCGGGTCCAAGCCCAGGCACTCCGATCAGTGGAATAACCGCCCCAAGGACGTCCAGGCTCTAGCCCTGGAGCATGACCGCACGGCCAGGGGCCTGGAAAGGTAGGGACCCGGGGCCCTGGTGTCATTGCAAGGTCCCGCGGAGAGGGAGGTCAGGGGAGAGAGCTGATGACAGGAGCAGAGCTTGGGCTGAGGTGAGGCCACCAGCTGAGAACCATGGCTCCTACAGATCCTGGAGAAGGCCAAGGAGCCAACTGCCCGCCCTCCCCGCACCTCCAGATGAAACCAGACCGAGCCGGCCCGACCAGCAGTCGTCCAACAGTGACCCTGATTTGGGCTCTGACTCCAGAACCATCAGAGAATTAAGCACATGCTGTTTTAACCACAGACGTGGTGATTTGTCCCAGCTTATAGGACCGTCACACACCCTGCCCTTCGCTTGGCTGTGTGACCTCAGACACGGGGTGGGACCTTGCTGGGCCTGGTTTCCTTTTCATCAGTCGGGGGTGGGGGGCAGCGGTCTGTCCCTCATGGGCGAGGGAGGGCACGCAGTGGAGAGGGGGACACACGTCTGTCCACAGAGCCCCTCCCAGACCCCACGCACTGACCGTCCTGAGGGGCCCCCAACGACACAGCACGGAGAAAATGCAAGCACGATGCAACCACCGTCCGGCCTGCTGCTGGCCCTGGATGCCCATTAGCTCATCACCTGCCTCCTGGGCCTCAGTCATCCCGTCCATAAAATGGGGGCAGAGGTAGTGGTTCTGCCAGACCTCTCTCCTGCCCTCAGCTCACCTGACTTCCTCCCAAGGCTTTGGGTTTGTTGTCAGGAGAACTCAGAGGATGAGGCCTCAGGACAGCCTGAAGCAGATGGTGACTGTGGTGTCCTGGCTTCCCCCCCACCTTCGCCCCCAGAAAGGTCCCGGGCTCATGGTTCACATGGCCCAGCAGGTGCTCTTTGTGTTGGAGACAGCCCTGGGGACCGGCCAGGGGCTTCCGCTGGGGAGCTGCCCAGCCCAGGGGTCCCAGCCCAGCACCCAGGGACTTGGGTCCAGATCACTCTCTTACTGTCTGTGTGGGTGAAGTGATTCTCACTCTAAAGTGCTATTTACTATTTTGACACCCACAAGTGGGTTTCAGACCTGGCTCACCCGAGGAATGAGGGATAAATGAAATGTGGTCCAGGAAGGCCCAGGTGCCTGGGGCCAAGTACAGGCCCAGCCCAGATACTCATTCCTAGGGGCTACCGAGGGAGAAACCAGGCTTCGGACCTGGCAACCTTTGGCAGAGCAGGGCTGAGTCTCCGGATGGGTTGGGAGTCCAGAAGCTTGGGGGGAGGGCAGGAAATGCCAGGTCCCCTAACAGTCAGGCAGACAGCAACCACTGGAGCCCCGTTCTCCCAGCAGGGCAAGCTTTCCATGGTCCCTGCTCCCCAAGTTCACATACACACAAGAGCTGCTCTGAAAGCAGTTGGCTGAGTTCTCCTCTGGTCAGACACCCCAAATCCAATGACCCATGTCCTTACAAGAAGAGGAGACACCCAGAGGAGATGGCGTGGAGGGAGGCGGCTGCAAGCCCAGGAGGAGGCGGGAGAGACCCTTCCCTAGAACCTCCAGAGGGCCCTGCCCACACCTGGACTCTGGACTTGGGACTCTGGAAATTATAAGAAAATCTGTCTCTCTGCCGTAAGCAGTGTGGTTTGTGGTAACTTGTTCTGGCCATCCCTTTGATGATGCACCCCAAACTGTGTGGTGTCTGCTTATGCAGGACCCACCCCCACAACTCCCAGAGTATAAGGATGCAAGATCAGGGACAGTGTCCATTGGGCTGTGGATGTATTTTTAAGTATGTTTTTCATCTTAATTAGGTTTTGACTGATGAATAATCACCATATATATATTATAGTTAAGGCATATAGTGGTGTTTTGATATACATATGTGTTGTGCAATAATGCCCCAATCAAGCCAATTAATGTCCGTCACCTCACATACTTACCTTGTTTGTGCAGTGACAGCATTTCAATCTCCTCTCTCAGCAACTTTCAAGTGCATAGTACAGAGTTGTTAACTGTGACCACATGCTGTGCCTTAGACCACAACTTACCGCGTAGCTGGAAAGTTTGTACCCTTTGATCAGCATCTTTCCATTCTCCCCACCTCCCAGCCCCTGGAAACCCCTTTCTACTGTTTCTGTGAATTTGACATTTTAGATCCCACATTTAAGTGAGACTGTACAGTAATCGTCCTTCAGGGTCTGGTTCATCTCACTGAGCATAATGTCCTTGGGGCTCATCCAGGCATGATGACAGCAAATGGCAGAATGTCCTTTTTTATGGCTGAGTAATATTTCATTCACATATGTTTATATTTTATATATAAATACATATATATATAAGATACATAACACACATATATAAAACGGATAAAGAAGATCCGTTTGTCCATCGATGGACACTTAGGTGTTCTCCATGTCTTGCCTCTTGTGAGTGGTACTGCAATGAACTTGGGCGGGAGGTGAAGGTATTTCTTCAAAATCCTGCTTTCATTTCCGTTGAATATAACTGTATATATATGTAGAAGTAGAATTACTGGTGCATATGGTGGTTCTATTTTTAATTTTTGAGCCATACCATTTTACATACTGTTTTCTCTTGCGCCGATTCACAATCCCACCAACAGTGCACAAGGGTTCCCTTTTCGCTCCACCCTCACCAGCACGCACTTCTTGTATTTTGGATGATAGCCATCCTAACAGGTATGAGGTGATATCTCACCACGGTTCTGATGTATACTTTCCTGACGATTAGTGAGCATTTTCTTTTCACATGCCTGTTGGCCATCTGTACATCTTTGTAAAATGTTTTTTCAGGTCCTAAGTCCATTTTAAAATCAGGCTATTTGTTTTTTCGCTATTGAGTTATGTAAGTTCCTTGTATAGTTTGGATATTGACTCCTTATCAGATGCGGGATTTGTAAATTCTTTTCCCCCTTCTGTGGTTGTCTCTTCACTTTATTAAGCATTTCCTTTGCTGTGCAGATGCTTTTTCGTTAGATGCAGCCCTGCTTGTTTATTTTTGCTTTTGTTGCCTGTGCTTTTGATGTCACATCCAAAAAGTCATTGCCAAGACCAATAGCAAGGAGGTTTTCCTCTATGTTTTCTTCTAGGACTTTTAAGGTATCATGTCTTACATCCAAGTCTTTCATCTGAGATAAGGATCCAATTTCATTCTTTTGCATGTGGCTGTCCAGTTTTCCCAGCACCTTTTATCAAAAAAGCTGTCCTTTCTTCACTGTGCATTCTTGGCAACTTTGTTGATGATTGTTGTTTTTTTGTTGTTGTTCAGTCACTAAGTCATGTCGGACTCTCTGTGACCCCATAGACTGTAGCCCACCAGGCTCCACTGTCCATGGAATTCTCCAGGCAAGAATACTGGAGTGGGTTGCCATTCCCTTCTCCAGGGGATCTTCCTGGACCAGGCTGGCTGACTATATATGCCTGGGTTTGTTTTCTGGACTTTCTGTTTTGTTCTAAACAGATATGTGTGTCTGTTTGCCAGCACTATACTGTTTGATTACTAAAGCTTTGTGATCTAGTTTGAATCAGGAAGTCTATACCTCCAAATTTGTTCTTCTTTCTCAAGGCCTCTTTGGATTTTGGTTCTTCTGTGCTCACATAAGAATTTTAGGATTGTTTTTCTACCTCTGTAAACTGTGCCATGGGAATTTTGTTAGGGATTACACTGAATCTATAGGTTGCTTTGGGTAGTATAGACATTTGAATCGTATTGATTCTTCCAATCCTTGTACACAGGATATCTTTCCAATTAATTGTGATATCTTCAATTTCTTTCATCAGTGTTTTATAGTTTTCAGTGTATAGACCTTTCATAGCCATGGTTTAATTTATTCCTAGGCATCCCATTCTTTTTGATGCTATTGTAAATGAGATAGCTTTCATAACTTCTTTTTCAAATAGTTTGCTGTTAGTGTATAGATACACAACTTATATTTCCATGTTGACTTTTTATCCTGCAACTTTACAGAATTCATCATTCATTCAACCATGTTTTGGTTGAGTCTTTAGCATTTTCTATGTATAACATCATGTCATATGTGTACAGAGACAAGTTTACCTCTGCCTTTCCAATTTTTAGTGATTTTTCTTTCATTTTCTTTCTGAATTATTCTAAGGCTTCCAATGCTGTGTTGAATAGAAGTGGTGAGAATGGACACCCTTGTCTTGTTCTTGATTTTGGAGAGAAAGCTTTCAGCTTTTCATCATTGAGTATGATTTTAGCTGAGGGCTTATCATGTTCATTTTATGATGTGCTCGGTGTTCAGTCATATCCAACTCTTTGCATCCCCATGGACTGTAGCCTGCCAGACATGGGCTTATCATACATGGGCTTTATTATATAGAGGCACAATCCTTCTATACCTAATTGAGTATTTTTATCATGAAAGGGTGTTGAATTTTGTCAAATGCTTTTTCTGCACTTACTGAGATGATCATATGATTTTTTAATAATTTTATTTATCTATTTATTGACCATGCTGGGTTTTCATTGCTGTGTGGGCTTTTCTCTAGCTGTGATGAGCAGGGGCCACTCTGGTTGCAGTCACAGGTTCCTT
The DNA here is from genome assembly GCF_019320065.1 of Cervus canadensis. NCBI lineage: Eukaryota > Metazoa > Chordata > Mammalia > Artiodactyla > Cervidae > Cervus > Cervus canadensis. The sequence goes on along the minus strand of NC_057403.1, from coordinate 51,564,914 downwards.
ATAGCAGTGGCTTCTCTTGTTGCAGAGCACAGGCTCCAGGGCACGCGGGTTCTGTAGTTGTGGCACACGGGTTCAGTAGTTGTGGCACACGGGTTCAGTAGATGTGGCACGCGGGTTTCAGTAGTTGTGGCACGCGGGTTCCAGTAGTTGTGGAGCGCGGGTTCAGTAGATGTGGCACACGGGTTTCAGTAGTTGTGGCACGCGGGTTCAGTAGTTGTGGCGCGCAGGTTCAGTAGTTGTGGCTCATGGGTTCAGTAGTTGTGGCACGCGGGTTCCAGTAGTTGTGGCTCATGGGTTCAGTAGTTGTGGCGCGTGGGTTCAGTAGATGTGGCACACGGGGTTCAGTAGATGTGGCACACGGGTTCAGTAGTTGTGGCTCTCGGGTTCAGTAGTTGTGGCTCATGGGTTCAGTAGTTGTGGCTCGTGGGTTCAGTAGTTGTGGCACATGGGTTCAGTAGTTGTGGCACGTGGGTTCAGTAGTTGTGGCGCGCGGGTTCAGTAGTTGTGGCTCTCAGGTTCAGTAGTTGTGGCACGTGGGTTCCATAGTTGTGGCGCGCGGGTTCAGTAGTTGTGGCTCTCAGGTTCAGTAGTTGTGGCACGCGGGTTCCGTAGTTGTGGCACGTGGGTTTCAGTAGTTGTGGCACGTGGGTTCAGTAGTTGTGGTGTGTGGGTTCAGTAGTTGTGGCGCGTGGGTTCAGTAGTTTTGGCGCGTGGGTTCCATAGTTGTGGCTCATGGGTTCAGTAGCTGTGGCACGCGGGTTCAGTAGTTGTGGCACGCGGGTTTCAGTAGTTGTGGCTCATGGGTTCAGTAGTTGTGGCGCGTGGGTTCCATAGTTGTGGCTCATGGGTTCAGTAGCTGTGGCACGCGGGTTCAGTAGTTGTGGCACGCGGGTTCAGTAGCTGTGGCACGTGGGTTCAGTAGTTGTGGCTCATGGGTTCAGTAGTTGTGGCGCGTGGGTTCCATAGTTGTGGCTCATGGGTTCAGTAGCTGTGGCACGCGGGTTCAGTAGTTGTGGCACACGGGTTTCAGTAGTTGTGGCTCATGGGTTCAGTAGCTGTGGCATGCGGGTTCAGTAGTTGTGGCACGCGGGTTCAGTAGTTGTGGCACGTGGGTTTCAGTAGCTGTGGTGCGCAGGTTCAGTAGCTGTGGCACGCGGGTTCAGTAGCTGTGGTGCGCGGGTTCAGTAGCTTGTGGTGCGCAGGTTCGTAGCTGTGGCACGCGGGTTTCAGTAGCTGTGGCACGCGGGTTCAGTAGTTGTGGCCATGGTTCAGTAGTTGTGGCGCGTGGGGTTCCATAGTTGTGGCCATGGGTTTAGCTGTGGAGTTAGTGTGGCACGCGTGGGTTGTTGGGCTCAAGTGTTGTGGCGCGTGGTTTCCATTGTGGCTCATGGGTTCAGTAGCTGTGGCACGCGGGTTCAGTAAGTTGTGGCACACGGGTTCGTGGCTCATGGGTTCAAAGTAGTTGTGCGCGGTTCATAGTTGTGTGGTTCAGTAGCTGTGGCACGCGGTTCATGTGGTCAGGCTGTCACGCGGTTTCAGTTGTGGCACGGGTTCAGTTAGTTTTGTGGCGCAAGTAGGCACGGTTCAGTAGCTGTGGTGCGCAGGTTCAGTAGCTGTGGCACGCCAGGTTCCAGTAGCTGTGGACACGGGTTCAGTAGCTGTGGTGCGCACGCGGGTTCAGTAGCTGTGGCACGTGGGTTTCAGTAGCTGTGGTGCGCGGGTTCAGTAGCTGTGGCACGCGGGTTCAGTAGCTGTGGTGCGCAGGTTCAGTAGCTGTGGCACGCGGGTTCAGTAGCTGTGGCACGTGGGTTTCAGTAGCTGTGGTGCGCAGGTTCAGTAGCTGTGGCACGCGGGTTCAGTAGCTGTGGCACGCGGGTTCAGTAGTTGTGGCACGCGGGTTCAGTAGCTGTGGCACGCGGGTTCAGTAGCTGTGGTGCGCAGGTTCAGTAGCTGTGGCACGCGGGTTCAGTAGCTGTGGCACTCGGGTTCAGTAGTTGTGGCACGCGGGTTCAGTAGTTGTGGCTCTCGGGTTCAGTAGTTGTGGCGCACGGGGTTCAGTAGCTGTGGCGCGCAGGTTCAGTAGTTGTGGCTCATGGGTTCAGTAGCTGTGGCACGCGGGTTCAGTAGCTGTGGCACGTGGGTTCAGTAGTTGTGGCTCATGGGTTCAGTAGTTGTGGCGCGTGGGTTCAGTAGTTGTGGCACGCGGGTTCAGTAGTTGTGGCGCGTGGGTTCAGTAGTTGTGGCGCGTGGGTTCCATAGTTGTGGCTCATGGGTTCAGTAGCTGTGGCACGCGGGTTCAGTAGTTGGCGCGTGGGTTCAGTAGTTGTGGCTCATGGGTTCAGTAGTTGTGGCGCGTGGGTTCAGTAGTTGTGGCTCATGGGTTCAGTAGTGTCAGTTCAGTAGCTGTGGCACGTGGGCGTGGGTTCAGTAGTTGTGGCTTCAGTAGTTGTGGGTTCAGTAGTTGTGGCGCGTGGGTTCAGTAGTTGTGGCGCGTGGGTTCCATAGTTGTGGCTCATGGGTTCAGTAGCTGTGGCACGCGGGTTCAGTAGCTGTGGCACGTGGGTTCAGTAGTTGTGGCTCATGGGTTCAGTAGTTGTGGCACGCGGGTTCAGTAGTTGTGGCTCATGGGTTCAGTAGTTGTGGCGCGTGGGTTCCATAGTTGTGGCTCATGGGTTCAGTAGCTGTGGCACGCGGGTTCAGTAGCTGTGGCACGTGGGTTCAGTAGTTGTGGCTCATGGGTTCAGTAGTTGTGGCGCGTGGGTTCAGTAGTTGTGGCACGCGGGTTCAGTAGTTGTGGCGCGTGGGTTCAGTAGTTGTGGCGCGCGGGTTCAGTAGTTGTGGCTCATGGGTTCAGTAGTTGTGGCTCTCGGGTTCAGTAGTTGTGGCACGCGGGTTCAGTAGTTGTGGCTCTCGGGTTCAGTAGTTGTGGCACGTGGGTTCAGTAGTTGTGGCACGCGGGTTCAGTAGTTGTGGCTCTCGGGTTCAGTAGTTGTGGCGCGTGGATTCAGTAGCTGTGGCTCTCGGGTTCAGTAGTTGTGGCGCGCGGGTTTCAGTAGTTGTGGCTCATGGGTTCAGTAGTTGTGGCTCTCGGGTTCAGTAGTTGTGGCACGTGGGTTCAGTAGTTGTGGCTCATGGGTTCAGTAGTTGTGGCAGGCGGGTTCAGTAGTTGTGGCACGTGGGTTCAGTAGCTGTGGCGTGCGGGTTCAGTAGGTGTGGCGCTCGGGTTTCAGTAGTTGTGGCGCGCGGGTTCAGTAGCTGTGGCACGCGGGTTCAGTAGCTGTGGCGTGTGGGTTCAGTAGCTGTGGCTCTCGGGTTCAGTAGCTGTGGCGCGTGGGTTCAGTAGCTGTGGCACGCGGGTTCAGTAGGTGTGGCGCTCGGGGTTCAGTAGTTGTGGCACGCGGGTTCAGTAGTTGTGGCTCATGGGTTCAGTAGTTGTGGCTCTTGGGTTCAGTAGCTGTGGCGCGCAGGTTCAGTAGCTGTGGCTCTCGGGTTCAGTAGTTGTGGCACGTGGGTTCAGTAGCTGTGGCGCGTGGGTTCAGTAGCTGTGGCGTGCGGGTTCAGTAGGTGTGGCGCTCGGGTTCAGTAGTTGTGGCACGCGGGGTAGTGTGGCACGTTCCATAGTTGTGCACGCGGTTCAGTAGTTGTGGCTCATGGGTTCAGTTGTGGCAGGCGGGTTCAGTAGTTGTGGCGCGTGGGTTCAGTAGCTGTGGCATGTGGGTTCAGTAGATGTGGCGCTCGGGGTTCAGTAGTTGTGGCGCGCGGGGTTCAGTAGTTGTGGCACACGGGTTCCGTAGTTGTGGCACGTGGGTTCCATAGTTGTGGCTCATGGGTTCAGTAGCTGTGCCACGCGGGTTCAGTAGCTGTGGCGCGTGGGTTCAGTAGCTGTGGCTCTCGGGTTCAGTAGCTGTGGCGCGTGGGTTCAGTAGCTGTGGCGCGTGGGTTCAGTAGCTGTGGCGTGCGGGTTCAGTAGGTGTGGCGCTCGGGGTTCAGTAGTTGTGGCACGCGGGTTCCGTAGTTGTGGCACGTGGGTTCCATAGCTGTGGCACGCGGGTTCAGTAGTTGTGGCTCATGGGTTCAGTAGTTGTGGCGCGCAGGTTCAGTAGCTGTGGCACGTGGGTTCAGTAGTTGTGGCGCGCGGGTTCAGTAGTTGTGGCTCATGGGTTCAGTAGTTGTGGCTCTCGGGTTCAGTAGCTGTGGCGCGTGGGTTCAGTAGCTGTGGCGCGCGGGTTCAGTAGCTGTGGCGTGCGGGTTCAGTAGGTGTGGCACGCGGGGTTCAGTAGGTGTGGCGCTCGGGGTTCCGTAGTTGTGGCATGTGGGTTCCATAGTTGTGGCGTGCAGGTTCAGTAGTTGCAGTTCCCAGGCTCTGGAGCACAGGCTCAGTAACTGTGGCACCTGGGCTTAATTGCTCCGCAGGCATGCGGGATCTTCCCAGACCAGGGATTGAACCTATGTCTTCTGCATTAGTAAGCAAATTCTTTACCACTGAGCCACCAGGGAAGCCTAATCATATGATTTTTATCCCTCATTCTGTGAATGTGGTATATCGCATTGATTTATTTGGGTGTATTGAACCATCCTTGCATCCCAGGATTGAGTTCCACTTGAACATGGTGTATAATCCTTTGAATGTGCTATTGAATGTGGTTTGCTAGTACAGATGGCTCTTCATATACATGGGTTTTGCATTAGTGGATTCAACTAACCAAGGATGGAAATTTTGATCTGCAGTTGGTGGAATTCAAGGATGCAAAACCCACGAACACAGAGAGCCACCTGTTTATTTCCACATACAAGCAGCTTGAAAGATCCACATACAAGCAGCTTTACACAGTCTGAAGCCCCTGCTGTTCAGAGGTCAACTGTGTTTGGCTGAGAATCTTGCATCTGTTGTTTATCAGATGTTGGTCTGTCATTTTCTCTTCTTGTATCTTTGTCTGGCTTTGGTATGAGGGTGATGCTAGCCTTATAAAATTAATATGGACATGTTCTCTCCTCTTTAGTGTTTTGGTTGAGTTGAGAATAACTGGTGCTAAACTCTTCTTTAAATGTTTGGTAGAGTTCTCCAGTGAAGCCATCTGGCTTGTCTGTGTTGGGAGGTTTTTGATTACTCTTTTATCTCCTTGCTCGTTATTGGCTGTTCAGATTTTCTTTCTTCGTGATTCAGCCTTGGTAGTTTGTCTGTTTCTATGAATTTATCTGGTTCTTCTAGGTTACCCAGTTTGTCAGTGTATAATTATTCATAGTGGTCTCTTAGGAGCCTTTGTATTTCTGTGGTATCCGTTGCAGTGTCTCCTCTTTCATTTCTGATTTTATTTATTTGTGTCTTCTCTTTTTTTCTCAGTCCAGTTAAAGGTTTGTCAATTTTGCTCACCTCTTCAAAAAGCCAGCTCTTATTGTATGGATCTTTTCTGTTGTCTTTCTAGTCTGTACTTCCTTCAAGTCTACTCTGACCCTCATTATTTCCTTCCTTCTGAGCACTTCCAGAACAGTGCCCAGCACATGGATGGCACTCGGTAAATATGAGTGGATTCAGTTGTTGAATGAATGGATTGAATGAATAAATCAAAAGCCAAGACAGCTCCCTGTGGTGCTCCCACCCTCAACCCCACAAGAAGAAAGTTAGCCCTTTGGGAGGGGAGGGTGGAAACCTGTTACTCTGGGCCGGACCTATGGCCACAGCTCTCCCTGGAGAACAGGGAGAAATGAGGAGCAGCTGACTGATGGCCCAGCCTCCTTCAGCTTTGAGGTCCCTGAGCTCAAGATGCAGGGTCTAAAGTGGTGAGACTGGTGTGAACACAGAGGGGGGCGCTGGCGGTCTGCACAGAGATCACCCACGAGCCCATGTCTGGAACGAGATGGAATCAGCATCAAGTCCCTGTTTTGCCCACTCACCAGCCACGTAACCTCAGGCAAGCCACATAAGCCGTCCACACCTTGGCTTCCCTCGTCAAGTCAGGCAAATGAGGCCTCCTGGAGAGCAATGTTCTGAGGATTAAGAGGGTGTCTGTGAAAGGGCTTTGCGCTGGGCCTGGCTTGCTGACACAAATGAAACAGCAGCTGTTACTATCGTGCGCAAATTTATCTGAACCCTCCTCGAATTTAATTTCTATTTTTGGCCCAAACGGCCTCCCAAGGAGACCAGGTTCCCAAGCCTGTTGGCAGTCGAATAAACAGTGCTTCCTTTTCTGTGTCCCAGAACCACCCCTGTCAGCTTCAAAGGGGCCTCTCAGTTCTAATATTCCCGGATCGATGGGCTGCAGAGATGAGGGGGTGCTGCCAGGAGAGGGCTGGAGATGAGTCAAGGCTGGGGGTCCTGAGTGGAGGGCACCTGGGCTGGAGAGACTCTGGTCGTTGGTTCCAGCCCTGCTTATCTGCTCTGGGCTCACGTCTCCCCACTGATATGCGGGGAATGTGAACGCACAGCCCTGTTCCCACACGTCTCAGGTGTGCCCGGGGAAACTGGGGCATGGGACCCTAGACACAGGGATCCACCTGGGCCCGTCTGGTGACCAACTGACCACTCAATCCCACCGAGTCTGGTGTCTTGGCTCTAAAATGGGGCCCACCCTTCCTTCACGGGATTCATGATGTGAACCGCTGGACGCTATGGCCCGTGGCCCTCAAGAGTTGGCCATCTGCTTTCGCCGTGACCCTGAGTAACGCTTCACCTTCCTGGGCCTCAGTTTCCCCACCCCACAATGTGAAACTGAGACGTGGGCTCCTTACAGTGACCTCCCTGAGTCCAGCCATTCCCACAAACGCCAGCGCTCATCCTTTGTTTCCCTGATGATTTGTGCACGGCCGGGAACCAAGCTGAGGTGCGTGAGAAAAGTCAAGGGGCTCAGGCTCCTGCACCCTCAATAGTGTCTGCCCCTGGCCCCACACACACCACTCACCACCTCCACCCAGCCCACCAGGAGGGTCTGCCAAAACCCATGGCACCAGCAGGGGCCTAAGGCCAGACCCCAACAAGAAGTGTCCCCAGGCCGGCCCACTGTGAGTGAGTGGATGGCGAGTCCAGAGCCCACAAGAAGCCAAAGAGCACATAAAGTAGCCTGGCCTCAAGGGTGTGGAGCGGGTGGAACAGGGGGGCCGCACCCTGCAGCTGGGCTTAGACGGGGCCCAGGGACTTGCAGAAGGGACGTAGCGAGGTGTGGGGCTAGACCCAGGGTCACATGGGTGTTCCCCACAGAGAGACCTCAAGGTGTCAGCTGCAGACTTCAGGCAGGCCAGTCATCTGGTGCCACGTGGGTCCTGCAGAGGTGGCAGAGTCGGGGCTCAGGCACAGCCCTGGCTTTGTGGGGTCTTTGGTGGGTTATCTGGGTGGTCAGTGTGCTGCAGCTGGGACCACTGGCCTTCATCATCTCCATCAAACCTCAGCATGAAGAACTGCCAAGCCCCTCACTGCTCCATTTTTATATCTCTATTTTCACGAAATCAGATCCCCAGGCATGAGTCCGGCACACCTGGCTCATGGCTGGTTCCCCAACCAGGGACCTTTTGTGCTTACAGTCTCTGAGCTTCAGGGGACCTGGAGGAAGGAGAAAGCACAAACCTCTTGTAGAGGCATCGGGATCCCATGAATCGGGTCTCTACCCAAGGGAAGAGCTGCTCCTGACTGTGTGTGTGCGTGTACCTGCATGTGTTCCTGTGTGTATACCTGTGTGTGTACCTGCACGTGTACCTGTGTGTGTGCATGTGTACCTGCACGTGTACCTGTGTGTATACCTGCACGTGTACCTGTGTGTGTTGTTCAGTCGCTCAGTCTTGTCTGACTGTTTGTGACCCCATGGATGACAGGAAGCCACCATCTCCCAGAGCTTGCTCAAACTCGTGTCCATCGAGTCAGTGATGCCATCCAACCATCTTGTCCTTTGTCATCCCCTCCTTCTCCTGCCTTCAATCTTCCCCAGCATCAGGGTCTTTTCTGATGAGTCAACTCTTCGCCAAAGTCGACAGGTGGCCAAATTATTAGAGCTTCAGCATCAGTCCTTCTAATGAATATTCAGGATTGATTTCCTTTAGGATTGACTGGTTTGATCTCCTTGCAGTCCAAGGGACTCTCAAGAGACTTCTGCAGCACCATAGTTCAAAAGCATCAGTCCTTTGGTGCTCAGCCTTCTTTATGCTCCAACTCTCACATCCATACATGACTACTGGAAAAATCATAGCTTTGACTAGACAGACCTTTGTCACAAAGTACTGTCTCTGCTTTTTAATATACTGTCTAGGTTTGTCATAGCTTTTCTTCCAAGGACCAAGCATCTTTTAATTTCATGGCTACAGTCACCATCTGCATTGATTTTGTAGCCCAAGAAAATAAAGTCTGTCACCGTTTCCATTGTTTCCCCATCTGTGATGGGACCAGATGCCATGATCTTAGTTTGTACCTGTGTGTGTACCTGCGTGTATACCTGCATGTGTACTTACGTGTGTGTATACCTATGCATGTACCTGTGTGTACCTGCATGTATACCTGTGTGTGTACCTCAACAAGTACCTGTGTGTATGCATGTGTACCTGTGTGTGTACCTGTGTATGTGTATCTGTGTGTGTGTACCTGGGTGTGTACCTACACCTGTACCTATGTGTCTGCATGTGTACCTGTGCATGTACCTGCATGTGTACCTGTGTGTACCTGCCTGTGTGTCTACCTATGTGAATGTGTGTGTTTACACACACAATTATTTTTGGTGTCACTATCATTTTCTACAAGCAGCTGGGGGATCTGGATCAGAACTTTCTGGAGGGCCGAGTCAGGGAGTGGGGGTGAGTGAAGAAGGCAAAATGGTGGAAGGGAGCTGCCACCCTCCTGGTGGCCCCACTGTGGGCAGCAGACTGGTCCTGCTGACAGCTGGGCAGACCCCCATTTGCAGGAGCTGCATCCCGCTGGGTGGAGATGGGCCAGGAGCCCATCTGAGCCCATCTGAGCCCAGGGCTTAGCGGATTTGTGCTGAGTCCCTGCCGTCTTGCCAACAGGGCAACCTGGGGCAAGCACCAGAGCACCTTTGGGGAGTTCGGTTCACTCCACTGTGAACTGTGAATGAAGTTGGAGTTGTTGTCAGTGATGCACCCCAGGCGCATGGTGGGCACCTTGCCAGCTCTCCACAGAGCCCCAAGCAGCTGGGCTGGGCTGCTTCTGGCTGGGTGGAGCTCCTGGGTGCCTTCTTCTGGGGAGTGGGGTTGAGAGGATGTGGTGCATCCCCAGGCCAGTGTGAGGGGCATCGGACCCTAACCGTATCCCTGTGCCCCTTGGGGACCAGAAAGGAGCCTGGAGTGACAGAGAGCATAAGACTCAGAGGCCTGGGCCTGCATCCTAATGCCCACCTACTGCTCCCCAGGTGGCCCTGCCACCTCGATGTTCTCACTGGGCAGGTGGGCACGGCGACCACACTTCAGGGACTGTGAGGAGTTCCCCAGGCCCCCAGCGGAGCCCCTTCCTGAGCAGAGACCCAGGGTTGACCCTGTGTGGCAGCTGAGTGGGGGTAAAAGCAGCGGGTTTGTTTTGAGTTAGCCATGACTCGGCTTAAATCAAAGTCTGTTTTGAGGCCGTGAGAATTTTATTTCCCATCCATGTTCACGGGAGATCATGAGTCAGTCCTCCTTCTGCTGCTTGCGTGATGAAAAAAACGTGCAGCATGCTTTAAACGTTTTCCACACTGTGTTAGTTATTAAGTGAGTGGCTTGGGCTGGGAGATGTAGACAAAGGAGGCAGGCGGGGGCAGCAATGAGGACCCAATGTGGTTGTGGGTCAGAGCAGATGGGAGGAAACAAGAAGCTGCTCCCGACCTCTCACCCCCTCGGGCTGCTCCAGGCACAGACTCTGCCCCAAGTGTTCATTTTTAGCTCAGGAGGAAACTGGAGGGTTGGCGGGAAGGCATCACACGTAGGCGTGGGGGCCAGGCAGATGGAGGCCCCACCATCCAGTATCCTGGCACGGTGGGACCATCACATGAGCTGGGCTGCCTGAGGGGTCACCTCCTCCATGTGCCCTGAGCCCTGCCCCACTGCAGTGGTTGACGTCAGCCCAGGAAGAATGGAAGGGGGCGTTGGGAGGAAGCCCAGCTAAGTAAACAGACCAGGCCTGGTCTCCCTAGTACCCAGAGCCTCAGACCCCTGACCCCCACCACCTGGAAGGCCCATGCACCAAGCAGGGCTGGCTTTCCCACCTGGTCTCCAGGGACCCGCCTCCAACAAAGCTCCACAGAGTGAGCACTCTGCAGGCTGGGCGCACGTTTCCTGTAGGATGTTGTAGAATCATCTATATGTACAGAGAACCATACAACTGAACATATGCAAAGCGAACCCACCCACCCCCTAAATGACCACCGAGATCCAAACATTCCAGCACCCCAAATCCCCCCTAGCCAGGACCCCAAAGGCATCCACTAGTGCCCACCACCTTCCCTCCCTCACCAGAGGGCAGGCCCGTGATGGTGAATTCTATGTATGTGACATCATTCAGAATGTACTCTTTTGTGTGTGGTCTTTTTTTAAGTCAACATTATGTGTCTGAGATTCTCCCATGTGTTGGGATGTGTCACATCCCATGGTGTGAAGGTACCACGTTTTGGGGTCCATTCTGCTATTGGAGGAATTTGGGCTTGTTTTCAGCACAGGGAAATTACAACCTGCACCACAATGAACATCCTTAAATATGCCTGTGTGCTCACGGGTACTCCTGTTTCTGTTGGACTGTCCCCAGAAGAAGAACCACCGGGTCATTGAATGGGCATATGCTCGACCACCAAACTCACGTTCCAAGTATTTGTGGCAAGCTGCCCTCAGCCAGCCACACCTGAGCATTCCAGTGACTGTGTCTGCCAGCTGTTTTCTTGGTGTGTGTGTGTGTGTGTGTGTGTGTGTGTGTGTTTCCATTTTAGTCATTGTGGTTCGTGTGTGCAAGCAAATACTTTGTGTTTCATTTCATTGTTGACTAAGGACCTTGAGAACTTTTCCAAAAAATATTGGCCATTGAGATACCCTCTTTCATAAAGTGTTTGCCCTAATCTTTGCCTGCTTATCTAAGATGCTGTTGCCTTTTTCTTATTGATTTTAGAAATATTTAAAAATATTTTCTAGATACCAGCTCTTTGTTGGGAAAAAAATGCTGCAAATATATTCTGAAACTCTCTTTTGACTTTTCTTCTTTTTTTCTCCAACATTTGATTATGAAAATACCTAAATATAAGCTTGAAAGAATGCTACGGTGACCACCCACACACCCACCACCCAGATCCTATGATTAACACTGAATGTACTTGCTTTAGCATATCTCTGTGTATCTGTTGACCTATCAATGCATCTTATTTTTTTGATGCATTTCAAAATAAGTTGCAGACATTAGTACGCATTGCCTAAAATACTTGAACATGCGTACCACTCACTAAGTACCAGTATTTGTTTATGGTTCTAGATTTTCTTTTCATGAAAATTTGTGTGCCATGAAAAGCACAGATCTTAAGGATGCCATTCAGAAGTCTCAACAAATATAGGCCCAAATCTGTCAAGATACAGAACCCCAGACAGTGCTTCAAGCCCCTTGCCAGGACTCCCAGGGGGAGAACTCACTAAATTCCATTTATATAAAGATCTAGAACAAGCAAAACTGAGCTCTGGTGGGAAAATCTAAAAAGTGAGAACATCTGAAAACTAAGACTCTGCACAGCCAGAAAACTGAATTAAAATTTTGTTCTAGTTCTTTCTGTATGCTGGATACAAGTTCTTTGTCAGATGTGTGCTTTCCAAATGTTTCCTCCCAGTCTGTGGTTTGTCTATTCATTTTCTTCATGATGGTTTTTGATGAGCACTAGTTTTTCAATTTTTTGAAATCTAATTTATAAATATTTTTTGTATATGGTATTGCTTTTTATGTCCTGAGAAATTTTTGCCAATCCCCAAGTTGTGAAGATATTCATCGAAATTTTATTTAAAAGCATTATACTTTTAGCCCCTACACTCAGGTCTGTTGTGGTCCATCTTGAAGAATCTGGGTGTGCAGACACCCAACTGTGCCTGAACCATTTGTTGAGAAGACTGTTGAATTGCTTTGGCACTTCTGTTGAAAATCAAATGACCCAGTGTGAGTCTACCTCTGAGCTATTGGTTCTGTTCTGTTGATCTGTTTATTGACTGTTATGTCAGCACCCTACAGGCTAATTCTTATAGCTTTAGAATGAAGTCTTGAATCCAAGTAGTATTAGTTCTTCAACTGTGTTCTTGTTTTTCAGTGTTGGTCCTTTAGAATCAGCTTGTCAATTTCTCACAAAAGTCCTGGTAAGATTTTCCCTGGAATTGTGTAAACTTAAAAATCAGCTTAAGACCTCTGACTTCTGCACAGGATGTAGAATTCTGGAAAGAGCTTTGCTGCCAGCCTCACAACAGTTCACCCACCTATTTTCCATTTCAGGTGCTCTTCTTTCCTTCCAGAAGATCTGAATTTCTCTCTGGTATCATTTCCCTTCAGCCTGAAGAACTTTGTTTAGTTTTTCTCATAATGCAGGCTGACTGCTAACCAATTCTCCTAGTGAAAATATCTTCATTTCACCTTCAGTCTTGAAGGATATTTTTGCCGGAGATAAAATCTCAGGTTGTCAGTTTTTAAGTTTAATTTTAGCACTTCAAACATGTTTTACTGGTTTCTGGTTCCTTTTGATTTTGTGAGAATTACATGGTAATTTGGGTCATTATTCCCCTGGACTTTTCAGTTCAGTTCAGTTCAGTTCACTTGCGCAGTCGTGTCTGACTCTTTGCAACCCCATGGACTGCAGCACGCCAGGCCTCCCTGTCCATCACCAACTTCCGGAGTTTGCCCAAACTCATGTCCATTGAATTGGTGATGCCATCCAACCATCTCATCCTCTGTCATCCCTTTCTGCTCCCACCTTCAATCTTTTATAGCATCAGGGTCTTTTCAAATGAGTCAAATCTTCGCATCAAGTGACCAAATTATTGGAGTTTCAGCTTCAACATCAGTCCTTCCAATGAATACTCAGGACTGACTTCCTTTAGGATGGACTGGTTGGATCTCCTTGCAGGCCAAGGGACTCTTAAGAGTCTTCTCTAACACCACAGTTCAAAAGCATCAATTCTTTGGCGCTCAGCTTTCTTTATAGTCCAACTCTCACATCCATACATGACTACTGAAAAAACCATAGCCTTAACTAGATGGACCTTTGTTGGCAAAGCTTTTTAATATGCTGTCTAGGTTGGTCATAACTTTTCCTCCAAGGAGTAATCGTCTTTTAATTTCATGGCTACAATCACCATCTGCAGTGATTTTGGAGCCCAAAAAAATAAAGTCTGACACTGTTTCCACTGTTTCCCTATCTGTTTGCCATGAAATGATGGGACCAGATGCCATGATCTTAGTTTTCTGAGTGTTGAGCTTTAAGCCAACTTTTTCACTCTCCTCTTTCACTTTCATCAAGAAGCTTTTTAGTTTCTCTTCACTTTCTGCCATAAGGGTGGTGTCATCTGCGTATCTGAGGTTATTGATATTTCTCCCAGCAATCTTCATTCCAGCTTGTGCTTCCTCCAGCCCAGCATTTTTCATGATGTACTCTGCATATAAGTTAAATAAGCAGGGTGACAATATACAGACTTGACGTACTCCTTTTCCTATTTGGAACCAGTCTGTTGTTCCATGTCCAGTTCTAACTGTTGCTTCCTGACCTACATACAGATTTCTCAAGAGGCAGGTCAGGTGGCCTGGTATTCCCATCTCTTTCAGAATTTTCCACAGTTTATTGTGATCCACACAGTCAAAGGCTTTGGCATAGTCAATAAAGCAGAAATAGATGTTTTTCTGGAACTCTCTTGCTTTTTCTTTGATCCAATGGATGTTGGCAATTTTATCTCTGGCTCCTCTGCCTTTTCTAAAACCAGCTTGAACATCTGGAAGTTCACAGTTGTTGAGGCCTGGCTTGGAGAATTTTGAGCATTACTTTACTAGCATGTGAGATGAGTGCAATTGTGCAGTAGTTTGAGCATTCTTTGGCATTGCCTCTCTTCGGGATTGGAATGAAAACTGACCTTTTCCAGTCCTGTGGCCACTGCTGAGTTTTCCAAATTTGCTGGCATATTGAGTGTAGCACTTTCACAGCATCATCTTTTAGGATTTGAAAGAGCTCAACTGGAATTCCATCACCTCCACTAGCTTTGTTCATAGTGATGCTTCCTAAGGCCCACTTGACTTCACATTCCAGGATGTCTGGCTCTAGGTGAGTGATCACACCCTCGTGATTATCTGGGTCGTGAAGATTTTATTTGTACAGTTCTTCTGTGTATTCTTGCCACCTCTTCTTAATATCTTCTGCTTCTGTTAGGTCCATACCATTTCTGTCCCTTATTGAGCACATCTTTGCATGAAATGTTCCCTTGGTATCTCTAATTTTCTTGAAGAGATCTCTAGTCTTTCCCATTATACTGTTTTCCTCTGTTTCTTTGCACTGATCTCTGAGGAAGGCTTTCTTATCTCTCCTTGCTATTCCTTGGGACTCTGCATTCAAATGGGTATATCTTTCCTTTTCTCCTTTGCCTTTCACTTCTCTTCTTTTCACAGCTATTTGTAAGGCCTCCTCAGACAACCAATTTGCTTTTTTGCATTTCTTTTTCTTGGGGATGATCTTGATCCCTGTCTCCTGTACAATGTCACAAACCTCCGTCCATAGTTCATTAGGCACTCTGTCTATCAGATCTAGTCCCTTAAATCTTTCTTATCTTTGGTTGCTGTCAAGACTTTTTTTACCCATGATTTTTGTTTGTGGCATACCTAATGTTTGATTGTGACATACCTAAATGTAATTTTCATTGTACTTCTTTTGCTTGGGATCTAGTGAGTTTCTTAAATCTATGAAGCTATGTCTTCCACCAAATTGGGGAAATTTTCAGCTGTTGTCCAAATAACTTTTTGCCCCATTTCTATCCTCCTCCCTCTGCAATTCCAATTACATGTATGTTGGAAATTTTGATATTATTCTGAAGGTCCCTGAGTGTCTGTGAATTTTAATTTCAGTCTTTATGCTTTCAGATTAATTTCCATTGATCTGTGTTCAAGTTCACTGATATTTTTCTCTGTCATCTGCATTCTGCTGTATAGCCCATCTAGTGATATTTTTATTTCACGCATTATATTTTTTAGCTCTAGAACTTCCATTTGCTTCCTTTTTATAGTTTCTGTTCTTCTCTTGAGGTTTCCTATCTTTTCACTTATTACAAACACAATTTCCTTTATATCCTTGAGTGTAATGAAATAGACACTTTAAAATCCTTGTCTACTGAATCTAACATTTGGGTCACACCAGAGTTGGCCTCTGTTGGTTGTCTTGATAAAGAGTCACTTTTTCTTGTTTCTTTATATGTCTGACAATTTTGGATTGCTCTCCAGTTGTGAGTGACATGTTTCAGAAACTCTGGATTCTATTATATTTGTCCCTTTACATTTCCACATAAATTTTAGGACTGACTTGTTGATTTCAAAAAAGCCACTGGAATTTTGATTGGAACTGTATTGAGTCCATAGGTCAGTTTGGGATGATTGACATTGTTAAACCACTGAGTCTCCCGACTCAGGCATCTGGTACAAACCCCTACATTATTTGGCTCTTACTGAACTTCTCTCAGTGATGTGATGCAGTTTTCTGCATGAAGGGTTTACGCATCTTTCATGAGTCTATTCCTAGATGGTTTCTGTTTGGGGATGTTTCAAACAGCATTGTTTTCTAAATTTCATTTTCTGGTTGTTCGTGGAGATGCTGAAATAGCACTATTGGGATCTCTCAGCCAGATCCCAGCCCTGCTGAGTGTTCACTGCCTGATGTCAGGCAGATCCAAACTCTGTCATCTGCAGAGCAGAGGCTACACTGAGGTACTTGGTGCTTGTCGAGGTTTTGACCCTCAGCATTGTCTCCCTTCTCCTTTGGCTTATGTCGTTCTCCCTACCTGCCGGGGATCTGGCCGGAGTCATCTCCACCCACAGCTGCAGGGATCAGAGTATCTGTCCCGCATCCCCTGTGACCATCCAGAGGCTGTGACGTGTGCCCTGGGCTGTCAGAAGGGACCACTTGCCACTGGACCAAGAGGCCCTGAGGCTGCACTGTGGGAGAAAGCAGCCAGCAGGGGCCAGGCCACCACTGGCCTTTCCCAGCACGTGAGCCAAACACACCCTTTTCAGCTTTGGTCCATTTGGGCCAGGTTTTCTGTCACTTGCCACTAGAATGTCCTCGCCATAAGGCGTCAACTCCTTGGGACTGGAGTGGCCTTGGGGCCAAGCTTGGTCATAAATGTCCTCCACCATCTTTGCAAATACGAGCTATGATGAGGGCAGGTGATGGGACTGAAAGTGAAAGTGAAAGTCGCTTAGTAGTGTCCGACTCCTTGTGACTCCATGGACTGTATAGTCCATGGAATTCTCCAGGCCAGAATACTGGAGTGGGTAGCCATTCCCCTCTCCAGGGGATCTTCCCAACCCAGGGCTTGTACCCAGGTCTCCCGCATTGCAGGCAGATTCTTTACCATCTGAGCCACAAGGGAAGCCCAAGAATACTGGAGTGGGTTGTCTTTTCCTTCTCCATGGGATCTTCCCAACCCAGGAATCAAACCGAGGTCTCCTGCATTGCAGGTGGATTCTTTACCAGCTGATCCACTAGGGAAGCCCTGATGGGACCAATGGCCCCTCTTAACTCATCCCAACAGAGGGGCACCACCTCACAAGCCATCAGCCTGAAAGAGAGCAATCAGGTTCCCAGGCCCAAGTCCATTTCCTCCATATCCTGCCTCCATCTTGTCACCGCAGACACTGACTTCCCGCTGCTGCACCGGAGCTGCTGTGTTTATGGGGGTGGGGTGGGGTGTGATTGTGACTCTCCAAGAACTCTTGCGGGGATTCAGGTGCTGCCGTGGTTTATTCTCAGGACGACCTAATCCCTTATTATCACTCACCCCGTGCGTGCATTCCCTGTGGTCACCGTAACAAACAGCTGCACACTTAGAGGCTTCAAGCCACACCCGTCGGTCATCTCACTGTCCTGGAGGTCAGAAGTCTCACTGAGCTAAAGTCAAGGGGTCAGCAGAACCACGCGCCTCCCAGGAGTGAATCTGTTCCCTTGCCTGTTCCAGCTTCTGGTACACCTGAATTTCTTGGCTCGTGTCCCCTTGTTCCATCTTCAAAACCAGCCCGTGACATCTTCAGACCTCTCAGGGACACTGAGCACTCTGCCTTCCTCTCACCAGGACGGTCCTGGGAACAGGGCCCCACTAGGATAATCCAGGGTCGTCTCCCATCTCGGGAACACTAACTTGTCCACCTCTGCACCGGGACTCTGCCATGCAGGGTAGCATTCACAGGATCTGGGGTTAGGACACGGACAACTTTGGGGGTCATTATTCTGTTCTCCACAGGGGCTTTCCCCAGGGACCCAAGGAGGGGCAGGTTGGGGTGGGGACTCAAATCCAATCTACAGGTTTATCGGAGCTGCTCCAGCAATGGACTCACAGAGAGATGTTGAGGTCGGGTTTCCACCTCCTGGACCCCATCCCCCTGAGTCTACACTCCCTTAAGGCCCCAGGCCCCCGTGCCTACACTCCCCGAGGCCTGAGTCTCCCCTTGTCTACACTCCCTTGAGGCCCCAGTCCCCCTGTGTTTGCACTGCCTTGAGGCCCCAGTCCACCATGTCTACACTCCCCTGAGGCCCAGTCCCCCCGTGTCTACACTCACTTGAGGTTCCAGTCCCCCCATGTCTACACCCCTTTGAAGCCCCAGTCCCCCCATGTCTGCATTCCCTTGAGGCCCCAGGCCCCCTTTGTCTACACTTCCTTGAGGCCCCAGTCCCTCTGTGTCTGCACTGCCTTGAGGCCCCAGTCCCTCTGTGTCTGCACTGCTTTGAGGCCCCAGTCCCCCGAGTCTACACTCCCTTGAGGCCCCAGTCCCCTGAGTCTGCACTGCCTTGAGGCCCCAGTCCCCCTGTGTCTACACTCCCTTGAGGCCTAGTCCCCCCTTCCCAGGATGGTGGAGTCACCCCCGCTCTGCCTTAGGAGAGCAGGGAGGAGCCTTCTGGGAGACTCCAACCAGAGGTTGTAAGGTGTTTGACCCTTTCTCATTCACTTATTTATTTTGAAATCATTTATGAAACCATTTTAATTGCAAAAACAGAGCACACCATTTGGATACACCTCCCTCTCCTCCCCCAGTTTGTGCCCAGTGCAGAGCATAGTGGGGACGGTTCATGAGCCCCTCCAGCCTCAGCAGAACTCACTGGCTGATCCCTCAGGTCCTTCCTCTGGTTGGGGCCCAGCCAGGTCCCACACAGCTGGTTGTAGCACCTTAGTCTCTTCTTATCAGGGACCTCAGTCTCCTATGACCTTGACGGTTCTGAGAGGGAGCACTGGCCAGCTCTTCTCAGAATATCCTATAATTGTGTTTTTTGATATTTTTCACAACGAGACACTGGTGGTACATTTTGGTGGGAATCCACAGAAGTGATGGCATGTCCCTCTGGTGTGTGAACCTGGGGCCACCCATGCCTCTGGGTCAACTCCCATCACTTGGCTCGTGCTGCGTTGCTGGGCTGTAAGCGCCTCCTTTTCTCTTTGTAATTAGGAAGCGTCTTGTGCGACTGTGTGAGTGTTCTCTCTCCTGGAGCTCAGGTGAGCTAATTTCAGCATCCGTGGAAGGTTCTTGCTGGAACAGCTCTTTCTGGCAAGCTCAAGGCAGAGGATACCCCTGCGCTGAACCCCAGGCCATGCAGTGAGAGTCTGCCCTCCCCCACGCAGGGACTGGAGCAATGCTCACGGACATCGTTTTACTCTCTCGGTTATAATCCATTTGTCGTTGTTGTTCAGTCACTAAATCGTGTCCAACTCTTTGCAACCTCATGGACTGCAGCACGCCAGGCTCCCCTGTCCTTCACTATCTCCCAGAGTTTGCTCAAACTCATTTCCATTGAGTCGGTGGTGCCATCCAACCATCTCATCCTCTGTGTCCCCTTCTCCTCCTGCTTTCAGTCTTTCCCAGAATCAGGGTCTTTACCATCATTATTGATTGTGTAGCTGAAACTGCCCCAGACTTGCCTGGTCTTTCCACACTTGAACTGGAGCCATCGCTGGAGTTTTGTGCTCAGAGTGAAAGCAAACACTCCTTTGCTCAGGGCTCTCGGCCCCTGTAGACCACACAGGAGTCCCTGTCTCAGTCCTTAGACCCCAGAGGCACTGTGACAATTCAGAAGGACATGCAGAATGGCCCTGGTGACAATGTTCAACTCTCAAGGGAGGTTCAGGGGGTGGAGGCACCTCTTGGGGGTCCCCAAACTGCAGGAGCTGCTGTCATTCTTCCAAAATGAAAATGTCTCTTAACCGGTGACCTCACATCACCAAAACTGACCCTCATGTGTCTGCATTTCATCTGGGAATTTCAGGAAGTAGACTTTCATGTTCTGGGGCAGGGGGGGCCTCAGGGGCAGGAGGACCTTTTCCAGTCACCCTCCCCAAGGCCTCTGGGGTCCCCAGAGACACGACCACAGTTCCGGCTTCTGGTTTCCTTCCAGAGTACCAGTTGAGGGGAGCTTTGCAATGGGGGTCTCGGGCGCCAGCCAGGGCCTGGCAGGGGGGGACTGCTCAGAAAGCTGAAGTCAGGGGTTCTCGGAGGCATCCCCTGGGAGCACTGTGGTTGTCTCAACCCCTGGAGGGCACCGCTAGCCCTGGGGACAGACGCTTCCTCATCTGGCTGTGCACAGGCCACCCTGCATGGGAAGTGTCGCATGACCTCCGCCTCTGGAGCGCCCCAGAGGGCCCCAGAGCTGCTTCCTCGGCAGCTCCTGTTTTCCCTCCATCACAGTGTTCATGACCTTAACACACACCGCCTTTCTCAGGAACACAGCTGCTGACTGAGGCTGGGGAGGTGTTAATTCTGCTTTTCAGAGGTCAACCAGGCATCTGTGTTCCCTTGGGACATCTTGTGGGCGGGACACTGGACACGAAGCCCCCTTCGTCCTGCAGGACAGCTGCCCCTCACTGGGATTCTACAAACAGGGGCAAACAGCTGGGTCTCCATCCTAGGTCCTGCTCCTGCCTCTGGCCCAATGGGAGAGCTAAAGCCCAGGGGCCCAGGACACGTGGTGGGGCTGAGAGACGAAACGGTATGAGAGAGCTGGAGCCCACGCTTCTCCTCCATCAGGAAGCCCATGAAGAGGGCCCCCGCCTCTCCCCTCGTGTCCAGGGCATGGGAACACTCGCCACAACATGAACACAAGGTCTCTGAGGCCTTCAGGAGGCAGGGTGTGTCACAGGCATGAGATAAACTAAAGCAAGC
The DNA here is from genome assembly GCF_019320065.1 of Cervus canadensis. Classification (NCBI taxonomy): domain Eukaryota; kingdom Metazoa; phylum Chordata; class Mammalia; order Artiodactyla; family Cervidae; genus Cervus; species Cervus canadensis. The sequence goes on along the minus strand of NC_057403.1, from coordinate 51,544,609 downwards.
GCTTGGGAAGCAGAGCAGAGTGACTGTAACTGCAAAGAGGAGGCTGTTACATGAGCACTCTTTGTGCCAAGTCCTCCCAAGTGTGTGCTGACCACCCAGCCCCTGCCAGGCACCACCGTCTCCCCAGGGCGCCCCTGGGAGCCAGACCCACTATCGCCAGACAGTCACTGGCTCCAGTCCCTGGGGTCCAGGGCCCCGTCTGAAATGCTGAACGATCTGTGAAGAAACCAACTTTCCAAGGGACATATTTATGAAAAAAACAGGAGCAGCCCCCATGCTGAGGACTCGGGGGAGGCGGTGCGGAAGTCCCCGGTGCCCGCACATGAAAGCGACCATCGAGCTCCATCCCGGACGCGTGTCCTCCCTCCCAACGCAGGGAGAGGAAATGCAATATTATTTTAGGACCAGCCTCCGCATAATAGCCAACGAGGGCAGAGAGAACAATCCGGCGCTTATATCAGACACAAGCAGGCCTGTCCCGCTCCCCTGCCTCTGCCCCAGGAAGGGGTTTGGCATCAAGGGCCTGGACCTTCTGGACAGATGGCCGAGCCTCTGGATCAGGCTCCGGAGCCAGTCACAGCCTCGACGGACCAAGGCGAGGGGCAGAGGGGGGACGAGGGCCCTGCAGGCTTGTGCATCTGCGGAGGGTTCTCCCGGGGCTGGTCACAGCCCCCGCTCCAGCAGCAGACGGGAAGCCGAGCTCCCTGCCCGGCTCAGAGGCCCAGGGCTCTGTCAACCCCAGGAGGCTTTCTGATGCCATCAGGCTCTGCTCCTCTGGGGACAGAGCTCGGCCGTCGGCAGGGAGCAGCCGGGGAGTGTGCAGTGGCCCCTGCAGTGGCTGTGTCCCTTGTCCAGCCTGAGAGCCTGTCTCCACTGTTCTCCTCCTCCGGGGATGGTGGGGAGCAGCCGGCTACAGGGAGCTCTGTGGCCAGGGATTCCCCTCCCTGACCTGAGGATAACCCTCCCTGGGGGCAGGCTGTAGGTCCAGCCCAGTGGTCTCTCCTGGAGCAAGGGCCTCTTCCTGCGGGGCACCATCAACAAGTTACCTGCCCCCTGGCCTCAGTGGCATTTCCTAGAGAGGACCCAGTCCAGCTGGATCAAACACTGACCCAGTGACACTAAGTCCCACCCAGGCCATGGGCACACTTCAGCTGACGTCAGGAGTCCCTCCCTAGCCGCTTCACACAGGAGTCCACCTCCAGGCCCTGCCCTGCACCCACCATCAAGGGAACATATCCAGCCTGGCATGCAAGTGACATGCAAATCCACCCCTTGGGACCAGGCCTGCTTGCTTCCCCCTTGGGCCCCTCTGCACCCTCCACGTGTGGGCAGGATGGAGCCAGTCCTTGTAGTGCTCCCAATCTGCCTGAGATCCATGCAGGGGGTCCCAGGGACCACCCAGTCAAACCTAGACCTGTGAGGCCTCCTCTTCCACTTCTCCATGTGGCAAGAACACGGGAACTGAGGTTGGACATGGTAGGGTTTAATGTCGTGCCATGGCCCACCACTGTGTGACCTGGGGTGAGTCACTTGCCCTCTCTGAGCCCCGCCCCTGCTCTGGTAGTGGGATGTCCTGTGAGCACATGGGCATTCTGTGACAGTTCTGTGAGGGGACGTTCCTGCCACCCCATCTCTCATAGGACATGCAGGCTCTCGGACACTGGGGAGACAAGGGTCGTACAGTCACAGAAGCTGCCGCCTGACCCTCAGCCCCAGCCTTGAGGTCATCAGCACAGTCGTGCCATCAGAACCACAGCCGTCTGCCCGGCAGGGCCCATCCCGGGACCCACCCCAACCTGAAAAGCAGCCAGCCACGCAGCAGTGGCTTTGAGCTCTTGGGCTGAAGCCACTGCTTTTAATTGTATTGTTTTCCTGTTTCAAAAATAATACCTGTTCTGTATACAAAGTTTGGAAACTATAGCAAAACTCCAACAGGGCAATTTCAAAATTACCCTTGATTCTCCAGCCCCGGGAGCCCACTGCTGACTCTGCAGGCCCCTGTCCCTGAGCACACCAGTCTCGTTGCTTTTGCATGAAGTCAGCACCGGTGTCTCCTGTAAGCAGCTTCACTGACACAAGAGGAGCAGTTTCCCCGGCAGCGGACGTGGGATTCTGGTGCTTTCTGGTACAGGCTCTATTGCGAGTGTTTAGGGAGATGGCGGCCGCCTTCGACCTCACGAGGTGGGTGGGGGACGCCACTCGCCTGGTCTGATTGCTCTCGGGTTGAACTCTCAGAAGGAAAGACGGCTCCAGGTAACAGTCCGATGAGTTATCCTTGTCTCAGGCCCTGGCAGCCTCGCAGAGCCTGTGTGTTTTAAATGACCCGGCGTGACGTCACTCTGATGCCTGCATACTTCCCAGAACTGGCGTGTTCCTGCTCGAGTCACCTGTCTGGGCGGCCACCAGCTTCTCAGTGCCCAGGTGCCTTAGCTTTCCAGGGCAGCCAGGACATATTACCCCAGACTGGATGGGTTAGAGCAGCAACATGTGTCCTCTCACCGTTCTGGGAACAGAAGCCCGGATCCAGGTTTGTGCAGGGCCGCACTCCTTGGGGGAAGGGTCCCCCTGCCTCCTCCAGCCTCTGGGACCTCCGTGATCACACGGCCTTTGCCCTGAGTCTGTGCTCAAGTCCCATCTTTCCATGAGGTCCCCAGCCATGGGAATCAGCCCCCCGTCCAGTCCAGCCGGGGTTTCACCTTAAGTTGGTGACAACTGCAGGGACCCCGTTTCCCAAATAAGGCCGTCCCCAGGTGATGGCAGTGAGTGAGTATCTGAGCACACCTTGTAGGGGACACGACTCACCTGCTGCACTTGGCTTTTCTCTCCGTGAATTAAAGGGATGTCTCCCCACAGAGATCTCTTATGAGCCACTCTGAGCTGGGCTCTGTCAACTCTGAGAAGGACTTGGAGGGGGCCCGAGACCCCACTCCCAGGTGACCCCCACCTCCCAAGTCTCCACCTACTCCAGGAGAGAAGAGTGGGGTCACTGGGGAGGTCGTCCCCAAGGACAGGGGTGACCTCTGGCCCCTTGACTGTGTCCCGGGCAGAGGGCAGCTGCCCCCAAGTGTCTGTGGAGTCCTGCCCTCCCCCTCTGTAGCCTGTATGTCCAGCTCTCCTCCGGAGATTTGGATGGCCACCCTGAGATGGAAACTAGGTCCGGGGGTTCAGAAGGTGCCCGAGTCACCCGAGCTAGAGCAGTCAGCTCCTTGGGGCAGGGTCAGCACCGCCCGAAGCCCTCCTGTATCACCCAGTCCCCTGTCCTTTGGAGACGGGGTGGCTCGTAAGAGGGCACAGGAAGACGCCTCAGAGCCAGGAATGGGTCATGGGTCACAGTGTCTGCATGTGTGCAAACGTTTAGTCCTCTGCAAAAAAAAAAAAAAGGAAGAAACACCGTTGCCTGGGGGGAGCCAACCCAGTGCAGTGTCCCCTGTGTCCTGCGCTGGGCGGCCCTGGGACAGAGAACCACTCTGCGTTCAGACCTCAAACCCGCTGCTCAGCCCTCACCCACACACCCCTTCAGCGGGCAGCTCATGGGAGGCCCTAGCCACAGGAAGACAGGCTGGGACAGACAAGCTTCCCTAGGGGACAGCCACACTGCACCCCAGCCTCTCACCCCTAACACACACAGAGAACAGTGCTGGCGGGGGCCTCAGAGTCCCCCCACCTGGAGGCTGCTTTAGAAGCATCTGCTTGGGAGTGAGCTAAGAGCTGGTGGAGTCCATCTGAAGACATCACTGCTCTGTTATTTTAAGTAAAGCATGTTCTTTGCTCTGTGCAGAATGACAGTTCATAATGATGATGATGAAGAAGAAGAGAGGAATGGTAGGAATAGCCTCGTGTCCTGAGTGGAAGGGGGAGGAAGTTAGTTTGTGGGGGTCTTGATGCGAGCTGGGTGCTGACATCACCACTTCCTGCATTCCCAGCACAGCCCTGGGAGGGGCCCCAGGACCACAGGTGCTCACGTGTCCCAAGTGAGCCACCTGCAACCACCTACCTGTACAGTCAGCCCCAGACTCACATGGGACCTCACAGTGCACGGGGGCTTGGCACAACTCCAGAAGTTGATCCTCATGATAATCTCTAGGGAGGCAGGCAGGATGGATCATCCCCACAGGGCACAGGAGACCCGAGCTTCAAGCTGGGTGGTGACTTGCTCGAGGTCTCCAGACACACGTCCTGGAAGCAGAGCTCCAGTCCACCCTCTAGGTCTGTGCCAGAAAGTCTTGTCTTAAACATCCTGCATTCACAGGCACAGTTCAGGGGCATGGCGCTCCTATCCCCGCCCTTCCTGGGAGGTGTAACTATGGATGAACCAGCTTCCCGCCCCTCCTCCCTGCCCCCCTTCATTGTTTGTACTCAGTGAGGTCAGTGCATTGGCTGTGCTGAATTTGTGGTTTTGGAGTCTTTGGTGTCCATTCTGGAATGTCAGGGGTCTGCCAGGTACACATACACACACCAAGGAACCCTGTTTGTATGTGGCTCTGCACGTGTCAAATGCCAGTCCCTTGCTGGATGTCCGGGTGAAGGCACCACCAAGACAGGCTTTGTGGAAACGATGGCAGAAAATACAAATATCTGAAGGAGGAATAAGGGTCCTTGCAAAACCACGTGCTGCAAAACAAGAAATGTTTCAGAAAACCTTCAACCCAGAAGGACCCTTTAGGAATCACCAGTTCAGCCTCACTGTTTCGCAGATGGAGAAACAGGAGCCCAGGAGGGAAGGAGGTGTAGCCAACATCGCTCAGGACAGGAGGCTATTCCTGCCATTGAGAGCTCTCCTCCCACACACACTCCCTCCCATACCTGCCGCCCATCCAGAGATCAGCAGGCACATGAAGTTCTGTGTCAAGGCATGGAAGGCAGAAAACAGGAGTATTCTGTGAGGGAGGGAATTTGGAGGTGGCAAAAACATCATCATCACCGTCACCATTATCCTTATCACCATCAACATCCTCCCACCACCACCATCATCATCACCTTCATCACCATCATCATTGCCTTCATCATCACCACCCTCATGACCATCACCACCATCACCACCATCATGACCATCACCATCACCACCATCCTCCCAGGACCACCATCATCATCACCTTCATCATCACCATCACCTTCATCATCACCACCATCATGACCATCACCATCACCACCATCCTCCCACCACCACCATCATCATCACCTTCATCATCACCATCACCTTCATCAACACCACTATCATCACCATCATCACCATCATGACCTTCATCATCATCACCTTCATCATCACCATCACCTTCATCATCACCACTATCATCACCATCACCACCATCATGACCATCACCATCATCATCATCACCACTACCCATTACCTTCACCACCTTCATCACATCACCATCATCATCATCACATCACCATCTTCCCACCACCACCACCATCACCTTCATCATTAGCACCATCACCATCATCACATCACAATGATGATGGCAGTCTACTTGCTCTGTGTCAGGCACTCTCTTATGCACTTTACTAAACATACATCAGCTTCCCTGATGGCTCAGACGGTAGAGAATCCACCTGCAAAGCAGGAGACCCAGGTTTAATCCCTGGGTCAGGAAGATCCCTTGGAGAAGGGAATGGCTAGCTGCTCCAGTGTTTTGACTGGAGAATCCCATGAACAGAGGAGTCTGGCAGGCTATAGCCCATGGGGTCACAAAGAGTTGGACACAACTGAGCAACTTAAGTGTACACACACACGCACACCCCCAGTGGCCATTACTTTGCCAACAAAGGTCCATCTAGTCAAAACTATTTTTCCAGTAGTCATGTATGAATGTGAGAGTTGGACCCTAAAGAAGGCTGAGTGTCAAAAGAATTGATGCTTTTGAACTGTGGTGTTGGAGAAGACTCTTGAAAGTCCCTTGGACTGCAAGGAGGTCAAACCAGTCAATCCTAAAGGAAATCAATCCTAAACATTCATTGGAAGGACTGATACTGAAGCTGAAGCTTCAATACTTTGGCCACCTGATGGGAAGAGCTGACTCATTAGAAAAGACCCTGATGCTGGGAAAGATTGAAGGCAGGAGGAGAAGGAGCGACAGAGGACAAGATGGTTGGGTGGCATCACTGACTCAAAGGACATGAGTTTGAGCAAGCTCTGGGAGATGGTGAAGGACAGGGAGGCCTGGTGTGCTGCCGTCCATGGGGTCACAAAGAATCAAACACAACCGAGCAACTGAACAACAACAAATATGCATCATTTCCTTGAATCATTGTGACAACCAAAATATATTATCCCCATTTTCAAAGGAGAAACCTGAGAGGAGGCACCTCATGTCTGAAGTCACATAGGTGGTGAGTGGCAGAACTGCCACCTCCACTGCCCTCAGTCACACTTTTCCTGGTGCTCGGATGGCGGGGGCGTCTCACTGTGACGATGGGCAGGTGTTTTGTTGGAGGTTTTGCTGTTGTTTTGTTGTTGTTCAGTCGCCCAATCCGGTCTGACTCTTTGCGACACCACTCTGTTGGAAGCCTGGCGTGCGACAGTCCATGGGATCGCAAAGAGTAGGATACGACTGAAGCAACTGAACAACAAAACTTCCTTATACCTGCCCATCATCACAGGAGGTTTAGGGGCAGTGAAAGGAAGTAAAGCCTCCAGGAGAGCGAGCAGAGCAGGACCCTGCTCTGTCGGCCTCGCAGTCCCTGCATAGAGCAGGGGGCAATGCAGAGGGCGCCCCTGGGCCCCTGGCCTCAGTGCAGAGCGTGGAGCTCTGAGGAGAGCTGGTCCCTCCCCAGCTCTCTCTCCCTCTCTGGGCTTCTTTTTCTTCATCTGTAAGATGAAGCGGCTGGACCAGACCATCCCCAAGAGTCTTCCTGGTGCTGCTTATCCTCAGATGTTCTGTACAGTTGTCCCCATCATGTGGTCATGGAGGGCTCCTGGCAGGGGCAGGGGTGCATCTTAAACAGGTTTAAAAGAGTGAAGTGTCTTCAAGTGACAGAGAAGACAGCATCCCAGGCTGAGGGATGGCCATGTGGTGAGGAATGAAAGGACAGATTTAGACCATCGTGGACATATGGAGCCAAGGTATCAGGTGTATGAACATGAATAAGGCCTGCAGGGGAGACAGATGCACAGACGGTGCAGCACAGAGTGGTGTACGTGTGCCAAAATCTATGGGTCAACAAGACGGCTTCACAGAGGAGGGAACTTCTTGAGTGGGTTTTGGAGGATGAATAGGGGTTTGCTGGGCTGACAATGGAGGCAGGAGGTGAAGGAATGCAGAGTGAGTTGTGGGAAATGGAGGGGTATTTATGGAGATGCACAGCAGCTCAGTGTGGTCCGAGCTGGCACGGAAGAGGCAGAGAGGAGGAAGAGGAGGGGAGGCACTGAGACCCAGATGCACTTGGGCCTAGCCAGGAAAGGCCTTGAGTCTACAACTGAGACTACATGCTGTCCTGCAGACACCAGGGAGCCACAAGCAGCCTGTGAGCAGGGATATGTCACAACAGAGTCCATGTTTTCGAAAGAACTACCACCCTGGCCGAGGTGTCCTGGACATTTTTACAGTGGGCTGTTCTATCACTGACACTAACCCACCTTCGAAACCCCAGAGTTAGACTCTCGGGAGCAGTCACCATGCAGGGTCCCTGCTGGGCCTGGGGCACCACTGAGTCGGAGCAGCTACACTTGAGCCCTGGGAACACTGGTTGTGCATGCAGGTCCAGCTGGACACTGTGCCCCGTGTGTCCCAGAGACCAAATGACACATGAATGTCATGTTTATCTGAGTCCACACAGGCAGTGAGAGCCCCAGGAGCATGGGAGCTGCTGCCTTCCCCCCCACCCTCACCTGCACGGGGCGCTGGGGCCTCACAGGCAGCCGGGTGCTTTCCTGCCTGTGTAAGGTCCTCCAAGGCCTTGGCTGGGTGACGGCCGCAGCCCAGGTGTGAGCAGGTGTGTCCAGCACCCACGCTCCTCTGTGGAAGGGCTCCTCTGTGGAAGGGTTGAGAAGGACTAGAGGAGGGGCTCCCGGTTGTTGGTGACTCAGGGCAAGTCTCGGAAAGGACACTGCAGGGAGCAGGGTGACCGCGTTGGGCTGTGCTGATCGCGAGCTGTGGGAATCAGTGAGGCAGGGTTGGGGGATATCAGGAAGGAAAGTCACTGCCAAGAGCACACAAGGTACCGTCCACCAGTGCTTGCGGCCACCAGGATGGGGCGGGGAAATTGAGGCCGGAGTGGAAGGAGGAGGCGGGGTTGGGTTGCAACTGGACCCGCACTGCTGCTGCTCAGCACCTCGGGCCCCTCGCCAGCGTGGGCGCAGTCCCAGGGAGACGGGTGACCGACCACGGCGGTCCTCGCGGGGCAGCCGCCGAGGACACACTCACAGGCACCTCCTCGGCTGGACACACTGCTCTGCAGAGCCAAGCGCCACTGGTCCCACGGCAGACACCCAGGGTGTGCGTGTGGCACACGGACCTGGTTTCTGGGTCAGTGATCCTGATGAATAGGCGTGAGCACACTCACACACATGCACACACTCACGGGTGTATGCCCACAGGCATCCTCACATGTATACACACTCTCATACATACACTCACACAAACGTGTACACACAAACGCATGAGCATGCCCACACACACACACAAACTGACACATGTATTCATGTGTACTAGTGGACATACATGTGCATTCACATACACACATATGATATCACAAACACATGCTCCTCGCATGCAGCTAAACACGCACCTATTCACAGGAACACGCACACATCCCCTAACACATGCATGTACACACACACAGTCACATGTGCCCATGAACACACACCACTCTGAGGTCAGCTCACCCACCCACCTTCCTGTCGTGTCCCCGGCTATCCTGGCATCAGGGCTGTCCCGAGGAGGCGTCTGTGATGGGCACGGCCCCTGGGAGGAGAGGCAGCACCCTCATGGTGCCCCGAGGGATGGGGTGGGGGTGCCTGTGTCCAGCTGCAGCCTGCCCGAACATCCGCTGGCGTCCACAGAGGGTCCCAGCTCCCCGGGATGGGCCTAGCCCGAGACCCCTGCAGGCTGGACCTGCCCAGACCACCGCAGCTCGGATCCCACGATCAGCCCGGCACCTCTCTTCAGGGCCCCAGGTGGGGGGAATGTCCCGTCGCTGGCCTTTGCCCCCAGGCAGTCAGCGGGAACAAGGGCTGGGGCCGTCACAGCAGGTGGCAGAAACGGAAGCACGGTTTTTCTCTCACGTCACTAAATGGAAGAAGAGCTGGCTTGTGCCGGGCCGGACGGGGATGGATAAGCCATTTGGAGAGAACACGATCCCAGGGAAGCTTGCCACATTTTTTTCTAGAAGAATGTTGGAAGTTCTGGTGGCCAGGTATGGAAAAAGAAAACCTCCGTACACTGAAGTCATTCACGGCCAGTGGTGTGGAGGCATTTACACAGGCCAGGTGGTGAGGGCGCCGCTGCCCCCCTAGCTGCCCCGGCTAAAAGGGCCAGTTGTGTCCGCACGCCGTGGCCGGTCACCCCGAGCAACACGAAAACACACATGAATGCGCCTTTTACAGCCGGAGCCTTCCTCACAGGCTCTGGATAAACGACCGAGCTGAGCAACATGTAAATTTGTAGTTAGCCCTCGGAGACGTAATTATAGGAGAAAAACAAGGACAGTGGCATTTGGACCGGGGACGGCTAGTTCCTTTCCTGCAGCCAGGCTTGGTGTCGGGGGGCCGTAGTGAGGGAGGAGGAGGCTGGGCCCGGAGGCCCCGAGGCCCGAGGCTGGGGCTGTGGGCCCTGTCCCTCTCCTCTTTGCCCTGGGCCTGCCCCGGGCACTGCCGTTCCTTGGGCCGAGCTGGAGATCTCCACCCCAAGCCCTCGCTCTGCGGCTGCCCCATGAAAGGGCCCATTCATGCCCCAGAACGCTGGCTTGGGTTACCGCGGCCGGCCCCGTCTCCGCCACGTCTGTTTTCTTTTCATTAGAAGGATTCCCATCTTGAAGGCCCACGAGAGGCTGAATCCAGGGCGCTCAGGCTGAGAATGTCGGGCCATGAAGAGCCACCCACAGGCCCCGGCATCTTTATGAATGAGTATGACTTGCCATGGCAGATGGGGAAACTGAGGCTCGGGCCATCTGTTGGCAGATGGCGGGGTTGGGGTTTGGACTAGGGCCACTGGCTGTCTGCTGGCCTTGCTGGGAGGAGCCTGGGCAAGATGGGAGTCCTGAGCCAGTGTGTAGGGCGTGGAAGGCTTCCTGGAGGCAGAGGGGCTGGTGCTGGGAGGAGGGGATAGGAGGGCTGTCAGTCCTGGGAAGAGTCTGCCTCGGAAAGTCCTACACGGCGCCGAGCCTCTGCCAAGTCAGGGGTCCCTCAGCCTGAGGTGAACTCCTGCCAGGCCCAGGGGCATGCGGCCCCCACGTGTGAGAGCATGGGGTTCGGGGTGGGCATGGTATGTGGAGGGAGGGGGTGACTGTGTCTGTGTGTAAGACCCTCCTTGGGAAAGCACCCTCTCCTCTCCCTCTTTTTGCTCACAAACGGGGCCACGGAAGACAGGAAGACAGGCAGAAACAATCGTGCTCCGGGCGGGTGTCTGAGTCACGCCACCGTCAGTCTGGAATGTCTCCTTGGAAAGCGGCTGCTTCTGAGCCAGCCCCACCCCGCACGGCCCCCGCTCAGGCCTCCTCCCCCTGCCTCCCCTCCTCCCCTAGCCTCCTCCCCCTGCCTCCTCCCCTCCTGACCCACCTTCGCTGGGGGCCCCACCTCCATCACAGCAGACCCCACAAAGGCCCCAGACAGCTCATCGAAGCAGCTTTAACGCACGCCTGCTAGGGACCTGAGCTGCACTTAGGCAGTAAAACTCACGCCACACTTTATAGATAAAGATTTATTCATTTCCATTTTGTACTTTCCTGATGTCCTGTAGAACCTGGACTTTTTTTCTTCCCTGATGTCAGGAAGGAAACTTGTAGGTGGGTCCTGGCCCGAGTGCCTGAAGGAGAGGGACACGTCAGCTGGTCATCAAGGGCCCTAGAGTCCTGGGACCACATGCTCCTCCTCCCTTGGACACCGCTACTATGTCCAATAGCTCAGAGACCCCCAGAGATCCCCAGCCACTGTCCAGAGGAGCTGGGTCTGCCCTCCCAGCCCCTCAAATCCTCCCTGAGTGGTGGGCATTGATGTCGCCACCTCCCAGATGAGGAGGCAGACTCAGAGAGACTGCTGATTTGCCCAAGGACACACAGCTGGCAGAGTGCAAGCAAGGGACGGAGGCCAGGCCTGCCTATGCCAGCCTCCCTGAATTCACGGACTATTTGGCAAATTCCGTCAATATCATGTCCCTCATGTGGCTTCCCTGGAGCCCACAGGGACAGTGCACAGGGCATACCTCCCTGGGAAGTTTTGGGTTCCACACACGTCTATGTTTGCTGCGTCCTTGCCAAGGAACAAGGAGAATCTTCATGGGATGGGGCCCGAGAGCAACTAGATCCATACCCCCCCACCAGGACCCCTGGGAGAAGTGGGGGCCCCCAGAGCTCAGTCAGCCGGCCGCCACTAGGCCCTCAGCCTGAACTCAGCCCGGAGCCCACAGCAGGCAGAGGCAGGCAGCACAGAGACTGGCTCTACCACAAACTCCTGCATCCTTATATGGGCTCCCTGCCTCCTCCAGCCTCAGTTTCCCCATCTGACAAGGAGGTTAAGGAGCCTGAGATGGCAGGTGACACTCGCTGAGAAAATTCCAGGAGGGCTGAAACATCCAGTTCAGGACGTCACACCACAGGCCTGGTCCGTGGCCAGAGGTCTGGTCTCCTGGGGAAGAAGGTCTCATCCCCAGGGACCTCACAGGAGAGGATCCACCATTGGAGCCGGGGTGGACATCACCTTTGACGCTCAAGGCTACCTGGATGGATGGGTGTGCACATGCCAGGCACTGTCATTGTCGAATTGGAGCAGCCATGTGACACTATGCCCCTGGAATTTGCTGGAGGTTTCTCACTCCTCCCACCCCTGCTCTGGCTTCGGGTCCGCGGTTTCATTTTGACATCAGGCAGAAGTTAAGGGATGACTCAGGGGCTGACTGGCTCTCCCAGCACGCGCAGGGGCCCAGGGAGCCCGTGCCCCTGGGGGGCAGCCAGCGACGGGCAGTGTGGGGGCCGGTGGGCAGCGGGAGAGCTGGGCTCCGTATCTGTGACTTCGGGTAAGTCAAGTCAGACCCCTGCCAGGTCGTGTCCTCTTGGAGAGGGGGGCTCAGCACAGCCCATCCAGCTCTTTTCCAAGCAAACAAGCAGGAGCTGGGCCTCCCATGGGGCAGACCCATGGGGTGTCCTATCTGCCAGCTCCTCCCAAGAAGGCAGCTTCACATCCAGTGGGGAGGAAGAGAAGGCTCCAAAAGCCAGAGGCCTAGATCGCTGACCTCCCAGAGGCTGGAGGCTGCTGCCCCCAGGATTCCCACCCTTAGCACAGCTAACTCTCTGGGACCAGATAGTCCTCTGTCCTGGGGCCGACCTGCACTCTGCAGGAGGTCTGGCAACTCCCCTGGTCTCTGCCCGCCACAGCAGAGTCCCGGTGGAGAAGTGCTGGGCCTCACCCCCTGGCAGGTGTGCCTGGAGGACTGGAGCGGGGGCTCGGGGGCAGTCCCACTAGGGGCACCGACCTGGAGGGCTACGCTCCCCGTGCGTGGGGTGGCCAGGAGAGGCTTGTCGTGTGTCCGTGGGTGTGTTCTAAGCCCTCTGGGAGGTGAGGAGGGTAGCCCACCTCTCTCCATCAACTCGTAGGACTGTGGTCCTGGGGCAGCATGGAGCGGGGTCTGCTGCCGCTTCCTCCTGCTCGTGAGAGAGCTCACTTCTCACACCACAGGGTGCATGGGTGTGCCACAGCTGGACACACACACACACACACACACACACACACAAACGAACTCTGAAACTGTGGCCTTTCTTAGAAACAAGAATAGACCCATTAGGAAGAATTAGGAAGGAAATACCTTCTGGGAATTTTGTCTGAGCCAGGGGACCCCCAGCACTAGAAACTTTAGGAAACCAACTGATTGAAATACCGATTAACCGGAGGGGACTCTTAGTCCCTTGCCATGCCGCGTTCCGTGGAGAGGGCGATCCCAGGACCCTGAGGCCCAGAATGATGCCACGGAAATGTGAGCTGAGGCCCGGAGCCCCCAAGCCCCTAGCCCCCAGGTTCAGGTTTTCAAGACAGCTGGCAGGGATTTCTGGAACCTCCTCTGACACTGTAATGAGCAGCCAGAGGAAAACTGAGTTCGATTCACAGCATGCTTTAGCTGATTGTGAATTGTCGGTGAAGAGCTCAATGCTCGGCCACTGATGGAAACTCACAGGCTACGGGGTAGGGGGGTGGCGGCAGCCCATTCACTCATTTCCAAAGGCCCTCGTTACCTATACCTTGCTTTACATAAGAAAGGTGTTCCTAAGAGGGTGTGAAACTTGAACTTCGGTAGTCCAGCTCCCTGCAGCACTCTCAGGGGAAGCATGGTTCAAAGGACTATTTAGGAAAGGATGCCCTTTCTGGAAGTGAAGAATCCCCCCCAACTTCACATCTTAGAAGCCGTAAGCCTATGCCTTGGTTCATCTAAAGTGGGGAGGGGCTGCAGCTGTTGCAGGACACCTCCCACGAGGACTGCCCCCTGATCTCAAAGGACCCACATGTCCACACGAGGAACTGGCCTCTCGCTCCTGCCTGTCCCAGGATAGCCCATGTCACATGCTCTGGGCTGTGTGGCTTTGGGCAGGTCCCTTGCCTTCTCTGGGCCTGATGTCCTCATCTGTGAATGAACCCCTGAGCAGCTGACCTGTAAGGGCCCCTCCCGCTCTAGGGGCCTGCATGGTTCCATCTTCCCACCATCTGTGTTCCAGGCTGGGGGGTGGGGGGCAGAGCAAAGGCACTCTGATTCTAGGGACCCTGGACTCCCACCTTTGAGGCATGGGGCTACCTCAGACGGGAGTCCCCCAAGTAGGTGCCAAACAAGAGGGGTGCCCTCATCCTCCTGACTGGAAGCACAGGGGAAGAAGGTGTTTACCCTGCTGGTACCTGGTGGGGGCAGGAGATGAGGCAGGCGGGGATGGAGACAGGAGCACTTGGAAACCACAGGACACACTTCAACAGCCTGGAAAGTTCTGCTAAATCCAGTACTTGCCTCTGAGCAGCAGCAAGACCCGCCAGTCTTGGGTGGGCGGGCAGGGGTCTGGGCTTACATACCTTCCCCATGGGGATCCCCATCTCTAGGGTGGGTCCCCTGAAACAAACACCCAGGAAGAGCAGTGCTTACAGTATTGGGGGCGGGGGGCGGGGGCGGCCGGGGGGAGTGAAATTTTGTAACCTTAGCCACCGGTTCCCTGGGGCAGACCCCGCAGGCCGCCGAGGGCTGGGCGGAGGGCGCTCGGAGCACCCGGCCGGCTGCCGGAGCTTGTTTGGAGAGGACTTGGCCCGCGCGGCCCGACCTGGGAAGCGGGTGGAGGTTGCTTTCCTCCTCTCCCCACCCCGCCCCGGAGGGGCAGAGCGCTGCGCGGCCGGGCGGGCCTGCGGTCGGGGATGAGGACTGCGCCTCCGCGCCGCAGAGCGCCGTGCGCGGGCCGGACGCCGGCGGCTGCCGCTGCCGTTCCGGGAGCTCGTTTGCATCCGCCAGCGCGGCGAGCGGCGCGGGGCCCTCGGAGCGGAAGGTGAGTGTGGATGCGCCGCGCCGCGCGCCGCCCGAGGCTGCCGGTCAGCGCCACCGGTTCGGGCGGCTCCGGAAGAACTCAGGGCTTGCTCCCCGGGGTCACCTGGCCGCCCCCGCCCCTCCACATCCCCGCGCCCTCGGTGGCGCGCCCCGGCGGGACCGGACGGACCCTCCCGGCCCTCGCTGCGCCGCGGCCCGGCTGCCCCGACCTCGCTCATGGCCCGGGACGGCCGTGCAGCTACTCAGACGCCGGGGCGCGCCGGGGGCTCTGTGGGGGCCGTGGCCGTGCCGCCCGGCCTCAGCCCTGTCCAGCGCCCTTGACAAGAGTTTGGGCCAGCTCCGCCGGACACTTTGCAAAGTGCAACCCAAGTGCCGGGAACTGCGAGCCCGCTGGGGCCGCTGGGCGGTGGGTTGGGGGAGCTAGGAGCCGCCCGGCCGGACTGCTGGGAGCGGCGAGCGGGGGACGTATGGCCAGGGATTCCGGGGGGAGCGGGAGGGCCGGGCAGGGACGAGAGCCGCGGTGGACGGACCATTCATTGCAGACCGCAGCAGCTGGTTCCCAAGCCGGGCCGTTGCCTCCTCTGGGTCGCCCCGGGGCGTGCTGGCCCTGTGGCCCTCGGTCAGGCAGCAGAGGCAACAGGAGGAGCGGGGTGGGGTCTTTCCGGTCTTGGGGGGCTCTGCGCCGCTGTGCTGCTGCGGGGGAGGCCACGAGGCTCCCCCACCCGGCCCGCGCCCCTGGCTGGCTCAGGGCACCAGGGGAACCCAGCCAGAGGGACCCGTGGGGACGCGGCGCCGCGCGGCGGCAGCCGGAAGGGAAGGCCAGCTAGGCGCGCGGAGACTTCCCGCGGCCGCCAGACCCTGCCCCTGCCCCCTTCACTCGAGGGGCAACGGAGCCGGAGGGACAAGCCTCTGGGTGCGGAGGAGGTGGTGGGGGGTTCTCGCAGTGGCAACCGCTGAGGCCATTAACCCTTTCTGGACGGGCGTGTGAGCAGACGCTCCTTACTGTGTCGAGACTGTGCCACGTGTTACTGTGCTTGCTTGGTCCTTCTGTCGTGAGCGAGGTGTCCTGTATCCTGGATGAAGAAACCGAGGGTCAGAGAGGTTAGGTAACTGGGCCAGCACAGCACGGCTGGTGAGCAGCGGTGCTGACAGCCCTCTCCATTTCATCAGATAGACTCCGCATCTGCGTCGTGGCTGAGCTAGTGTGTCCTGAGCCCGCTCTGTGCCCCCACACTGTCCCAGGCACCCCCTGACCCAGCAAAGACCCCTGCCTTCCCGAGAAGGAGCAGGGTAACAGGCAGTGTCAGACAGGGAGCTGGCTGCCGGGGAGTGGGGCGGAGTTACAGTCTTAGGAAGGGTAGCCAGGCTGCCTCTGAGAAGGTGGCCTGGGAGGGCGTGCCCACATGTCCCTTGTGCCCAGCCTGGCAGGTCCAGAACCACACAGCAGAGCCTGCCTGGAGCCTCCCTGCAGGAGAAAGAGGGGGAGTCCTTTTTGAGGAAAATAGGAAGGTTGGGCCATCTGGAGGGGCACCGTGGCCCCTCCAGCATCTCAGCGTGGGAAACACAGGTAAAGGATGCGTGATCCCCACCTGGATCCCTGGCTGGCCACCCTGGCAGGCAATGTGGAAACAGCAAGTCCCAGGATTTCAGGGTCAGAGGGAACTTAGAGGTCATGAACTTCAACCCCCTCATCCAGCCTTCAGTCTCCACCAGACCCAGCCTCCAGGTTACCGACTCTGCTTGAATACCCCCAGTGATGGGAAACTCATTCCTGTCTCAGCAGCGAGGTCCCACCCTTGAAACCCACTGGAGAGCCCCGAGCCAGCCCTGCTGCAGGTAGAGCAGAAACCTCCCACCTGTGGCTCCTATCGACCCCAGTCCTGCCCTCTGGGAGCCAGGCATTCAGGCTAACTCACACACAGTTGCCTCTGGAGAACGTTAACAGAGAGGTTACATCCCCTTTCAGTCTAATCTCAGGGCCTACGCCTTTTTAGACTGACTTCCAGGCCAGGTACCCTCGCACCTCTCTCTCTCTCTTTCAGAGAAGGTTGGCAGGTCTCCGCCAGTTTCACATTCGTGAGCACCAGGGTGGCCTGGAAGCAGAGACCTGCCCTCACCTCCTTTTTTCTGGAACCCTGCCACCACCGATGGTGCCAAAGATGCATGTGCCCCTGGACGCCGCTCACACAGTGGCTTCCTCTGGAGCCTGAGACTGCCCAGCCCAGCACACCCCATCCCTGTTGGCTTTGACTCTAAGAGTTCAATTACCCTCCTCTTCCTTGTTCAAAAGGGCCGGCTGAGAGCGAGGGGCAGGCCATGCAGATCAAGGGTGCAGGCTCTAGAGACAGCTGTCCAGGGGCTGTGTGGGCAAGTCACCAGCACAATGGGGGACCTCATAGGGCCTCACGGGACCCACCATGGTGCAGAGCGTGGGGGCACAGGTGGGCCTGCCCAGCCCTGTGGTCACTGGCCTGGGACTCTCAGAGACTCCATGGGGTTTGTGGGAAGGGTCTGGAAGATGCAGAAGACTTAGGGGTGTGCAGTGCCAGCTGCCAGTCCCGAACAAAGGGAAGTCATAGGGAACCGTTGTGCAGCCTGGGTCCTCCTGGTGGGCCCGCTTCCCAGCCCATCCCCGCTGGCCCGCCCACCTTGGCATTGTTCATCCTAGCTGTGCGGTAGGGAAGAGGTAGGGTAAGCACAGGAGCAACCCGCTCTTCTGCCCCGGCAGACAGAGCAGAGCTGGAGCCCAGCATTTGTGGATGGCCACAGTCCAGCCCGCTCTCCCCTGGAAGGCGCTCCAGGTCCATCAGCATACAGGACGCCAGCTCCCCCTCCCCACTCCTGGCCTGGATACTGGACATCCGGTCTCTCATCTCCACCGGCCCACCTTCCCCGTCAGGGTGCCCCCTCCTCTGCTCTGCCCTCATTCCTCCTGGCACCCCCCCATCACCTGTGGGCCTGCCTGTCTCCCACTCGCCTGTCCCCCGTGAACAGGAAGCTGATTCTGGTGCTCGGACCTCTGTCCTCCAAGCTGTACAGCGCACTCAGCAGTCCCAGCTTCTATTGCCAGCCTCATCCTGATAGAATTGGGGGCTGAACTGAGCATGGTGGAAGGAGGAGGGTAGGGGGGTAGTGAGCACTGGGAGACGTTCTTGCAGGTGCCTGGGGTCCCTCTCTGGCTAGTTTATCCTCACCTTTCACTTAGTGACCATGGCCAGGGTGGCAGACACTGTCCTTGGGGACTGATTGCAATCTTGTACTTCATTCAGTTCCATCATTTCCTTGGTTGGAAGGAAAGGTGGGCCTGTACGGTTGGGTAGGTTGTTCACTGCACAAGGGCACCCAACTATATACTATACTCTGCTCACCAGGCCTCCGCTTGCCCAGGCTGTGTCCATCCTGGGGGTGCCTGTTCTGCACTCTCAGAGATCCTGGAAGCGTGAGTGGTGGCCCCGCATTAGATGTGTGAGCAGTGCACGCAGAGCTGTCCTTGTTCCCGAGGAGGCCACACGCAGTGCAGTCACATGCGCAGCCTGGAAGCTGCCCTCCCATAGGACCAAGGCCTCTGTGCCTTCTGACTTGGGATTCCCTCCTCCCTCCTCAAACGCTGTCAAGTCTCTAGGCTCCTCAGCCTCCTTTGGTGTCCACATCACTGGCCCCCCTTGGCCTGGGTGTGTCCCACCAACTTGGAGGGAGGGTAGGAGGCAGGGTGGGGCCGCTCAGGGACCCTCCCCCAACCGATGTGCTGGGGGCCAGGGCCTGGCTGCGGTCAGCACAGAGAGTTCCTGCGTCCAGATGGTCCTTGGAGCCTACGGCCCCGCCCCTCACACCACGGCCTGTGGTTGCCAGTCCTGAGTCCTGGAGACCAGAAGTGAGATCAGTGACTGAACTGGCAGGACTCAGGGCTGTGACCCCAGCATCAAAACGTAGGCTTCCTGCGATTACTCATCCCAGCTCTTGTCAGGATTGAAGTGGTCTCTGAGAATTATATCCTTGTCTAAATAAAGCCAGCTTCTCAGAGCACAGCTCCAAATATAAGCTCCCTTTATGACCATGGGGAGAGCCTGAGAAGGGGGGTGAGCAGGCAGGGCTCATCTGGGGAACCCTGGGGGTCACCTACTGCATCCTGACACCGTCAGCCTAGGCCCCAGCCTTCCCATCACCCAGCACTTGAAGCAAGAGGGGCCACCACCTGCCACCCAGGAGCTGGCAGCCCAGCAGTTATGTGCCCACACCAACAGCTCCTCCCTTCCCAGGTTGGGGTGGGAGATCCTCCAGTGAAGAAATGAGTTTAAAGGGAACTCAGAGCCTACGGTCAAGTCCCACTCAGCCTCCCCAAGGCCAGAACGAGGCAGTGGCCCCTTGGAAGCCCAGAGAGGGCCAGGGGAGGTGGTCTTCAGGGTGTGGAATGCAGCTGTTTGTCCTGGTCTTGGCCACTCCACCTGGACCTGGGGTCCGCAACCAGTGGAGGAGGGCAGGGCCATGCTGGTGACAGCAGGAGGCGAACGTGCTACAGGTGGACAGAACCGGGCCCCGCGCCCAGGCAGCCTCCTCTGCCATCCCCAGGCCCTCCTGGCCAGCGGGAACCAGCAGCAGGCCGTCTGCTGCGGCCTCTGTCCCGACTCTGGGCTGTTCGCAGACTTGCATCCCAGCCAGCGGCCAAACAGACTCCACATTCATGAGCAGCCTCGAGTCTTCCCAAAGGCCCAGCCTTACAGAATGTGACCATTGCATTTTCCGAATTCCTCTGGGACGACGGGGCCAAGGTGGCCATGTGTAAGCAGGGCCTGCTCCTCTGGGCCTTGTATGTGTCCAGCAGAGAAGCTGCAGAATGGGGCCTCTCTGGGTTCCCGGTTGGGGGGGCTGGGGGAGCGGTCAGTGTCGGATGGCCACGGCCACGGCCAGACGGGGCGAGGGAGCCAGGCCCAGGCCCTGGTACTGGAGGAGGCAGCCCTATTGGTGGAGGCTGTGGGCTGGTGGGTGTCCTGTGTCCATCAGCCTAGCAGGAACCTTTTCTTTTAAAAACAAAACATAATTCGTGCACCATAAAATTCACCCTTAGAAAGTGTACACGTCAGTGGGTTTTAGTATATTCACAGGGTTGTGCAACCATCGCCACCGTCTTGTTCTAGAACATTCTCGTCACCCCAAAACGAAACCCGGACCCACTGGCAGTCCCTCCAGCCCCTCCCCCAGTCTTGGCAACCACTTAGCTGCTTTCTGTCTTTGCCCATCCTGGATGTTTCACACGAACAAAACCACACCGTGTTTATCTTTCTGACTCTCTTCACTGGGTGCTTGCCCGGCGCATCCACGTTGTAGGTGGGATGGGCACTTTGTTCCTTTTCATGGCTGAATAATATTCCAGACTGTGGATGACCACACTGTGTGGATGACACCGATATGAACACATGTGCACAGGCGTTTGTGTGGACGTGTGTTCTCGTCTCTCCTGGGTAGACGTCCGTAGGGTCAGGTGGTCACTCTAACCTGTCACTCTGAGGAGCTGCCGGAACATTCCTCATGGCAGCCACACCGTTTCCTATTCCCACCTGTGGGTAAGGCCGTGGGGACCCCGACCCTCTTCCTGTGACGCGGAATCCAGGACCAGGAGGTGGAGGCACTGACTCGGGTCACAGATTCAGCCTCTGCCTGGGTGCGGAGGCAGGATCAAGGCCAAGGGCAGCCGCCACAACCCTGAGGCCATGTCCTTAAGGAACAGCCCTGTCCTGCAGGAGGCTCTGTCCTCTGGCCCCACCAGTCCCTGAGATGTCTCCCCTGAACGAAGGGGAGACCCGGGCCCCTCCAGGGAACCCCGCTGCTCTGCCAGAAATGTGCGCTTGCTCGCCACTCCCGCCACCTTGCCCAAGGGGCTTTTTCTCAGGACGGGGGAGGGTGGTGCCCTTGGAGAGAGACCAAGCACATGACTCAGGGACCACTAGCTCTGAACCAATCCCAGGAAAGCCCGAAGTCACTTACTGAAGTCAGGTGAACCTGTAGAGTGTTAGCTCAGGTCCGTCCCAAAGTGGACCCCGTAACCCATCCTGCGGTTGTTTCCACGGTTCCAGAACACACAGCTGGAAAGATGAATCCGACAACTAGTGGCGTCTGGGACACCCGGGGAATGGGAGCAGGCGGTGTCCTCCCTGGCGGCCCTGCGACCCCTCTGGGTGCTGGGCTCCCTCTGTGCCCCATGCCTTCGTCCAACAAGCATTTGTGCAGGGCCGCCCGGGCTGGGCTGGGCCCCAGGCACCGCCCCACCTCACCCCCACAGGAGCTCAGCGTACCTGGGGCAAAGTTGCGAAGGGGACTTCTGTGCAGGGTCGGGGAGGCCACGAGGAGACGGTGTTCCGGGGCTGATCCCAGGAAGAGAAGAGCAGAACCCGGTGACAGGTTACCAGCCTGTGCGCCCAGCCCACCTCCTGGCCTGTAGAGTCCATGAGAAGCCAGAGCTCCGCGGCCCGCACCCCTGCCATGCGTGCCGTGTTCTGCTCAAGGGAGCCGTAGACCATGGCCTGCCCGTGTTGCCATGTGAGGCCCTGTGCAGCCATCAGAGCAGGGGCATGCGCATGTGTATGTGTGCACATGTGTGCCTGTGTGCGCATATGTGAGTGTCACGTGCTTGCATGACAGTGTGTTGTGAGTACTGTATGTACACGTATAGTACATTACCAGAGTAACGTTACCAAAGTAATTACTTACAGGGGTAAGTTTAACTGTTCTGAGAGCCACATTTAAAAACAAAAAGTGACAGGAGTGAAATTGATCGTATTTAATACGATATGTCCAAAAAGGCATCTCTCCAGCATGAGGTCGATACACGATCTGTGAGGCAGTTTAGGTTCTTGAGGTCTGGCGTGTGCTGGCAGCCGCCCTGCCCTGCTGTTCTCCAGGTGCCTTGCAGTTGTGGCGCGCCTGACACCACCCCCAGCACAGGGCCCTCCCCTCTTCAAGCCCACCTCACCTTCTCACCTGCTTCCTCCAGGAAGCCTCTCCAGACTGCATTTCCTTCTCTGGGCTTTGTGACCCCGGATCAGACCCTGTCTCACCCAGGCCTGCTGAATCAAAAATCACTAGAGGAGGACCTGGGGCCTGCGTGTTCATAAGCTCTCCTGGCGACTTGAAGGCTTTACCCACGTTGAAGTTGGAGACCCTCCTAAGCCCTTATCTCTTTGTTCCTAGGTGTCATGTTTTAGGTACACCGGACAGCAGCTGTCCACACACACAGCACTTCTTGCCCACTGCCATATCATTGCACGTGCTGTTTTTCTCTCTTTGGGACATTTGGAAAGCTCCTATTCATCCTTCTAAACCCACCACCAACATTGCCCTGCCTTTCCTCTGAGGTTTACCTCCCAGGGAAGCATGAGTCCTCTCCCCTCCATTCCTCCTCCTTAATTCCACCCTGTGCATGATGGGTCTACCTCTGAAGTCCCTGGTGTGCTGGGACCTGGTCCCAGCTCTCCTCTGAGCTCCCAGAGCCTGGCTGGGCCCCCAGCATGAAGCGACCTCCAAGCATGGATGTGGAATGAATCTGGGCATGCGTGGGTGGGTTGGTCTCTGCAATCTCAGTAAACATCTGGCCACAGGGCCTGGCAGGAAGTTGACCTCGAGGGTACCACTCAGCTGGCAGCCGTCTATAAATACATTCTAAACTTGGACCAGCCCACGTGCATTCCTGCTCCCCACCCTGGAGTGCCCTTCCCAGCGGAAGAAAGGCAGCCGGCAGCCCTGCAGGCCTGGCCAGGGTGGTCGCTCCCAGCGAGCCGGAGCATGTCCGCTCTGGGGTCAGCTCAGGGCCTGGCGCATCCGATTGTTATCTGAGCACACTGGCTGGCAGGCTAGTGCCCAGGCTGCATTTAGCTCTGAGAGAGGCTCCCCGTGCCGGCAGCATGCTTTTCTTGGATGTCTAGGCTATGTTTATGCCGGGCTGGTGCCTGGGGAGTAATTAAAGCTTCAGAGACTCCCAGAGGGGCCTGCCTGCCCTGGATAGGTGCTGGGTCTGTGCGCGCAGGCCCGAGGCCCTGTTCCATGCAGTCTGTTGAGCAGAGACTGAAGCTGGGCTGTACTCTGGTGGCTCTGAGCTAAGCCCCATCAGGGGACTCCGGTGCGTCGGGCAGGACGAGGGGTCTGGGGGAGGGTCAGCCAGCCTGGGCTTCTTCGGTGCGTCACCTCCTGGACGCTCAGCCCTCCTGCCCACAGTCCCCACTCACGGTTTTGCCACCCAGCACCTGTATGGCCTGCAGTGGGTCTGAAAGGGCTCTGGCCAGCCAGGCCTGGTATCCGGCAGCCGGCGTCATGCTCCCCAAAAGTGGAGTGGACGCCTCCCGGCAGCCCGGCCTCTTGGACACACGCCTTCATCAGGGACTGCCAGCCCCAGAATGTAGAGCAGTGATGGGGCCTGGGAACACGGCACTGTGGCTGGAACGCAGTGCAAGCCCTGGGGACCGCTCCACGTCCTGGTGGCTGGGCAAGGAGGGGGACAGGCGGCGCCAGCCTCCACGGTGTGTCTGACCCACATCTTACCTGTCGTCTGTAAGATCGACCCCAGAGGCACTTCTCATTTCTCTGGGTTTAGCGGGGGAGGGGACAGCACCGTGTGCGCCCAGAGCAGCCTGGGAGGCAGGGTTGGGGGTCACGCTCCCGTCCCAGCTCCCCTGGGATGTCACGCCCCACGTGTCCTGGAGCCCGGCTGTGGCTGGTGGGATCATGGCCCCAGACGTCAGGGGACTGGCAGGTTCTGGCGGGTAAGGGAAGGAGACACGCCGTGTCCAAGGGAACTTGGGGCTCAGGGACTCCCAGCCCCGTGGTTTCCATGAGGTTTCCATCCTCACGGTCCCCACAGGCTGCTGTGCCCGCCCCAGGCACCCACACCTCTCAGCCTGCCCCACACCGCCCCCCACCCGCTCCCCTGGACATCACCTCCACCCAGGCAGTTCCCCAAGCCTGGCTCAGCCTAGACCCTACCTGGGGCAGATCATGCAGGCAGGGCCTCAGGAAGTTGTGGCAAGGAGGATGTTTCTCTGACAGCCACAGCCAGCCAGTGGGGAAGCGCTGCAGGGAGTGTGAGGTGTCTGGAGGTGGAAGGCAGAGGTACAGGGGTGGTTGTATTAATGGATGATATTTTGTTACAATAGAGCACCATGCGTAACATAGAGTTGTATACATTGTATCATGCAAAGTGTAGAACCATGCCTTTAAGTATATACTTGATGTTTATAAACTGCACACTGGGGCTCCTGGGATGGTGTGCCATTCCCAGGCACCACCTGCCAGGCACCATGTTAGAACTTTGCCCGGATAACTGATGTTTCTCTCATTGTACCCCTCTGGGCAGATTAAGACACTATAATTCCCACTTGAGGCTCCAAGGCTACAGTGACTTGTCTGAGTTCGCACACCCGTCGAGGGGAGCTGGGGTTGGAACCAGGTGTCAGCTCCGGGAGGCTGTCTGTCCATCCCACCATGTGGCCCCCACCACCAAGAGCATCACTGCACGGAGACTGTCCCTCCTCTCTGGACACCTGTCCCCGAGGGCCACAGCCCTGGGCTGTCCCCAGTGGACTACGCTACCTCAGTCCCTGCTGGTCATCTCACACCCAGGCCCCTGCACAGGCAGAGTCACCCACAGGGATGTCCGCTGTCCATTCACTCATTTTCGGTTCCCATCTTACACCCCCTCTCTGAGCGCTTTCTCCTCATCATCCCACTTTTAGTTGGACCTTGTTGTGTGCACCAATTACCTTGAGTACAAGTGGCAGAACAACTCTTGACTGGCTTGTGGGGCTGAGAAGGCCCTGGGATGGTAGGATTCCTGGGCGATATCTCAGAAGTCTGCCTCTCTGCCTCTGGGCTCTATCTTTGCTGTGTGGGCCTCGAAGGAGACCCTCCTGAGGGAGCAGGGAGGCCTCTGTCCCACCTGCTATCCCAGCCTCTCCTTATGGAGGTGTGCCCACCATGCCCCGGTCTCTGTGGTCTGAGCATGCCCCGGGGCAGGTCTGGGTCGTGCGCCCTCCCCCGGACCGGCGGTGGGAGCGGCCTGAGTCTCTCCCTTCCCCATCCTCCAGCCCTCATCATGGGGTCTGGATCGTGGGTCCCTCTCCCAGCTGTTGGGGAAGAGAGGGTGAGGGCAAGGGAGGTGGGGAGGGCACAGCTGTGCACCCTCCTAAGTTAGTAATCTTTGCTCTGACACATAAACACGAATCCGAATATTTATGTAGGTGTCCTGTATGTGTGTGTGAGATAGACTGATTCTGTCTAGGAGACTTCTCTTAGACACAATTCAAGGTTTCAGTGACTACAAACATTGGAAGACCCCAGGCTCAGATGACCTCAGACCCTCGTTGCAGACACGCTGGCGTCCGGGCGTCTGGGAGTGATGGTCAGTAGAGGAGCCCGGCCCTCATACCCCAGCCTTCCCATTTGGGGTTCAGGCCCCTGGGCGTTAGGGTGCCCAGAGCCCGGGCACAGGTCAGAGGCATCCCTGTCCCGGCCAGCTGGGTGGCGCGTGGCAGATGGCGCCCCTCTCGTCAGCACACTGGGCAAAGCTTCGTCAAAGAAAACAAAACAAAGGCCTTAAAAGCACTTTCTCTCAGCAAATAAAGAGTGCCAGAGGAAGCGAGTGTTCTCTCCCTCGGACAGGCCTTTGATCCCTGCCTCCCGCTGCGGAGTCACAGGGGCTCCTGCAGTGACCGTGGGGGGCAGCAAGTGGGGCGCGGGGCCCTCCCCACATCTCTCTCAGGCCCCCTGCTTCCCCGCTCAGGACACATCTGAGTGCAAAGATGCAGTCGTCGGGGAGGAGAACAGGCTGACCGATGCCCCAAGGCAGGGTGACAGGAGTTCTCAGATGAACTTGGATCCGCGTCCTTGGCAGCGGCCCGGAGCGTCTGGGACAAGGATTGTGACCAGACGGTCAGCTGGGACCCAAGTCACTTTCCCACAGGAAAACGATCATTTTCACGGGTCCTGGGACAAAACCGATAAAGTCACAGCAGCTGTCGCTGGGCTGCGCTTACTGTGCCGAGAACTTGAGTTGCACCCTCCTGTTTAACCCACCCCACACCCCACTTAGAGAAGAAAGCTAAAGCTGAGAGGTGCCGAGGACTACAGCTACCCGCTGCCGCGTAACAAGCAGCCCCAGCCTAGGGGCTCACACGACTGTGATTTATCCGTGTTTGTGCTTCTGTGGGTGGGCAGCAGGGTTTCTGCTGGTCCCACCCAGGCCCCTCAGAGGCAGCATTTGGTTGGTGGGTTGGTAGGCAGCCAGCCGGTCCCAACTGGTGGTGCTCACGTGGCTGGTGGTTGGTGGTTTGGGCAGAGGCCAGCTGAGAACACCCCAGCCGGGCAGCCCCTCTCTCCTGGGTGTTCCTTCTCCAGGACCCAGCCCAGGGCCACCTAAGGGGGAGGGCTGAGTAGGGCTCACAGGCCAGCAGGCACCCTGGGACCCCCAGGGCAAAGCACCCAGGAGGTGGGAGCCACACTCCAGTCCCCACCCCTGCTAGACTCAGGGTGACAAGCATAGTGTGACCCCAGACAGTTCTGACCACCTCCCTGGACCTCAAGTCCTCCACGAGAAGCTGGGGATGACGTCATCCTGGCAGCTTGCAGGTTAGTGTGAGAATCAGCCCCCCGCCTGCCTCAGATGGATGTGGCAGGTGGGGTGAGCGGAAGATGCAGTGAGCTGCTTCCAGCAGCATCTGCTGTGGTGGCCATCACTGGGGAGCCCAGAGCCACCCGCCCTCATGGCAGAAAGGGACTGGGGCACCCCGGGCGTCCTTGACCGCCAGCATCGGCACTCATGAGCCCGGATTCTGTCCCAGCCCACGGCAGCCCCTGAACCTCAGGGACCTCCGGACCCTAGCTTCCACCTGGGTCTGGCAGCTAGAAAATCGGCTCTACTTTCCAGATGCGGGGGACTGAGGCACTGCCTGCTAGGAGAGGGGTGCAGACTCTGACTTTGAGGGTGACCTCTGCTCTCCCAGGCGTACCCCATCCCAGCCAGCACGGAAGGAGCAGGTCCCACGGCCTCTGTGGTTCTCGGAAGCACTTCACTGGTGCCTGCTTTCCGGAACCTCCAAGCCCAGCGGCCTCCTCAGGGCCCGGAACCCCGCCTCTCCCATCAGTCCCTCCTCTCAGCTGTGAAAACAGAGCAGCGGCCACAGGAGAGCTGGCTCAGCCCCGGGTCAGCTGGGGGCTGCAGTGCAGGGACCCCAGTCAGAGGCTGACAGTGAGCTGAGGTCACACCCCAGCTCCATCTGAACCTCCTGGCATCTTGGTAATTGGCAGTCACCCTGCTGTCAGGGTGCTGCAAGAGGGTCTTCTAGGACCCTAGCATAGCAAATTACTACAGCCGGGGGCTGAGCCTGCCCAGGGAAGGGCTAGGAATGAGATGGGGCTGGGAAGGGGCCTGGAAGCAGAAAGGCCGTCTGTCCCTCTGGGCCCTCTGACAGGCCAGGTCCCAGATCCAGTCTGGCTCCCGCACCCCCAGCCCCTTGCCACGTCTTTGGCCCCCAAGGCCCTGGGGCCCTCCATAGGCTCAAGCAGAAAAGGGGTCCAGACCTTCAGTGGTTTTGTATGGTCCCTCCACTACGGATCACAGAGCTGACCAGGAGTCACTGGGGAGAAGGGGGGTGTATCCCCTTCCCAGCCTTGGGACAGAGCGTTCGGTAACAGAGGTGGTGTCTCTGCTGTGGGCACCCGTGCCATGCAGCACCAGTCATGGTGGGTCCGCTCTCAGGGGAGGGGGGGTTCACAGGGCGGGGGAGGGGGGCAGTTGCTTACTCCAAAGCATCATAGCACCATCAGTTCTGCTGCAAGCCAGGGGTGTAATATAGCACTCAGGGCCCTAAGACTGGAATTCTAGTCCTGGTGATGGATGTGTGGTTAGATGATGATGGATGGTGAGTGGATGGATGGATAGATGGATATTGGATAGGTGGATGGATGATGGATGGATGGTAGGTAGATGGATGGATGGTGGGTGGATGGATGGATTGATGATAGGTGGATAGATGGTAAATGGGTGGGTGGTGAGTGGCTGGATTGATGGTGGGTGGATGGATGGATATTGGATGGATGGTGGATGGATGGATGGTAAGTAGGTAGGTGGATGGACAGTGCATGGATAGGTGGCTAGATGGATGACTCCTTTTGCCAGGCATTGTGCTGAGCAGCAGACACAAGGGTGAACCCTTCAGGCTAGTCCCTGCCCTCCAAGAGCTTCCCATCTGGCTCAGAAGGCTGAGTGACCAGGTGGACGGGTGGCTGGAGGGCTCTGGGCACTGGGAGTGGACACTGCCCTGCGGCACAGTGATCAACTCCCTGAAAGAGGGTGTGGTGGGACGAGGGTGCCGGATGGACATGTGGGGTTTGAAGAGTCCTGTGGATGCAGACATCCCAGTGGGGCCCAGCCCCTAGTCAGTCTTGACTCCTCCCACAGTCGACCTGGGCCCACACCTGTGCCCCAGGCTTCCAGCGTTCACCTCTCTCTGAGTCCTCACATCCCTACCAGGAGGAGGGGGTGCAGGGGTGTCCACACCTGCCTCAGGGCCTTACTCTCCTGAGTCCCTTTATCCAATCCGGCCTACCTCCCATCCATCACCCTCACCCAGTCTCCTCTCCTGGTGGAGAAACATCTGGGCAGGGTGGGGGGTGGGGCGCCCAGAGTCAGGCAGCCAGTTAAGCTTTTAGGACTCTGCTGATTCTCTCATCTGACCAGCCCAAAGGGAACAGAAAGGCACCATAAAAAGGCCAGTTTACCCTAAGAAGATAAGACCATAAATGCCAGCACCCAGCCACACATACCAGAGCTCAGATATGTGGGAGATACGTGTAGATCAGGACACTCAGCTTTTACAAGGTCCAGACATGGGGAGGGGAGGGCGGATGCAGTCAGGGCGCTGCAGAGCTGGCCGTGGAGGGCAGTCCTGGGGACGGGTGGAGTCAGGACCCTCAAGCTGTAGATCTCACCGAGAACGAGGCGCACCCCAGTAGGGGACCCTTTCTATTTTGCTATTATTATAAATTTATCACTTGGATTCTTTTTCTTTTAGTACCCTTTTACTCTGAGAAGTACCCAGTTTGGACTGTACATTCTCTGGTCTGCATCGAGGCCAGGAAGGGACCACCCCCTGCCGCCCCCTGCCATCCCCCACTGAGGGACCCTCTTTCCAGAAACCTTTCCTCCTGGAGCCAACAAAGCAGATTGCCCAAGATCCCTGGCAATCCTGGGGTCCTTAGAAAAACAGTTGGAATTTGTGTGGCAGTAGTTGTTTTATAGGATAGCTGTTTTCAGGTATCTATGTTGCACCTTTTTAAATGTCAACAAAGGTAGTGATAAAGGCACCCTGAGCGGCCCATTGGCCGCTGCGATGGTTACTGACACCTGGTCGCCTCCCCCCTCGGTTATCCTTGTTGTGTTTTTGAAGCAAATCCCAGATACAGCACCGTTTCATCTGCGAAGGTGTCAAGAAGAGCAGTTGGTCCTTCCGAGACGAGACAAGGGGGTGCTCAGTTGTGGGGGCATTTCAGTCAGCATGTCAGTGAGTTTCCGGCGTGAAGGGTTGTCTGCCTTTTTAACCTAAATGAGAATGAGTCAGTGGCTGTCCCGTTGCCATATCCCTGCACAGTCTCAGAGGGACTGTGCGCAGTCCTGCACAGAGGGAGGCCTGGGCCCCCGGAGCTTTGGGTGTCCAGGAGTGTGGGGGGATGGTTTGGACATCTCTGGTGGCAGGACGTTGCCTCACAGCCCATTGGAGGCAGGAGGCGTGTGCCAGTGTGTGAACCAATGCACTCAATGAGGGCAATGTTTCTTCTGAGTTGGCAGGTAGGGGACAGCGGGGAGCTGTGGGAAGGAGGTTCGGACCATGGGGAGAGGCAAGGCCAGGTGGCTGAGTGAGGAGAGCAGTAACGAGCAGATCACAGGGTGCTCTGGGCCGCTCATGAGAGCCAGCAGCTGATGCCCAGAACAAAGCTGTCGCCCAGCAGGGTAGTCTGTGAGTCCCCCACCCCACCCCACCCCATCAATATAAACCCCACGAGTTTATATTGATCAGGATGCTTTTCAGCTACCGGGTAACAGAACTCAACTCAAAATAGGTTAAATAAAAAGAAGATTGTTGGTTCACCTAACTGACTACGCAGGGCATGCTTCAGGCATAGCTGGATCCAGGTGCTCAAATAGTGGCATCAGAATCCAGTCTAATAGAACAGCGGAGGGTCAGCCCCACCAAAGTCACACAATCAGAGCACGGGGTGGGTAGAGAAAACCCAAGGTGCTATTGCCAGGAACAGGAGGATGTGCTGGGCAGGCAGGAAGCAGGTGTTCTCACCACGGGAACATCCACAGGTCCAGGGGTGGTCCAGGGCTAGAAATAGGGCAGAGCCAGAAGGGTCAAGCCCCAAACCCGGGGTGCGGCCACAAGCAAGATGGGCACCGCAGACTGGGAGCCCTGGGTCAGGTCCACCTGGTATGTTTAGTTGCCCACAGCAGTTTTAAAATCATAGAATTCCACAAGGCTGTCCAAGTTTCTGGTGGAAACCAAGAGATGCATCCACGCTGGGCCCATGATGCCACCAGGAAAACAGTCGTATCAGGGAATGCAGCCAGAAGCCCCTGCTGGCCGCAGTCTCCAGCGTTCCCTATTGCCCACCCCCAGAACACCCGCCTTGCCTGTGTTCTCACCCCTTCCATTTGGGCACTTGCGTCTGCACTTCAGGACCTAGAGGGGGTACCAAGGGTGGGAGAGGCTGAGAGAGTGTGGGCCCAGGGCCCCAGCCAGGTAGCATGAACAGGAACAGAACAGAGGGTGCAGGGGGCCCCACAGGCCCCCAGGAAATGCAGACAAAGTTTAGAGTATCCGGGCAGTGACGGCCAGCTCCTCCCAGCCACCCAACGGGGCCACCGTGTCCTGGCCATCCATCTCCTGCCCAGTCAAGCCCTGCTGGTCTGCTCCAGGGCCCAGGCCCAACGTGCCCTCCAGCCTGCAGCTCTTGGCCCCAGAAGCAGAAAAGCCCTGCAGTTCAACAGATCAAGATGGTTCCTACATTCTCCTCCCACCCACTCCCCAAAAGGCACACACTCATACACACACACGTCTTGGCAGCTGGCGAGCGCTAACGTGGCTGAATTGCTATTGGGGACTTTGAAGGAAGCTAATTAAAACCAGCTGAGATGTGAAAAGCTGGAAGGTGGCAGGAGCCAGGGACAACTTTCCATGGGGCTCCGGAGCCAACTCTCTGCCACCGCCAGCCGTAGTGTCCAGCCAGGCCCCGCGACAGCCCAGCCTGGCCAGAGGAGGGACCGGCCAGGAAACTGCCCCTGCACGAGGCCGAGAGCTGCACGCGGGGTTGAGGCAGGAAGGCAGGGTGTGGGGGTCGGGGTGGAGTGGCGGAGGGGCCACAAGGCTGCTCACCTCTGTGCCTGCGGGGTCACCAGCTGAGGCTCCAGGAGCAGTCCTGCCCTTCCCTGAGGGTGCTCTGCAGAGCACCCCACAGCCCCATCCCCCGTGGCCGGGGCTGGGGCCCCACACCTTGCACTCAGAGGAGCAGAGTGAGCTTCTTCAGAAGGTCCCTGTTGCACCCTGTTGATCATCAAAGCAATTGCCACTCCATGTCAGACACAGATGTTTAAAAAGTGAGCCGGTGAGGCCCCATCCCTTCCAATCCCCACCGCAGACTTCCAGAATTCTCTCCATGAGCACAGGCTGGCTTCTGTTTGCTTTTTACGAGATAGATCTCACTGCGCGCACGCCATGGGCACCTTGCTTCTCCATTAGGGTGGTACGGGGTTGGTACTGTTCCCATTGAGTGCATTTGTTCTCACACTGGCACACAACTCCTGCCTCTAGCAGGCTGTGAGGCAATGTCCTGCCACCAGAGATGTCCAAACCATCCCCCCACATTCCCGCCCCCCCCCCACCGCTGCTCCACCCTCATCTCTGCGACAGCCCCCCAGGAGCACCTGGGAGTCTGTGCTGCAGTGACCAATCCTGTCAATGGCGTTTGGGGCTGCCAGGTTGCTTTTCTGTTTCTTCCAATCTTTGCATAACCTTTCCAATCTTAGCATAAACATGTTATTTTAGAAAAAAAGGGGGGGGGGAAATCATCAGGCTGTGCCTACAGGCTTGGAGGTGGTTGCACATATCAGTCAGTCCTACCGATGCCCGAGGCAGTCTGTTGGGATGGCACCCGGCCTTTGCTCCCCAGCCGCCGTGACCCCAGCGGGTGCCGGCAGTCGGCCTCAGCGGGGCGAGTGGCAGAGCCTTAGGGGACCATGTCCCCAGGCAGAAACGGCTGGCCCAGAGCTCCCGTGTGCATGAGCCAGTGCACCTGCCTGCACGTGTGCGTGCACACCAGAGTCCCCCGCCTGTGTGTGCACACTCAGATGCATGCACACACACCGCCCTAATTCTCGCCTCCCCCAGAGCCTACCTGAGCAGGAACCTTGTAACAGGCACCATCTGCTGGACACTTGGGCCAGCGGAGGGAGTCACCAGGCCTCCAAGAACCGGCTCAGCCAAGGCACCACCACCGCCCCCCCAACAAGTGGAGCCCCAGGGGTGGGAGGGCCAGTGGTGTCATACCCATTTTTCTGGTGGGGAAGTGGAGTCCCAGAGAGATGCTTTCCTAACATCACTTTAAAACATCTACACTTTCTTTATCTTATAGCCAGGCCTGTCCATTCAACCTCAGGGCAATGGGAGAGATTAGCTAATATAAAAATGATGATAATGGAATAATAGCTTGCAGCCACTGAGGCATAGAACCAGCTCACTGGTTTCCATACAGTGTCTGATGTCACCCCACAGACCATGGGAGGTAGGGATGACCCGTTTACAGGTGGGTGAATGAGGCTCAGAGAGGTTAAGTCAGTTGCCTGAAGTCACACAGCAAAGAAGTGGTGGTGCATGTGCTCTCACCATGACACCATAATGCCTTTGGTCCCAGTCTCCCAAGAGGGGGCTGCCTGGCCTGGGCCCCCAGCTTGTGAGTGGGGCCAGGACCCCTCTCTCTGGGGTCAGCCGGCCTTGGGCTGCCACTCACACCATCTTCCCCTACAGATAATGGTCAGGGTGGTCCCACACAGGGGAGGCTACAGAGCCCAGAGGCCAAGGGCAGTGTCTGGCTTCTTAGTGCATGCACTGGGCTCCCTCCCACTGCCCAGGAGACAGAGAGGGGACCATGGGGACATGCTAGCTGGGCAGGCGATGGGACAGACACACTGTCTCCCCTTCCTCTTCTGTCCACTGGACCGGAGCCCATGACAATTGCATCGTTCAACCCCCGAGGCTCTGGTCCCTCACCCCAGAGCAGCGGTCCAGGGCAGTGTCACTCCAAGTGAAAGTCATCCCCAGGTCAGGGTCACTCCAGTTCAGGGTCACCCCAGGTCAGAGTCAGCTCGGGTCAGGGTCACCTCCAGGTCAGGGTCACCCCCGGGCCAGGGTCACCCAGGTCAGGGTCACCCCCAGGCCAGGTTCATCCCAGGTCAGGGTCACCCCCGGGCCAGGGTCACCCAGGTCATGGCTGCCCCCAGGAAGACCACCTTCCTGCAGCAAGGTGTGCACTGCCCTGTCCTTCCCTACCCTACACTCTCCCCACTCAAGAGCTTCGAACAAGCTGGGTCTCCAAGGTCCCCCCTCATGAGAGGAGAAGCCCCCAGTGGACTGGGAGGGCAGGACCCCGTGTGACCGGGCCCTGTGCCCACAGCCCCAGAGCTGCCCCTCTTGCTCTGGGGAGGGACTGACCTGGATGACTTGCCCCTCCAGGCCCACGGCAGCTCGGAGACCTCGGCTGGGCACACAGTCAGACACAGGCAGCACCTGGACTGGGGCTTCCCCTCCCTCAGAAGGGAGCGAGGAGGATAAATCCTGGCCACCAATGTCAGCACCAGCCTCCTGCTCTCACTGGCTGTGCCGTGATCTCGAAAGCCAGCTATTAGTACCTTCTGAGCCTCAGCATCCTCACCTGTAACACAGAGGAGGGAATTCACAGCCACTGAGCAAACACTACACCAGGCCTGGGACACCTGGCATCTCCTTTTGTCTCAGCGCAGTGCTGGGAGGTGGGGACTGGTCGGCAGGGTGGCAGGAAGGCTGTTACCGCGCATGTGCCGCACCCAGGCTGCCCCCCACCCCGGTAAGACAGTGGGAGAGACAAGCTCGCCGCGTCTTGTTCCCTTTGTAGCTTGGCGCCCAGGTAGCTCAGAGCTTAATTTGGCCCTCCCAACAGATTTTGGCTTCTGTCCTGACAACCTGTGGTGTAGGCACCATTTTTCCTGTGCCCCTTTTAGTCCTGGCTGGGGCAGAATTACAAGCTTTAAAGAAAGAAATTGGTGGGAGGGGAATTAAAGATGGAGGAAGAGAGGCAGGGGCTGCTGCCATCAGACCAGTGTGAGGGGACAGCCCTAACCAGCAGTCAGGGTCAGCACACTCCAGGGGCTCAGAGTCAGCCAGAGTCATTCCTGCACACACCCATGAGCACCAGCTGTATGCACAGCACTGCCTCCGGCATCTTCTCTCTCTCCTCCACGTGTGTGTGTGTGTGTGTCTCAGGCCCCCTTCCAGTCCCCAGTGCTTGGCTCACACAGGCTTCCTGCCTGGATGGGGCTTGCCCTCCTCCAACCGCTGCAGACCCTCACTGGCTCAAAGGCGGCCCCCTCCACCTCCACCTCGAAGGCCAGAGGGAGAAGACTCTGGGGCCGGGCTCCCCACGGCCATCAAAGAAACACATGGTCACAATGCCTTTTCAGTCCCTGCAAAATATTCCGCTGTCTTCCTTTCTTCCCTCCTTTTCTCCAGCTGATGAAAGAAAAACAGCCCGAGGGCTGGGGAGGGAGGGGCGTTCTGCGGGTCTCAGCCAGCGCCACCCTCGGAGGCCAACAGAGCCAGGACTTGTCTGGGATGAATATCCGCGTTATTTGGGCTGCACCCCTTAGGGCCGGGGCCCCTTGCTGGCCAGCCATCCACTTCGGGCCCCTCTGCAGGGAGGCAGGGACATGGGGGCTGTGTCTCCCAGGCTGCCAGCAGGGGTTATGACTCCAGAGACCCCCAGAGTGCAGTCCGTGGAGGTCCCCTGGGGGACCCTGGGCTCGGGCGTCCCTGATCTCACTCTGGCTTAGTTCCCCCCAGCTCTGCAGGTGCAGTGTCAGGGCCCCGGGGGCGCCACATGAAATGGGTGGAGGACAGAGGTGGGGACACGTGACTGTGGAGTCTGAGGTCACCCGGGCAAAACCAGGGTCTGTGATGGAGGCTGGCAGCCCGTCTGCTTGGGGAGCCACTGCAGAGCGGTGGGGGCACAGGGGTCCTCAGGGTGGCGATGTTCCCTCTCACATGCTGTGTGCGTGTCTTGTGTACATGCGCACACATGCTATAAAAACATACGTGCTTTATGAATGTAAGTAAATACACACTTTTATACGTATGTCCACTTCATGATGAAATTTAAAATAAAGCTGGATAAAGCAGGGCCAGGAGATATTAACAGAAAGTGCCGGGGACCCGGGTCAAGGTGGTCAAAGGACCCAGTGGTCAGAGGTGCCACTGGTCAGCCAGCACATGGGCAGGGAAGAGCCGTCCGCGGCTGTCTAGGGAGCAGGGCTCCAGCCAGAGGAGGCTGAGGTGAAGCCCCGGGCTGGGTGAACGAGGGCTCCGGGTAGGGCCCCTGCCCTGGAGGCTGTGGGGAGAACGGACTGGGGAAGGGGCAACAGGGGTGCAGGGGGGTGACCGCAGTGGCCAGTCTGCCCCCACCTTCATGTGGCATCTCCTCCAGGTCTGTCTCTCCTTTCTCTTCTAAGGACAGGGCCACCCTGACCTAGGATGGCCCATCTTGACCACCCCTACAGAGACCCTGTTCCCAGTAAGGCTGCATTCCCAGGTGCCTGGGGCGGAGGTGGGGGTGGGTGGTCAGGACCTGCTGACATCTTTGAGGGGACACAGTCCAGCCCACCCACCTCCCACCACTCACACTGCCTGGGTAAAGCAAGGGCACACAGACCTGAAGGAGAATCATACCCGTTCAGACTCTGCAAGGAGGGGTCCAGACCCCAGGCAGCCATGGCGGGGAGGTCTCTGAGGGACGTTCCCAGAACAGGGACCCTGGAGGGAAAGGCCCCAAGGCATTCTAGAAGGCCCAGGAGGCAGGACCCCGATAGTCCAGGGGCTCACAGCCAGGATGGGACTTGATTCCAATACCAGCAAAGCTGTGGAGCATTTGCAAAGGGGGATATGGCCCCCATCTGTGCTTGGAAAGACCCCCTGGCTGCTCTGGGGAGAGGGAAGTGCGAGAGGCCCCAGGGAAGCTGGGGACAGAGCATTGCAGACAGGAGATGGTCGCCTGGTCCAGTGAGAGAGGGGCACCAGGGATGCAGCCAGACGGAGACCAGCCCAGGTCTCCCGGCCTGCGGCCTGTAGGCTGTGTGTTCACGGGCAAGTGTCCCAGCCCCTCCCGGCCCATCTGCAGTGAGGATGAAGGTCCCCTTCTTGTCACACAGCTGGACAGGACCAGTGTGTCATCCAGGACTTCAGACCAGCCCCCCCGCCCCCAGTGTCCTGGAGACCGAGCAGACCCCTGCACCAGCCAACCCTGCCCTCCCCGGGGAGGAACCCCACCCTTACAGGCAGCTGCCAGCAGCAGGTCTGGAAAGGACCAGCCTGGGTGCTTGTGGTGGGCGGTCGGTGACAGACAGCTGCTGGCGCCTCCTACATGGGAGGGGAACCTGAACACATCTGTCCCTCCTGGAACCTAGGCCAGCCTCAGGCCAGGAAGATGCCCGGGTGCGGGCCTGGCACACCCCCACCCTCCCTCAGGCCACAGTGCTCAGCTTGCCCTCGGTCTGCAGAGCCTCCCCGGGCCCTGCCCTCTCTGCAGCCTGCTGTGTGGCCTGGGGCACAGGGCATAACCTCTCCGACCCCCACTTTGCCAGTGCAGGATTTTCCCCCTCCATCAGGGGTTCCAGCAATCCTAGAGCTTTCCAGGGCGTCGCAGGCCTTCACCAGACGTGGCGTCAGGAGACCTGAGTTCACATCCTGAGCACCCTAAACCTGGCCCCCTAGGGGGGACATGGAGGGGCACGGTGTCCATCCTTTCCCTGGCGCCTGGTGGGGAGCCTGGCCACAGATGAATGAGTGAGGGAGCCGGTGACTGAACTCATCCCCCCACTGAGGGCACAGCCTGGGGGGGCCTCCACCCACAGGAAGGTCACGGGAGACCAACCACAGCCCCAGTCGCCCCAGCCGCTTCAGCCCACAGTACTTATTTTGTCTTAGGTGAATTTGCTGCCAAAGTTTTAAAATGGGGAGATTTCACTTTAAAACCTGGATTTCTGGCCTTTCCTGAGAAATCAGAGGGCTGCCTCTGTGCTGGATTTCCCGGCTGAGCAGCTGCCCGGCGGGCGGGGCAGGCAGGGTGGGTGCCAGGCGCTCCTGCAGCCGTGGACCCGTCCGCGGGGAGGAGAGCGGGTGCCGGTGGTCTGGCCTCTTCCCCTCCGTGAAGAAACACATGTTGATGCGGGCAGGGTGCTTGGCTCCAGGGCACGGAAACGCTTATACTAAGGAAAAGCTCAGTCCAAGGGGAGAAACAGCCGAATCCACAGTGTGTCCGAGAGGATGGGACTGAGTGGTGAATCGCACACAGCCAGGTGAGCCCAGGGACTGCCCGACCTGGGGAGGGGCGAGGCAGGAGCAGGGGACAGACCCAGAGGGCTCCCCCTGGAGCCCCCCTTCCCTTTCTCCACCCTCGGGGGGGTGCGGACAGGACAGCAGGCACTGAGCGAGGGAGCAGCCGTAAATGAGAGGCTGGGACCGCGCCTTCCGGGAAGGGCCGTCGCTGCCCGCGGGGGCCGGCCGGCAGCCCTGTGTCTCAGCACCGAGTCGTGTGAGTGAGGGCCTGTCCCGTCGGCCTGCGGCCCCTGCTCCACAGCCCCTGGCTGTGCGCCCACCCTCGGGGTCTCAGCTGCCCCTTCTGTGCAGAGCTGGTGGGTGCGAGACGGGGCCTCCCTGCCCAGCTCCAGGCGAGGTTGCCGCCGGGTGTCGTGCCCAGGCAGGGGCGGGTGGCTTGGTGCTGGCGCAGCTCCGGCCAGCGCTGCCTCTGGCTCTGTGGCCTCGGCCTTTCCTTCTGTGGACAGCGGTGCCCCCTGCAGCCGGCCCTGGATGCGCTCTGGGGACAAACAGGCTGGGGAGGTACCCCGGTCCTGCCCCCTGCCCCACCCCCACCACGTTCTAGGAGGCGAGGTGACAGGTGCCATCAGGGGAGGGCTGGCAGGGAGGGCACAGAGGGGTCTTGGCGAGGCGGGGACCCTGAGCTCAGGCAGGGCAGCACAAGTCATGGACGGGGAAACAGCCTGAGGCTGAGGAGGAGCTGCCAGGCCCCTCAGTCTCAGACGCCGGGGCCTCTGGTTCCCTGCACTTGTCACACCTCGTGCCCCTCGACCATCAATCCCAAGGGTCACCAGGAGGAAGGAAGGGGCTCCCTGCCTGGTTCCCCTGCCAGCATGCATTCCCCCCAGAAGCCTTGGAGTCTGATGCTCCATGGCTCCCCAGTGCCCACGCTTCACCCCAACATGCTGAGTGCTCCCCACACATGGGCACCTGCGGGGTGGGCCTCAGGAGCCGGGAACAGATGTGGCCGACCTGGCAGGGATAATGAGAAGGAAGTGTGTGTTCCTCCCCTGCCCCCCGCCGGAGGAGCCCGGGGCCCCCAGAGTGCAGGTGTGATGCCGGGTGGGGAGTGAGCTGGCCAGGCGGCAACTCCCGGGAGACGGACAGACAGTGGCAGTGACAAGGCCCTCAGGTGGTCAGGGCCTGTGAGGGAGCAGGACAGAAGGTCCCACAGCTGCAGTGGGAGGCTGGGGGCCTGCAGGGCCACATCTCCCTCCTGCCCTCCACCCTCTGGAACAGCCAAGCCCCGCAGATGCCCTCAGGGAGGGCAGCCTCCTGCCCCTGGGACCAGGGGCTCCGTGGTGCCAAGCCGCTGCAGCCAGAGGCCCACAGCCACCCCGATCGGCCCCTTCTGAGCTCTGATCACCCACCACAGTGAGGGCACCCGGGGGAGGCTTTTCAGAGGGGCTTGGTCAGCCGGGTCTGGCTGGCCAGGGCAGAGCTCGGCCAAGCGCTTGGAGCCCAGCTGCCCAGAGACAGCCAAGGCCGTGCTGTCAGAGGACAGGCTCGCGGGAACGTGAGGGGATTGTCCTTTCCCGGGCCACTGCCAGCCGTGTGGGCACGGCTGGTCCCATTTAGGCACCAGGATGATGGCAGACGTCCCTCACCACCGAGGAAGCCCCTGGAGCAGCTGGGACCCGCAGCGGGACTCCAGCCCCCCAGGTCCTCTCAGGACACAGCCTGGCTTGTCCGCAGATGATAAGGCAACAGGAGAGTGGGCAGAGCTTGGAAGTGGCCGAAGCGGAGCACCTATCCCCCAGCATGGAGGAGC
This sequence comes from Cervus canadensis, assembly GCF_019320065.1. Taxonomy (NCBI): domain Eukaryota; kingdom Metazoa; phylum Chordata; class Mammalia; order Artiodactyla; family Cervidae; genus Cervus; species Cervus canadensis. The sequence continues at coordinate 51,505,529 of NC_057403.1, read as the reverse complement.
CGAGGCCCCCACATGCCAAGTCTCGATTTTCTCATCTGTAAATTGGGTTGAGTGCCTGCCTGCTTCCCAGCCGTGGGGCCATGAGCCCAGTGGGCAGCAGGCATCTCATTGAATCGATTGCCCGGGGTATGTCACCTGACACACGGCCCCCCACAACCCCCGATGCAGCAGATCCCCAACTGTCCAGGGCCCCCCACCTGGCTGCTGCCCAGTGGGCTTCACTAACCCTCTGGTTCTGAGGAATGAAATCATAATCACTTTTAATTGAGAAAGGAGGCTGATAGGATTCTGAACTTGATAGGACAGTAATTAAGCTGCCGAGGAAGCTCATTAATCTTGTCACTCAGGAGATAGCTCGTTAAAGCCCGCCATCCCTGCATCCCCGCCAAGCACAGTGACCTCTCCGCAGGCCCCTGCTTCTCACGGGAAGGCCCCGTGTGGGGTGACATGGTTGCTTCCAAAAGCCAGAAGGCTTCCAGGCCCTGTTTGGGGGTCTCAGGCACAGGGTGGGAATTCCAAGGTTGTGTCCCAGTTCATTTACTTCCCTCAGCCTCAGCCTCCTCTCCTGTAAAATGGGTCTGATGTATACTCCACCCCAGGCTGGCTGGCAGGTGAGATGATGGCCTGGGGCTCACTGTCCCGAGGCCTGGAAGAGCCAGGAGCAAGCCCGGCCCAGGGAGGCCCATAGAACATACAAAACAGGCCCGATGCATTACAGGGTCCCACCGCCCCTCTGCAGCCTGGTCCCTGCTGTCTGTCACACGTCAGGATCACAGGGTGTCCAAGCTTCCCAGGCACACTCTGGCCCCAGCCCAGGCTTCAGACCAAGACTCGGCCTCTGGGTGCTGGTCCTCGACCCACCCTGAACAGCGGAGTTCTGGAAGCCCGTCTCTCATGTGAGGGCCGTGGAAAGGAGAGGGTGTGGACAGAGCCCCTCTAGGCACCGGCGCTGTAACGACAGTGCCCGCGGACTCTGCGTCACAGGTTGACAGAGGACTGCCAATGTTTATAACCAAGAGTCACATGTGGATGATTGGAGGGTCAATTGGAGGCAAGGATGGAGACAACCTTTCCTACAAAATCAAAAGTGCCCAGAGCCTTGAACACCCTTCAACCTCCAGAATGTCTCAGCCTGGCCGTGACCCCAGGCTCCAGGACAAGGGCAGGCCCAGGGGCTGCGGGGGCTTTTTCAGAACCACTACACCCCATTTGGAGTGATGTCGCCCTTCCCTTCTCTGGGAGGCCAGGAGCTGGGCCTCCTCTGGCCCCCAGCTTCTGTTACCGGCTGATTCGAGTGTCGCTGGGCTGCTGCCCTCCTGGTCTCTGCTGCTGTGTGGCCTTGGGCAAGCTCCCCCCTCTCTGAGCTGCCATTCCCCACTTGTGCAGGGAGCTCCCTGCGCGAGGTGCTCCCAGGGGTGCTCATGTGGAGTTCTGGAACCAAGCTGCCCCCAGGTCCCTCTGAAGAAAGTGCCCCATTCAGCATGGCTTTCAAGGTGGCCTCCGCGGAGACCCGGCCACTATCTCTTGTGCTTGCAGCCCCACCACCCTCCCTGCCCTGAGCAGCCTGGCATGGACGAGCTGCCTGTCGGCTCTGGGATGGTCGGCGCTCACTCCATTCACCTGGGACTTGGGTGGGGGTTTCCCGGGGCCACTGAGCCCCAGTATGCTCCTGCAGATGGGACCCCGGCAGTCCTGACAGTGGTGGGGTGGGGGGAGAGACCCTCCAAGGCCAGGCAAGGGGCAACCAGAGTTCCTTGGACAGAGCTTGGTACACTTAACTTCTAGGGTGTAAGACCTGCTCCCAAAACATCAGCCTCACCAACAAACATTCCTGGACCCGGGCACTATGTGGAGAGATGGGGAGCCTGAGGGTGCTGTCTGTGCACCCCCACACCTGCCTCCCCCCAGCAACTCCCCACCTGCTGGCTGCTGCACACAGAACATCCTGAGGCCCCATCTAGAAATGCGGGCCAGAGGCAGAGAGCGGGCAGCCCTGCACAACCCTGGGAGGGGTGTGGGGGCATGCGTGTGGTGTGCGCATGTGCATGTGTGCATACATTCATGCGTGTGTGCAAATCCGTATGTGAGGGTGTGTGTCCCCATGTCCGTGGACTCATCTGCCTGTGGGTGCCTGTGGGCCCAAGCGTGTGCAGCTGTGTGTCCTGCACACCCCCTGGTGGCCCCCCAGACCCTGAGCCCCAGGTGAGGCCTGGGCCCCAAGGTCCCCAATGCGTGTTTCGTCCTGTTCCGTGACATTGTGCTTAGGTGGGTGGGGGCGCGCCCGCTAACAGTGACCACAGCGCTCCCGGAGGTGCCTGGCGAGGTCAGCTGGCGGGCTGGGCAGACCCAGCTCCTCTGCTGCCGGGCTGGTCTCCCGGGGGGTTTGCAGAGGGGCAGACAGTGGGGCCTGAGCAGCGTGACCTGGGCACCCATCGGGCAGCCTGCTTGCGGAGGCGTGTGGTTTGGCAGAGGCAGGCGGCAGGGGGGAAGCGTGTTCCCCAAGAGACTGACAGGTGGGCCTCGGGGCAGAGGCTTCCTGGCGCAGGTGGCCTTGGAGCTGGACCAGAAGGAGGGAAGGAGGGACACCCCCAAGGGCCCGGCCCGTGCAGGGGTCTAAGCAGGAGCCGCCTGGCATGCGGCAGCACAGAGGGTGGCAGGGGTGAGTAGGTACCAGGGAGGTGGCGGCAGATGAGAGCAGAGGGCAGGGGGGCGGGAGGGTCCAGGCAGCCTGTGTAGCCCCCTCGACGGGTGGGCACTGAAGCAGGCGCTCAGGAATGATGGCACGAGATCCCCCATGGCCACGGGCAGTGCTGAGGGCTCCTGCCTGGGTCCCAGTGTCCTGACCTCTGCAGACTGTTCACCTGTCTTCCTCTTGAGTCTCCAGCCCTTCCCTGCTCAGCCTGTGGGCCAGTGTGGTCCCTCCCATCCTGCTGTTTGGGCACCGAGGTCCTTGGAAAACTGCTGGTGTCCAAAGAGCACCAGTCAGCACAGGCGTCAGGGGTAGCCCTTCCTGGGAGTGGTGGCCAGGCCCAGAATCACCTTTGATTTCGGCGGCTCTCCTGAAGCCAGGTGGTCAGCTGCGCCAGCAAGCACGTCCATATCCACACAGGCCCTTGGGATGTGCCAGATGAGACACTGCAGTCCGGCAGCTGAGGCCAGGGCGCGGCTTCTTGGGCAGAGCCAGGCGTGGACAGATAGCCCTCATCTCTTCCTGTGTCCACCCTGCCCCAAATCGTTCTGCACCCCCTGGTCCATCCTCCTTCAAGGCCCTGCTTGGACTTCCAGGGCTCCCAGCACTGTCAGAGTTAAGGTCCTAGTTCTGCGTCATGTCCAGAGTGCAGCCATGTGGTGTCAGCAGGCTGTGGGACTTGTTCTAGGAGGAATCAGCCAAGAACTAAGTCAGGAGCCTTTTCACACCCCCCCTCCCCGCCCCGAATATGGGTCTCAGAGGAACAGGAGGGATGGAGGCATTCGCGGCTTCCGTGGGCAATGGGTCCAGCCTTTCAGCACGAACCCCTGGCAGCCCCGCGGCCGCCTCCCTGTCAATTGTGAAGACATCGTTTTCTCCCCACGTGCTCCTCTTATCTGCCTCCTGTTAAAGGATCTCAAATATGCACCCCGATAAGGTGGAACGCACCCCCGCTTCCCAGTCCCATCCAACACCAGCCTCCACTTTCCCCCAAAGTAATTAAGATAAATGCAGCTGATAATTTGCCCAGGATTCTTAAACAGACCCTCGGGCCATATCTCAGATATAATTTTACCTGCTAAGGTTTATCTGAGCACTCGGGTAACAGATAGTTTTTAAGCAAAGCGGCAGCTTCTGAAGCAAAAGGAAAGGGGAATGTTTGTAAAATAAATGTCACAAGGAGCCGCCACAGCAGCCCCTCAGTGTGGGCTGTGCCGACCGAGACCCCGCCTCATCTGGGCCGGCCACCCTGCTCCGCTTGCTGGCCAGGATTTGGAGCCCGTCGTGGGGCTGGCTGGGAAGGGAGCTGGGCTGGGCATGGAGGGGACACAAGAGAGCAGCGTGTGGGGGAGGCTGGTGGGGGGCAGTCATGGGGCGGTGCCCAAGGCTGTGCCCCTCATGCTTTTCCAGCCACACTAGTCAGGGATGACCTGGAGCGGAGATGATCCGGTTGAGCTGGCTTGCAGGGTGTCCATCAGGGATTAGGCTGGCGGGGGGTGTGGGGGGCGGGCTGGTCCAAGCCACGGGCCAGCAGTGGTGCAGGCACGGGTGGCCAGGCAGCAGGGCCAGTGTCCAGGGAGGCACAGCTCAGGGCACTTGGCCTGGACGGGCAGCCAGAGGCAGGCAGGGGTCTATAAAGGGGCCCGGGTTGGTGCCTCCCAGGGGAGCATTGTGTCTGGGGGTGGCAGAGGGTGGAAGGGGATGCCAGGGTGGGGGGCAGGGTCCTACTCCAGGCTCTGCCTTAGACAGGCCAGTCTTCTGGGACCCTCAGTTTCCCCATCCACACCTGGTCAGGCTGGAGCCTGGCTGCCCATCACAGCCTGGTCTACCTAGCAGCACCTACATCTTGCCTCCTGATCGGTGTCTAGGATGGGGGGGCGGTGGGCCTAGAGTGTGTGTGTCCACGGCATCCCTGATCCGCCAGTAAGACCCCCGGTGGCTGCCCCCTCGCCAGCCTGCTCACCAACCCAGTTTCACCACACCTCCTGGCCAGGGGACCCATCCCCCACACCGTACCTGAGGGACCCTTACCCAAGGCCTGGCCACACATGGCCGAGGGTCACCTCCTCGGAGGGGCTTCTCAGACCCCTGTGCCTGCTACTGTCAGCCGGACCCTGCTTCCTCCCTCTGCCGTGGTCACGACCGGCCACTGCAAGCTCCATCCCAAAAGGCGTCACGCCATGCTGCCCTCACCCCATGGGGACCAAACCCCTCTCCAAGCCTCTGTTCCCACCTGTAGCAGGAGTGAGCACTGACCACGAAGGGGGGCCATGAGGTCAAGGTGGTGTCCACACGGTCCTCTGTGGTCACTGCCGTTGCCTCTGCATCATCCCCTAAAGCTGCCAGCTCCTCAGGGAGGGACAGATGATACAGGAGAGGGGACAGCTGCCCAGCCTGCCCCCGCCCACACCTGCTCCCCATGCCTGTCCGGTCACCCAGTGCCCAGCCAGCAGAGGCCACACACGGGCGCCGCCAGGCCAAGGCCAGGATGGAGCAAGCGTGCAGCCTCCCCTCACAACCTCGTCCAATGCTGACCACTTCCCATGGCCAAGACAGGACAAGGGGACGAAAGGGCAGACGCCTCTACCCCACCTCACTGTGGGCCTCGCCCCTCACAGGTGGAAACCAGAAGGGCCAGGTTCCTGCCTGTTTAGAAGGTGTGGCCCCACCCTGATGAGACAGACATTCTAACGGGGAAGTTAAACACACCCACATCTGGGCAGGTCGGCAGCAGGGAGACCGAGGAGACCGCAGGGCCAGAACCAGGTCTACTGCCGGCCAGAGGTCCCGAGTCACAGAAGATGGGCGGCCTGAGGGGTCAGCAGCCCCAGCCCCTCATCTAGAGCAGAGGAAACTGAGGCCGCAGGGCCCGGGGAGCTTTGGCAGCAAGGGGGGTGGTGGAGCAGAAAGCTCTGACCCAGCAGGGCCATCTGTGCTGAGCTGCCCAGACACCAGGTGTTGGGGGACAGCCCCCTGCCGAAGGCTCCCAAAATCATTCCTGCTTCACCAGTGGACATACACATAACTGAAAGGGCTTCTTGGAAGAGGCAGGCTGTAGAGGAGCCTGGAGGAGCAGTGACTGCATTCAGAGTCAGCGTCTGCGGGCTTAGTGTGCGGTTCCGTCCAGCCTCCCAGCCACAAACCTTTGAGGCCAGAGCTGTGGTCATCCCATTTTATAGCCAGAAGTGCTAGAGCCAGGATTCAAGTCCGGGCCGAGCTGACCCCCTTGCCAATGGTCTCCCTTTAGAAGTGAGTGGGAATTGGGAAGGTGGGGGAGAAGGCGGGGGCATCTGCGCAGGGGCACTGCTTAGACAAAGGCCTGAGAGGGTCCAGGGGAGTGGGCAGGAGTGGGCAGGAGGGCCCGGATCAAGGACAAGAGGCCATAGCTGAAATGGGGCAGGTTGAAAGGAGAGGTGAGGGCAGAGGGTCAGGAGCAGAGCCTGGACTCTGCTGCAGCCTGGGGTCCATGGGGAGGGGGCACCGGAGGGCAGGGGCCCAGGCCTGCAGCAGGACACCCCTCACCAGGAGCTGCCACCCATACCCAGCTGGAGCCAGCCAGCACCACCGAGGGCTTGAGTTACCCAGAGGCTGGGGCCAGGTGGTGTTTCTGAGTGAAAAGGAGACGCCTGCACTCCTGGAGTTCCCGGGGGCAGGCCAGGGTCTGGGGGATTGGATCTCCCCACTTCAAAGGGGCCCCAGGCCTGCTGAAACCCACACCGGCCAGAACCAGGGGGCTTTGCCAAGAGCCTGGGCAGGGATGGGAACCCAAGACCAGGCAAATGCTGCCCCCTGCCTGCCCCACTGTCTGAGCACCCAGGACGGGCCGTCAAGTCCCTGAAGGGGCAGCCAGGCTGGGGTGCCCTGGGTGCTGCAGGCAGAATGTGTGGCCCATTAGCTCTGCCCACAGGTCCGCACATGGAGCAGGGCCACCTCAGGAAGAGAGGGGCCCTGAGGTGGGGCCAAAGTGCAGAGCCACTCGGTCCTGCACAGGGCAAGCATGGTCCCCGGAGCCCTGCCTCACATTGCCCCATGTTTGCTGCATGCTATGTGACTTGGACAAGTCACACAATCTCTCTGAGCCTCAGTTTCCTCATCTGTGGTTCCTGTTGATGTTTCACAGCAGAGGCAGAGGCAGTCACTCACCACCATGTGACAGACGCCTGACCTAGTGTCTGGCAGAAATGGTGAAGATCTCTGAATGCATGAAGGAGTGAGTGACTGAATGAAGAAGTGAGTGACTAAATGAAGAAGTGAGTGACTGAATGAAGGAGTGAGTGAATGAATAAGTGAATGAGTGAGTGAATGAATAAATGAATGAGTGAGTGAATGAATAAATGAATGAGTGAGTGAATGAATAAATGAATGAGTGAGTGAGTGAATGGGAAGCTGCAGGGAAGATCTCTGCCTCCTGCAGGCCCTCCCCAGGACTTGGCCTGCCCCACTCCAGGCAAGGGCACGCTTCCCGCCCTGTGATGCCAGAAATCTCCACATCTCAGGATTCTCCACATCTCGGGGGTGGGGGGGGGATGCAAGTCGGCACAACCACCAAGAATTGTCCTAGTTGTTCCCTAATGCTGTGTGACACATAGCAGCTTGAAATCTACGGGTTTCTGTGGGTCCGGAATTTGGGCAGGTATTCTTTTCATCAGTCGCCAGTCGCCACGTCCAGCCCCTGTTGCAGGGGAGGGACTTGGGCTCCACCTTTTGGAGGGACGAGGATCAAAGAATTTGTGGCCAAATGTTGAAACCACAACAGTGGTTAACCTGACCATGTCTTTAGATCACAAGTGCATTTGCCCTTGACCATGCTGTTTCTTCCTTGTGTTTGTTCTGCTGGTCTCCTTACACATGTTCATTGCTCTACTACTTATAAAGGCCCAGAGAGGACAACCCAGCACCTGTCCACCCAGAAGGGTCTGGGTGTAGGCGTAGCTGTTCCGCAGAATGTTCCATAGCTGTGTGTTGGTGGAGAGGTGGATAGACAGACATCAGCCAGGAGTTGCTCTAGGGGTGCTGTGGAGGTACCACCAAGGTTCAGATGCAAAAAGTAATGCACAGTGGACTGTGTGTGCAGTGGACTGTCTCTTGAAGAAAGGGGGAGAATGGAAATATTTATTTACATTTGCTGGTATTTGCATCAAGAAACTCTGGAAAGAAACACAAGAAGCTGCTTCCTGTGCTGACCCAGCAAGGCAGGGAAAGAGTATCCGTGGGCTGGGGGTGGAGATGGGGGCATTGTGGAGACCTCTCACTTCAGACTTTCGAACCACAGGAACCTGTGATCTATGCACATGAAATACCACAACAAGAAACGTAAAATCACCCTTAACCCAGTGCGAAGGCAGCCAGCTGACCCCAGCCCTGCAGCCCAGCCCTGCCCCCGCCCCACCAGGGCTGGGGGTCCCCCAAGCTCACCCAGCTCCCCACAGCCCTGCCCTCAGCAGCTTTCCGGGGGCTCTGCAGGCGCTATGCTCCCTCGCCAGCTCCCCCTGGGGCTCTTGGTCCCCAGCCAAGCACCAGAGTGATGCTGACATGCTCCCCATTTTCTTTGCAGCCAAGAAATCCCCACCCACAAGGAAGCTGCGCAGCAATCCAGCTGAGGGCCGACTCCCAGGTTTGTAGAAGGGATGGCCGGCGTGGACACCAGAGCTGCCCGGCCCGGCCCCCACCTGCCCCACTGCCCCGTCTCCCTCCATCTTGCTCGCTTACTCGGGAAGTGCATCTCACCCATAAATCAGGGGTGACAATAACGCTCTGACCTCTCAAGCCACTGAGAGAACGAGAGGAGTGATGGGACGCACTCTGTGCCCTGGTCCACAGCAGGGCCCACGGGAGCTCAGGCCTCTGTTCTGCCATCATTATCCGTTCAGCACACGGCACCCAGGAGCCCTGCCCCCAAGGGCTGTCAACCCTTGGAGACCTTGAAAGGGGAGCTGAGGACTCGCCTGGGGCAATGCAGCCCAGAGCAGGGGCAGGCCTCCACCTTGGAGGGAGGACCTCCCCAGTAGGCAGGACTGGCCTGGCTGAGGAAGGGGCAAGGTGGGTGACAAGATGCCCTCTGCTGTCCGGCACCTGGACCACACCCCCTGAGTCGAGGAGTCCCTGCCCTGACCTCAGAGCTGGCGGCTGACCTCCCTGGACTGCCCCAGGAAAGCCAAGGAAATAAGTGAGGTGACCAGCCAGCCCCAGGCTTCCTCTGAGAATGAGACCCCCAGCACTGGGGTGGGAGTGGGGTTGTGGGGTCACAGAGACAAGAAGGGGGGCCTGGGGCTCCCCTCACCCAGCGTCTCCCTGCACTCCAGAAGCTCAACGTTTGGGGTGGGGCTTTTCTCCAGAGGCCTGTGGGGGCTGAGCTTCGCTTGAGGGTCATGAGCACACGGCACACACGTGTGCCCCAAACAGCAGGTCAACTCAGGGCCCAGGAAAAGGAGCCATCAGCTTCCGGAGGCTGGGGGTCCGCTGCAGGGGCAGCAGGTGGGAGCCTTGGCCAGACCCACCCTCTGTCCTTCCTGGGCTGTTTGCCCTGGCATCTAGTGCCCATTACCCGCACTGTGAGGCCTCTGCAGGTCTGGAAGCAACGTGCCACATGGGGCCTTCCTGCTCAGGGCCCGGCTGGCGCCCCGCAGGGCTGCTCGGGGGTGGCCAGGGTCTTCCCACACCTCCGGCCCCCAGCAGCATTCGCTCTCTTTGCCTTCTTCCTCCCCACCCCCAGCCCACCCCCACCCACTAAGCCCTTCCTCAGTCTGGCAGGAGCTCATCTTCCCTCATCTCTCGAGGGACCATCGGAGCCAAGCCGCCACCCCTAAAAGGGAAGGCTGTGTGCCCACCACTTCTGCTCCAGCCTGCCACACCACCACAGAGCCACAGAGCCACTGTCCCCCACTTACTCTGTCCTTTTCTTGCAGGCTCATCAGGACCATGCGAGCAGGCTTCTCCAGGGCTCCTCGAGGGGCCAGGATGGCCACCCAGCCCGCTTTCTGCGGCCCTCCTCGGACCACAGCATCCTCCTAGCGCCCAGGACGGAGGGGCCATGCCTGGGGAGCAGCCCCTCGGAGCGCCACCCCCAACCATGACTGGAGACCTGCAGCCCTGCCCGGCGGCCAGTGGCACGGGGGGCCCCCTGCGGCCCCCCGGAGAGATCAGTGCCCTGGCCAACAGGACCACCAAGGCCATGGGCAGCAGGACCCAGGCCATGGACGACCCCAAGACCCAGGTGCAGCAGGCTGGGAAGGGGGTGGCCGAGGCCCCGCTGCCCAGAGCGCAGGCCCTGAGCAGCGGCCCCGGCAAGGCCAGCGGCCCCCAAACCCCAGCGGGGAGCAACCTCGTGCAGGCTCGTGTCCGGCGGGCAGGCAGGGCAGCCGGCAGCCCCCAGCAGCTCTACAGTTTGAGCATCGCCAGCACAAGGCCCAAACCCACCCTGGATGGGAAGACCCCTGAGGGCCTGCAGCCCAAGGCCCTCCGGCCCCTAGACGCAGAGATGACCCCAAGCCAAGGGACCAGAGCCGGTCTCAGGCCCGGCCGTCCCAGGGCCGAGGCCTCCCCTGCCCCGGAGGAGCTCAACTTCCAAAAGTGCTTCCAGGAGACCCCCTCCAGCTTTACCTCCACCAACTATACCTCACCGAGTGCCACCCCTGGGCCCCCACCCCTCAGGGCCCCCCAGAGCAGGGGCACTAGCCCCTGTCGGCCAGCCTCCTACCTGGAATTCCAGGCCGGTGGGGCTGACGCCTGGCCTCCCCCAGCTGAGAACAGCTTCCCAGGTGCTAGTTTTGGGGTCCCCCCGACTGAGCCGGAGCCCTTTCCAGAAGGCAGCAGCCCCGGGGTGGCAGCCTTTCAGTACCCCTTCCCAGAGCTGCAGGGGGCCGGCCGGAGACCCTTCCCAGAGGACACGGCCGGGCCCAAGTACCCCGAACGGGCAGTGGTGCTCGCCTTCCACCAGCCTCGGGGAGCATGGCCGGAAGCAGTGGGCACGGGCCCGGCCTACCCCCTGGCTACCCGCCCGGCCCCCCCACCCCCACCCTGCTACTCCAGCCGACCCGGCGGCCTGGAGGCCCCCAGTGACCTTGGCGGTGTGCTCCCTCCCCCTAGTGCTGCTCATCCGGCCTCCAACCCCTTCTCGGAGAGCACAGCCACCTTCCGGGACAGTTTGCACGAGACCATGACCAAAGTGCTCCCTGAGAGACCTCCTTCAGCCCATGAAGGGCTAGGGAGCCCCAGGGGGCCCCCAAACTCCTTGTCCCAGAGGCAGTTTCCAGGGCAGGCCTATGGAAGCCCCGGAGCCAGTGGAGTGGGCACCAGCCCAGGGCCTCGGGACACAGAGCTGGCCGCCTCAGGGCCTCCCACCGCCAGACTGCCCCCGCTGTGGGACCCCGCCCCGGCCCCTTACCCTCCACCTCCCCTGGGTCCCCCAGCCACCACGTTCTTCGAAGCCCAGCCCAGCCCAGGCCAGCGGCTCAACCTGCCCCAGAGCCCCCCGCTGCCCTGGCCCCAGGTGCTCCCGGCCGCCGGACCCGGCTCCCACCGAATGGAGATGCTGAACCGGCTGCCTTTCCCCCCAGGGGCCCCCGAGTGGCAGGGGGGCAGCCAGGGAGCCCCGGGTGCTATGGGCAAGACAGCCGGGCCGGGCGAGAAGCTGGCCGTCCTGAGAAACAGCCCGGGCCAGCACAGCAGTGGCTCCCCTGGCCTGTTTGCCTACAATGGGCTGAAGGACCCGGGAGCCCAGCCCCTATTCTTTGGGGCAGCCCAGCCACAGGCCTCACCCCGGGGACCCCCCGGCCTGCCCCCACCCAGGGTGGTGGGAGCCTCCCCCAGTGAGTCCCCCTTGCCCTCCCCGGCCACCCACACGGCCAGCAGCACCTGCTCATCACTCTCTCCACTGTCTAGCAGCCCAGCCAACCCCAGCTCGGATGAGAGCCAGGTGCCTGGGCCGCTCGCACCCTCTGCTTTCTTCCACCCGGCCCCTCACCCCCAGGAAGCTGGCAGCCCCTTCCCATCCCCTGAGCCCTCACACAGCCTCCCCATCCACTACCAGCCAGAGCCAGCCAAGACCTTCCCTTTCCCCACAGAGGGGCTGGAGGAGACCCCGTTCCCCAATTCGGGGCTCCAGGCGGGCAGTGCAAGCCTGGAGGGCTTCCCCCAGGGGCCGCCCCCCTACTCCGCCCACCACTTCCCCCTCAGCAGCGCCAGCCTGGACCAGCTGGACGTGCTCCTCACCTGCAGGCAGTGTGACCGGAACTACAGCAGCCTGGCCGCCTTCCTGGGCCACCGGCAGTTCTGCGGCCTGCTGCCAGCCAGGGCCCAGGACAACCACCAGCAGCCCCCGGGTCTCCCCGTGACCCCCAGAGTGCCCGCCGGCAGGACCCCAAGCCCACTCAGCCACACCAGGACAGCTCCCTTCCTGCTGGGCGGAGACCTCCGGCCCGATGGCAGAGACGACCCCATGAGGACGAGCTTCCTGCCCAGCTCCACCGCCACCCCCTTCCCGCTCCCCACAGGGGACCTGGACTTGGAGGACGCTGCCAAGTTGGACAGCCTCATCACGGAGGCACTCAATGGCCTGGAGTACCAGTCTGACAACCCTGAGATCGACAGCAGCTTCATTGATGTCTTCACTGACGAGGAACCTTCAGGGCCCAAGGGCCCCGCTGCCGGGCAGCCCCCCAAGGCCAGGCTGGGGGCAACACCAGATAACAAAGCCCCAGCCCCAGCCCCACCCCCAGCAGCGGATGTCCCGCTGGAGACCCAGCCCCGCCAGCCTGGGGATGGGGGCTACCCAGCCGGCCCCAGGCCCAAAACCCGCTCCCTGGGCCCAGCACCTGCAGAGACAGATGGGGCCAGCCTGGCTGGCCAGCAGAGGAGAGGAAAGCGGTTCAAGTTGTTTCAGAAAGAGCTGGACACAGTTAACACCACCAAGAGGCCTGGCAGGGGCTCCAGGGCCGCCCGCCTGAGGCCACGGAGGAAAGGCCGGGCTGAGGCCCGCCCACGGGATCTCAGAACCCAGGCCCCCAAGAGCCACACAGACCCCGGGGGCCGGGCCCTGCTGGTGGAGACCAGGAGCTCCCGGCGCCTCCGACTGTCCCCCGGCCAGGATTGCAGGCGGAGGCGGGCACGGGGCGGCACCTGGAGCAAGGAGCTCATCCACAAGATCGTGCAGCAGAAGAACCGGGCAGGTGGGCGCAGCCCAGCCCCAGGTGCCTTGGATGGCGGGCCCCAGCACTGCGACTGCGCCTCCGAGTCTGAGGAGGAGGACGGACCGCGGCCCCCGGGCTCCCGCTTCAGAGGCCGGCCCCGCCCCAGCGGCCGGCGATGGCGCCGGGGCGAGAAGAGGAAGGAAGTGGACTTGACCCCAGGCCCCAGAGAGGACGGGCAGCAGCAGAAACCCAGGAAGGTGGTGAAGCAGGAGGCTGCGAGGTCTGGGGGCTACCCGGGCCCCGAGGAGCTGGGCAGGCCTGAGCCAGGCCCCAGGGCCCAGGGCCCGTCGCACAGCCCAGAGGCTGGAGTGGACCCGGAGGAGAAAGGCCCCCAGCTTCTCCTACAGGATCTCACTGGTGCCGAGACCCCAGAGGAGAGTCCTCCGCCTCCGGGCTTCCCTCAAGACACTGAGACCCCTGAAATCGCTGATGACCTTCCTCCTGATGCCATGGAACTTCACAAGGAGGCTCCAGACTCCTCTCCAGCTCCCTGCAGGGGAGGCGGCCCCTGCCCCCCAGCCCCCGAGCGACCACAGCTCCACAGGGAGGACACAGTGCTGCCCCTCGCAAGCTCACCCACATTGGGTGCACATCGGTGCTTGGAGCCAGTCACCTCTCAGGACAGAGAGGACCTGCCTGCCTCTCCATCCGGAGAATCACTGGTGCCTGTCGCTAACGCTGTCCACACGGTCCACTTGGACCCTAGCACCCTCTTTGTGAAGAACCCTGGTCTTGGAGAGTCCATGGAGGCTCCAGCTGCCAGAAAGGGGCCTCAGCCCTACAGCAGCCCCCGCAGTGAGCTGTTCCTCAGACCCAAAGACCTGGCCGGCTGTTTCCACAAAGACCTGGGCTCCCACTCCTCAGCCCCAGACAGCCCACAAGCCATTAGGGCACGCCTACGCCAGGATGACCACAATGCCAGTTCCCCAGATCCAAAGCCACCCAGGAGCCCGCCCTACACAGGTGTCACAGACCCAGGCAGAGACCAATCAGCGCTGGCCTTGGAGCCCACGCCCCTCCCCTCGGGGCTGCCCGGGGACAACTTCCACCCGCCAACCTACGGCAGCCTCTCTGGGCACAGGGACACCCCTGAGCTGCGTGCGTGTGCTGCCACTCCCCCGAGGAAACCCCAGCTAGACCCACCGTACCCCTCGCTTCTGCCTGAAAGGGGCTGGTCCCTGCTGGAGGAAGTGTCCCCGGTGCCACCCAGCCATCCGGGCTTTTTTCCCAGCCTCTTGGGGGAAAAGACTCTCAGTCAGCAGTGTCCCAGTGAAGGGTCCGTGGCCACCAGCCTTAGCGCTCTGCCCGCCAGGGCTGTCGAGGGTAGCACCACAGCTACCTGCGACCTGTCCGAGGAGGAGTTGGAGATCAAACGGCTGGTCACGGAACTGGAGAGTCAGCTGCAGAGCAGAGAGCCGTGCAGGGCCAGCACCACTGGTCCCGGGGAGTCGAGTCCACACGGGGAGGGGGCAGACACCACGGGGGGCGCCCTGGCGAGCCCCCAGGAGGAGTGGCCCTCACCCTTGACCCTAGGAGAAGCAGCCTTGGCCCCCAGCACCCACAAGGACATGGTTCCTCAGGGTCCTTCCAGCCCCGTGGGGGCCAGCCTCAGTTTCCAATTAGTGCAGAAAGCCAGAGTCTCAAAGACAAGGCTCCCCAGAGCCGAAGGAGGCCAAAGGGCCCACCAGGAAGTCTGCGTACCGGACCCCGTGTCAGATGTGGGGAGTTTAGCGAAGCGCTGCCCAAGCCTGGAGCCTTCTCTTCCTAAGGGTCACGGGGCTCCCAGAACACAACATGGCCAAAGCCTCCCGCTGCTCCTTCCCTGCCCACCGAGAGGGGGGCTTTCCCCGGGACCCCGCAAGGCACCTGGGCCCTGTCAAGATCCTCTGGAGCTGGAGGCATTCAGCAGCCCCACTGCCCACCTAGCGCCTGGCTTGGCATTTCGGGGTGCCGAGCTTCTGCCTCTGGGCGCCACCCCATCTTCTGCTGCCATCCATAGCAGTGTCCCCAGGGGACACTCTGTAAGCAGCACAGGTGAGCCAGGAGGAACAGGTCTCCTGCCCCTTGTCGCAGCAGGCCCTGGCCATGAGGGCAAGGAGGAGTTTGTGCCAGAAGGAGTCTCTCCAAGCTGTGCCTCTGCGCCCAACCCCAGCCCGGGCAGGAGGCTCCAGGACCCAGCCTCCAGCCCACTTCATCAGCTGCAGCTCCTGGTGGCCAGAGCGGCTGAGGGGGGAGATGATGCCCAGGTCTCAAGGGCAACCCCCCCTGCTGACACCCAGAGCCCTCTGCACAGCAATCCCTCAGATCTGGGAGGTGATGGCAAGGAAGGAGGGACAGTGGCCCACAGCCCTGCCCTGGGCTCCCTGGGAGACATGCAGATGACCACCGTGGCCGGATGTCAGCTGGAGCCAGACGAAGATGGACATGCAGGCACACATGGCCAGGCCGAGAAGCCCAGGGTCCAAGCCGAAGCTGGCCACCTGCAGCCAGGTGACCGAGGGAGGCCAGGGAGACTGGACAGCTGCACCACAGCCAGTGCCGACCCTGAAACCACACCGGCCGGGCTGGTCAGGGCTGCAGACCAGCTGGGGGCACAGCTCCAGGGAAGCAGGGCAGCCATGGGCCTTTGCAACGAGGCACAGGACACCCCAAGCCCCACCTCCTCTGAGACAGACTCTTCAGTCCCAGCCTTGGTGGCAGCCCACACCCCAGACAGGCCCGGGGACTGGACTCTGGATGCAGTGGCAGCTGGCCCAGGCCATAGGAAGCATCTGCTGTTCGCTGGGGAAAGCCCAGAGCCCCCCACCAGGGACCTGGCCAGCCGCACCCCTTCGTCCGCCTCTGCAGGCCCCTCTGATCCCTACGGCCTCAAGCCCCTACAGCAGGAAGGCCCTCCCGCGGCACCTTCAGGGGAGCTCAGGGACCTGCTCCCAGCGTCTCCATCCCACGGGGGCGCTGCCAGCCCTCAGCTTCTGTTGGCCTCTTCTCCCACCTGGACACCTCCAGAAGGGGCCAACTGCAGCCCAGCACCCACAGGCACTGCGGCACCCCTGGCAGCGTCCCCCTCTTTGAAGACAAGCCACTGTGGCCTCAAGGAAAGCCTGGCTCACCACCCTCTCCTGGGGGACGGCAGCCCCCTGGAAGACCCTCCCAAGGAGCCCAGCTTCATCAGCATCGTCAGCGCCGCCCACAGAGGGGCCCGCCCTGGAGGTCATGTGTCAAAAACCCTAGAAGCTTCCAAAAAAGAGAGGCCAAGAGACTCCCCTGCCCGTGCCACCCCTCCCCACCCAACGACCATCAGCACCCCAGGAGTGACTGTCAAGGCTGCTGCCCTGCCCAGCATCCGCACCACTGGTGGCCTGGGGGCACTCAGAGGCCCCAGGGCTGAGTCGCCAGACCCCAGGGGAGTCCTGCCCATCACGCACCCAGATGGGGTGCCCACAGGCTCCTCCTCTGAACCCCTAGGCAACAGGGAAGGCCAGGGTGTCACCACTGTGCCCACTGACCCTTCCACACGGGGGGCCATGTGGCCAGATCCCCACATCTGCCAAGAAGGCAAGGCTCTGGCCAGCCTCCAAGGACAGAAGAGCCTGGAGATGCCTGGGGCCAGGCCCCCTGCCATTACCAAGGCATCCGAGGCTGGTGCCAGGGGTGTGCCAGTGACCTGCCCTTCCACAGAGCTCTGCCCAGGCAGCACAACCAACGATTCCAGAGCCCACTCCCCCCAAAGTGCCCTCCACCAGAGACCCCAGGCAGATGTCCTCAATCCCCAGAACCTCAGACAGAAGCCGCGTGGCTTTAAAAAGAAGCCGGTGTTCACTGAGAATGGCCACTGGAGAGGCGGAGCCCCCAGCGGGCGGCCAGTGACCTGCGAGGTCTGCTCAGCTTCCTTCCGCTCCAGGCCAGGCCTGAGCCGCCACCGAGCCAGGAAGCATGGGCTGCACAAGGGTGCTGCGTCCCAGCCAAGCCCAGTGCCCCAACCTGCTCCCCAGACGTGCCACCGCCCCGGAAGAAGAATCGCAGAGCGCTGGGGAAGGAGGAACCTGGGCGCTTGGCGGGAGACCCCAGCCAGGCCCGGGCGGCACCCCCTGTTCGTGGCTCTACAGCCCCTGAGGATGCCCTGGGTCCCGAGACATCCAAGGGACTCAGGCAGGGGCTCAGCCTTCTAGGAGCTCCAGGCTGTCCCCCAAGCTGGGAGCCGTACACCCCAGATACAATCAGGCAAGGGGTGGACGTGAGGCCTACAGAGCCCAGGAAACAGGACCGGCTGGGGAGGGAAGAGCTCCGACCCAAACAGGCAGAGAAAGGCGGGGGCCAGAGGCGTGGCAGACCGCCCACAGACTTCCCCAGCGAGTCAGAGGGGAAATCTAACAAGAAAGCGAGGAAGCCCAGAGCAAGAAGGTTCCGGGAGGAGAGCAATCCCCAGGTCCCTGCCAACGTGACTCCAAACGGAAGCTGCTGGAGTCCATCCACCTCCACTGCCAGCTGCCGCCGCCCCTCACCCAAAACAGAGCAAGAGACCAAGGCCACGGACCTGGAGGAGACACCTGCACAGAAGCCACCTGGGGACTGGGTGGCTCGTCCAAGGATGGTGGAGGGGGCGCCTCCGGGAGAAGGGCCAGGGGAGCAGAAGGCAGCCCTGGTAAGAGGGTGTGGGGGACCCAGAGAGACCAGGACATCTGGCATCTGTGAAGAGCCACTGAGGGAGACTGGGGGTAAGCCTGCAGGGGACAGTAGAGAGGCCAACAGCAGATCAGGGCATGGTGTCTGGGAGGGGCAGGAGCCCCCCTGGGCCCCCCAGGGCCCCCCTCAGACTCATGGTTCTGAAGCAGGCGGCACCATCAGCAGTTCTTGCTCCCAGGCCCCCCTGCACAGCCCAGGAGAGGGTGTCTCAGAGCAGGAGGGCATGGCTCCTAAAGCCCCCGGCCCGGAGCATGGGGACCCTCTGAGCTTGTTGGATGATGAGGCCTCTTTTTCCCAGCTCTTCCCCTTGGGAGACCGCTTGGCTCGGAAGAAGAACCCCCGTGTCTATGGGAAGCGCTGTAAAAAGTCGGAGCCCCCGCCCCGGGCGGAGCCCAGTGGCCAAGTAGGGGGCAGTGTCACTCTGTCCTCTGCCCGCCTGCCCACAGACCTCAGTGACTCTGGCTCGCTCTGCCTGTCCCACGAGGACCCATGGGGTGATGAGGCCACCGAGCTGCCTGAGTCCTTCCTCCTGGAGGGCTTCCTCAACAGCAAGGTTCCAGGCATCGACCCCTGGGCCCCAGGCCCCAGCCTGTGGGCCCTGGAGCCCCACCTGGAGGCAAACCCCTGCTGCGCTGAGGACCACCCGTCGGAAAACATCCCCGAGCTACACATGGTCCCGGCAGCTTGGCGAGGCCTGGAGCTTCAGGCCCCCGCGGACGAGGTCACCTCTTCTCTAGGAGATGTGAGCCCTGAGCCCCCCAACCTGGAGCGAGAGCACTACGACTGTGGGGTGCCCAGGAGTGTCATGGACCTGGAGACGCTTGGCACCAAACTGGAGATACAGGACCTGTGCTTCCTGGGACCCTGTGAAGACCCTGTGGGTCTCCCCAGCACCAGCTTCTTGGATGTCAAGGCTACGGCCGGTTCCCAGGGCCCACGGAGCAGGACAGAGGAGGCGGACAGGGCAAGAAGGGCCGCAGGCGAAGGCCAGCATGCCAAGGCCAGGAGAGCATCCTACAAGTGCAGGGTGTGCTTCCAGCGCTTCCACGGCCTGGGCGAGCTGGACCTGCACAAGCTGGCTCACAGCCCCTCCCCTCCCCCCACCTGCTACATGTGCGTGGAGCGCAGGTTCGGCTCCCGGGAGCTGCTCCGGGAGCACCTGCTGGAGAAGCACGTGCAGAGCAAGGCAGGGCTGTGGGCCTGCGGCATGTGCCTGCGGGAGGTGTCCGACGTCTGGATGTACAACGAGCACCTGCGGGAACACGCCGTGCGCTTCGCCCGCAAGGGGCAGGCGCGGCGGTCGCTGGGGGACCTGCCCTCATGCTGGGAGGGCGGCGACGTAGTCACGCACTTCCTGAGCGGCATCGCGGGGCAGGCCTCCAGATCCCACCGGGGCAAGCGCTCAGTCTCCGGCAAGGCAGGCGAGGGCTGCGCAGAGGCGTCGGGGCCGGACGCGGGAGCCGGGAAGGCGTTCCCGAGGGAGCGGCGGAGGCCCCAGGCCCGCAGCCGCGGCTGCGACGCGGTCGGCGCTTCGGCGCAGGGCAGCCCTTCCGCCTGCGCGCGCCCGATCCCGGCCGGCGACGCGTCCCCTGAAGCCCGTCCCCACGGCGAACCCCCGCTCCCGGCCGTCCCGGTGCACCAGGACTGCAAGGACCCGGCCCGCGACTGCCACCACTGCGGGAAGCGGTTCCCCAAGCCCTTCAAGCTGCAGCGCCACCTGGCGGTGCACAGCCCGCAGCGCGTCTACCTGTGCCCGCAGTGCCCGCGCGTCTACCCAGAGCACCAGGAGCTGCGCGCGCACCTGGGCGGCGAACACGGGCTGAGCGGGGAGCTGGAGCTGGCGCACACGCCGCTGTACGCCTGCGAGCTCTGCGCCAATGTCACGCACATCAGCAAGCGGTCCTTCGTCTGCAGCTCCTGCAACTACACCTTCGCCAAAAAGGAGCAGTTCGACCGGCATATGGACAAACACCGGAGGAAGGGGCAGCAGCCCTTCACGTTCCGCGGCGTGAGGAGGCCCGGCGCCCCCGGGCGGAAGGCTTCGGCCCGAGAGGGCACGCTGCCTAGCAAACGGCGCAGGGTGGCTGCGCCCAGCAGCCCTGCCAGGTCCAGCGCGAATGGGCCTCTGTCCCAGGGAAGCAGCCCCACCCCGAGTGAGGGGTCCCTCCCAGCCCTGCTCCAGCCCTGCCCAGAGGCAGCTCCCGGCACCACCGCCGGGCAGCCCGGGACCCCAGAAAAGCCCATAGACCCTCTAGACCACCAGGAGCTCCTGCCCCCATCCTTGTCTCCTTTCCCAGCGGCCTCGGCTGATGGCAAAAATGGCCACAAGCCGGACCAGGCCCTGGAGAGCTCCGAGGATGAGGCCTCCCCAGGCAGCCCTGAGCACCTCCTTCAGCAGGCTTTCCTGCCGGGAGGCTCTCTGCCCCTGCTGGGGGCCGTAGACCAAGAGGTAGAGGAAAAGAGGACAGCTGGCCCGTTCTCAGGGAAACACAGGACCCCAAGTGCACCTGGCAGATGTGCCCCTGACAATCACCCGGAAGCCCCCTCTCTGCTCTGGAAGGAGAAGCAGGTGTCCACGTGTCATGCGGTGCCTGCAGGGGCGACAGGGGGCCCCTCCCACAGAGGCAGTGCCCCCAAGCCTAGGGGCTGCGGGAGTTTATCAAAGGACAGGTCAAGCTCATCCACCCCCAACAAAGCACCCAAGGTCCCAGGACAACTGAAGAAGGCGGTAGCCAGCCCAGTGCCCGGTGAACTCCCCCGTGGCACTGAGGAGAGGCCGAAGCCCACCCCCCTCAAAGCCAAGCCAGGCTCTCAAGGTGCTGGAGGCCCCCGGCAGGGCACCAAGGCAGTGGGCGGCAGCCAGCCCCAGCCAGCCAGTGGACGGCTCCAAAGCGAGACAGCCACCACCCCAGCCAAGCCCGACTGCCCAGGCCAGGGCCCTGCCCCAGACAAGGCCCTCCCTCGTGCCCTAGCCAAAGGCTACCCCAAGGGACCAAGGGAAGCTGGTGGCCAGGGGCTGCGAGGGAGCCTGGGCCCCAGGGAGGACGCAGACAGCAGTGAGAAGAAGAGAAAAGGCCGGGCCCTGGAGCCAGCCAGGAGCGAAGGTGTGGGGAGCCTGGGCAAAGGCCCCTCGGCCCCCAACAAACCCCCCCGGGCTCCCCGGAAGCAGGCAACTCCCAGCCGCGTGATCCCCGCCAAGCCCAAGCCCAAGCCCAAGCCCAGTAGCCAGAACAGCTCGATGCTCCCTCAGTCCTCAGAGGTGCAGAAGCGGGAGCCCGGCCATGCCCACAGGGACCTCAGATACAGCAAGGAGGGGCTGAGCAAGGCCCTCCCCCAGACAAGACCTCTACACAGGCCCCCCAGGAAGGGTGGAGCTGTCCACAGTGCGGAACCCCCTAACCCCCGGGCCTGCCGCACAGCCGAGTCCCAGAGCCACCTCCTCAGCCAGCTGTTCGGTCAGAGACTAACCAGTTTCAAGATCCCTTTGAAAAAGGACTCTTCTGAGTAATTTATAGGAGCCAGCAAGTGCCTGGGAATGGGATTGGAGACAAACTCACAAATGGGGGACCCTGGCCTTTTTTTGAGAAGCTCCAGTCGTCTGAGAGTTTGCCTGATGGCCACATCTTAATCCATCTGATGTACCATGAAAATGCTCAGACTTTAGTGTTAGAGCTGCAACTGTGATGCCTTGAGCAGAGCCTGGGGTGGACAGCAATCCCTTTATAGCTGGTAGGTGAGGGTGAGGGTGAGGGCTGGGCCAGCTGCAGCCTCTTTGAGGCCATGCAGCTGTTTATCCAGTACCAAGAAGTTAAGGAGAGAGTGGCGCATCCCCCCAGCCCCATGTGCCCCACAGTTAAGGCCCAGTATGCCACAGAACCCCTCGCTTTGAGGATTTCCACAGGGCCCCCCCACCCTTGTCATCTAACAGGAAGTCAGTTGAGGCAGCTGCCAGTCAGATGGTGGCAGCCTCCATCTTAGTGTCGTTGCTGCTGTTGCTGGAATTCCAAAGCGACCCTAGAAATCAGATGGGGGCCAAAGAGCCATCTCTGAGCTGCCCAGCCCCATAGAGCACAACAGGCCTCTGACCGCAGTGTTGTGAGGCCACTGTCCGTGCTGCTGACAGAAAAGCTGGTCTCTAGTGCACCTTGACCCCTGGTCCTCTGTCTCCACCCCCACCACCTCCACCCCAGCCTCCGCAGTTGCCCTCTCTAGAGCCTGCCTCCTACACGGAGCTCTCTGCTGCAAGTATGAGCAATTTTACTCTGAAGTTTCTGGTGCTATTTTCATGTAATGTGAATACAGGCTTCCTTGATTTGTTTTACCTGGGGGATGGGGTCGGACCAAGAGGCGCTAGGGGTCACGCAGGCTGCCCAAGGCACCAGCGGCCCAAGAAGCCCTGACTGGCTCCCAGCCGCCTACGTGTGGCTCCAGCCCCACGGTCAGGTCGGAGCAGCCAGATGGGACCCTCAAGGCCGGCTCATGCACTGACCCGACCAGGGGCCGGCACGCATGTCCTTTTCACAGAATCGTGTCTTCACGGGGGCAGGAGGTGGGGAGAGGCTACCTTCTGTCCTTAGGTGTCTCTGAGGTTTGCGGTTTGTTTTGTTGTTTCTTCATTTTAACCTTAGGTACAGTGTGTATGTCAAAAGTTCTAATTTTGATATTTTGAGAGAGACCAAATCAAGCCCAAACTGCCTTTTTTTGTAGAAGGTGTGTGTGCCACTCAGAGTGCCTCTTTAGTGCTGATGAATAAACCTGGGGTGGGGGGAGCTCTGAGGTTGTACTGTAAAACCGTAGCAATCCGTGCTGTCAAATATATGCCCACTGTTGTCACAGGGCGCCTCCGCCGTGGCCTCTGTCCTCCCACCAGCCCCACCCTGCTGCCCCGCCGAGCCGCCTCCCTCGTCCTGCTCCAGAGTCACCTGGCCCTGCAGAGCCTACCGGCAGTGCAGCAGTCCCACCAGGTCCCAGACCCGTTAACACGGCGAAGATAATGCCTCAGTGCTGCGGGCCCCTCTGGGTTAGGGAACCGGAGGTCAGCACAGACAGCAGGGGGGACCAGACCCGGAGACCGCCCCCCACAGGCTCTGACCCCTAGGGACCCCGAGTCCTGAAGATGTCTCCAGAGACCCCTGTGTTGGGGACAAGCACTTGGAGGTCAGCAGATCCCTGTCTGGCCCCTGACAGCTGCCTGGGCTTGTTGGGGGCAGAGTGGGGGAGCATCTCTCAGAGCAGGCCCCCAACCACACTTGCTGCTGGGCAGTGGGAGGGGAGCCACGCCATCCACAGGGAAACTGGTCCTGCACACGGCGCAGGACCACCTTGCCCACAGCCCCACCCACCCTACCACTCCCCTCGTCCCACCAGGCCCTGGCCCCACACTTCCATCCACCAGGGACACTCTGCCCAGGTCCTTGCCCTCAGTCTCAGCCCCTCCCATCAATGCCCCCTGCCCAGCAGGCTGCCTCCCTCAATCTGGCACTTACACACCTACTGTGGGCTGCAGAGCAAGCCAGCAGCTGACAAGGGGTGCCAGCTGGGGGTTGGGGTTGCAGTGGGTGGAGTCAGTGGGCTCAGAGCCGCACTTGAGAAACACCATCCGGGGGCTTGGTGGTGGACACCTTGTGGGGTCGGCCAGGTCTGCAGCACTAGGTGCCTCTGCCCAGCTCGCCATGCCTCGGTCAGCCTCGGGCCAGCCTCCACGTCTCTGGAAACACAATGGGGCGTCCAGGCCCTGCCACAGGCTGTGATTGGTGGGGGAGGGAATGAGCCTGGCGCTCTGCAGGGTCATGTGCCCATGGGTGCTGAGGCTCACAACATCGGGGACCCCTCAGCTCTAGTGTTCGGGGCGGGACATGAGTGAACCTGCCCTCCTGGGTGCTGAGCCCACGGCGGCGCTGTGAGCCCATGTGTGGACAGTAGCAGCCTGGCCAGCAGGTGGCAGCATTCGCCAGCCCGGTGGGGCCAGGGCAGCTCGGGTACCACAGGCGCACATCACGGGTACGCGGGGCACCCTCATCCTCACCGAAGGGCTCAGAGACACGCTCACAGCACACAGGGGTGCACTGTTCCCAGGCCTCACACACACCACCACACACACAACCACAGACAGCCACACACACAACCACACACACCACACATACAACCACACACACAACCATACACGCGCACCCACACACACAGCCACACACAAGCACCCACACACACAGCCACACACACACAGCACACATACAACCACACACAACCACAGCCACACACACAGCCACACAGACAACCACATACACACAACCATACACAAGCACCCACACACACAGCCACACACCTGACTGATTCTGGGCATATCTGTGGGAACCGGCCCAAGCGAGGGGTCCGGGGTGGGCATCCTGAAGGGCCCCATGTGGGCTGTGGGAGCTGGCCGGATGGGGTAGGAGAGGGTTTGGTGGGCACAGACCCTGTTCAGGGGCCACAGCTCCCTTAGGACCCGAGTAGTCAGAGCCCAGCCCCCACAGGCCCACCATCCTCAGGCAGAGCCCTTCTGCCTGGGCCCCAAGGGCCTGGCTCGCCCCCTCTAGGAAGCCAGAGTGCCCCTCACCCCGAGACTACCAGATCCCCCAGAGCTGCCAGGCAGGGGGCAAGGAGCAGGGCAGCCTGAGGGTCAGCAGCAAGGTCACGTGAATGCTGTATCTGACAACTGCACTCCACCAGGTCCCAAAGCCTGACCCCAGTGACCCCTTGGCCCCACCAGTCCAGACATGGGCCCGGAGAGAAGATAGTGCCTGGGAGCAGGTGAGGAGTGGCAGGTGGCAGGGACAGCCCGGAGAGCACGTGGGGGTCTGCTTGGGCACGTGGGACAGGGCTGCGGGAGGGAGAGAGCCGGCGGTGGAGCAGGCGGCAGGCCCCATCCCCGGGCCCCGTCCCCAGACCCCATGAAGCGGGAGGCTTGCCTGGGCGGCCAGAGGGCATGTCCACCAGGAATGGCTGGAGAACGTCCTTAGGATGGGCTTGTCTAGGCTTCGGGGCCACAGACAGCTCAGAGAACCCAACCTCCCAGGGAGAGGATGTAGAAGGCCATGCTCACATAGGCAGAAGAATCCGCACGTCCGGAGTCCCACAGAGAGGGCCACCAGCGATGGGCCAGGTCCATGTCACCGGGATCCCTCCAAGCACCGCCATGGGGGGACAGGACCTGGAGGCTGTGGGTCCTGTCCATGTCACCTGAGAATGTGCCACAGTGGGCTCTGGTCTTGAACCTGAGGCTGCGCCCCGCGAGACGCCATTTCTCTGCCTGACTGGTGGGTGGTCAGCAGGCCCAGGGTCCTGCTACTGTGGCTACAGGACCACTGCCCAGAAGCAGCCACGCCAAGCATTCCAGCCTGGGCCTGGGCACCCAAGGCCACAGCCCCTTCCCACGGGCCAATGGCTGCCTCCCTGACCAGCTGGCCTGGCCTTGTGGGCTGCAGCTCAAGGCCACCGGCCTCCTCCCTGGAGCCCCCGGCTGAGAGAGGATGCAGACAGGGCCCTCCGTAGGTTTAACTGGGCCTGAACACGCCTCTGTCTCAGCTGCTGAGAGACCCAGGCCCATTGCTGGGCCCAGACAGGAGGGCGAGTGCCCAGGGCCTCACCATCCCCCCTGGGTGCAGCAGTCATCAGAAACCTGTCCAGCCCTGACTCTTGGGCTCCCTCCGAGGTCTAAGTGCTGGGGCTCACTGGCTCTGGCCAGAGCCTCTCCCCACGCCGTCCACTTGGCTCCCTCCCTCGCCTCCTTCAGGGATTTGCTCAGAGGCAGCCTCCCTAACCACCTGCCAAGATGACGGCTGCACCCCAGTGCCCAGGCCTGAGGCTGCGGGACTGAGACGCATCTGCCCTGGGGCGCCCACGGCCCGCTCCTTAATCCTGGCTGCTGTCCTGCCGCTGGACTTGAGTGCCGCGTCCTGTTGCTGTCCACAGTTGTACCGCCAGCGCTGGAATGGGAGGAAGGGGGAGGGAGAAGGAAGGAGGCGGATGGGGAAGTGTGAGCTTCCTGACCCCTACTCTCTTCCTTCAGAAACGTCCAGATAATATTTCCTGTCTGCACCAGGCTGGTAAATAGGCCACACCTGGGCAGCTGCACGAGGGGGTGGGTCACTAACCCCTCACGACAGTGTCCAGGCAGAACCCGTGTGTCCCAGGGCCTTGGAGGGCACGGCTTGTTAGAGATGCTGTTTCAGAGAGTCTCGCCGAGCCCAGAGGGGACCAGCTGTGTCCCACCCTCTGCTCCCCTCAGACAGGGAACACCTGAGCCTATCCCCCAGACCAGAGCCAGCCCCAGCCCCCCGCAGCAGCCTGCCCCGGACACCTCAGGGTGGCATCCAGTTGTCCCCGGCATCGCCTGGCTCCTCCCTTGCCCATCCTGCAGGCCGCCTCTGATCCCTAGCTTAATTTATTTTGACATCCTTGCTGCTGTGTGACCTCCTTGTGGTATCACGTGTTGCTCAAAACTCATTATCCCCCCCAACTTGAAACAGGAAGTTAATTAAACCCTTCACAGAGCCAGTGTTATGACGAGTGTCGGCGTGGGCCCCCAGCATGGCTGCCCAGCACTCCAGGGCCTGGGGCTGACGGGTGGCAGGGGAGAGAGGCCTGGGCCCCCCTTCCCCACAGGGCAGCCGCCAGGGGTCATGCTGGAGCAGCAGGTGTGGATCTCCAAGGGAGGCTCTGCTCCTCACCTGCTGTGTGGCCTGGGAGGGGGTGACTTCACTTCTCTGAGCCTGTTTCCTTGTCTGGCAAATAGGAATTCTGAGAGTCCCTTCTTCAGACAGTGCTTGGCACAAGGTCTGGCAGTGAGGAGCCATCCGCTGCTCTCTGCCCTCACCCCACGTGTGAGGTAACAGAGTGCTGAGAACCACAGAAAAGGCACCCGGGCCCTGCAGGCTGGACCAGAGAGGAGAGGCCCACCGTGGTCTGGAAGCAATCAGGGCCTCCTCAAGGAAGGGAAGGTGGGCGGGCAGTGGGAGGGAAGGGTGCCGCTAGTGGCAGGAACAGCGTGAGGGGCCGCAGGACACCTGGACCTGTTCAGGGAGGTTCAGAGGAGGACTGAGGGGGGCCGGCTGAGATTATCGCAGTTGCTTTCGGGAGGTCCCACTGGCTTCAGCCTGCAGTGGGGGCAGGAGTGGCTCGGGGCCAGCAGCGGTCAGGGTGGTGGGTGAAGGAGGCTTAGAGCTGGGTGGGGATGATGGCAGAGTCCCCAAGGGGCTTCTCAGGGCTATAAGGAGGTGCAGTCAGGGACACTCGGGGGGGGGGACAGTGAGGCAGAAAGAGGACTTCCGGTGCAGCCTGGCAGTCAGAGCCCCTTACCTGACCTGGGCTAGGGACACACTCCTCCTAGTCTGTCCAGCCCTCCCAGCCTTTGCCCCTGCTCCTCCCTTAGCCGAGAATGCCTTTCTCCTACCACTCTTTCCTGAATCATCTTCATCCTTCAGTGTTCAGCTTAAGTTTCTAGAACATTCTGTGGCTCCCTTGGCCTAACAACCAGGACAGAGCTGGCTATGTGGGAAGTGCCACAATCAGTCCCCTCCCCACCCACAGCCACTGCCCGCTCCCGGGCAGTCCCCCTGGGACAGGGCAGCACAGAGCATGCCCATCAGCAAAGCCAAGCCCCCAGACTGCCGGCCCACAGGGCAGAGGTGGAGCAGATGTGAGCCCGGAACCACAATGGCATCTAGACTAGAGGGTCCTGCCCCACCCACTTACAGATGAGGAAACCAAGGGCTTAAGGACTTGCTCGGGGTCACAGCCTCCTATGTGGCAGAGCCAAGATTTGAACCTGTTCTCCCAGGGCCCAGCCAGGGTTAAGAACGTGGGCTGTGCCCTGTGGCTGCCTGGGATACAGGAATCATGACCATTTCTGAGCTGTAGGGCCACTCTGAGCCTCAGTGTCATTACCACCACGACAGCCTTGATGCTGTATCCTAGGCCCAGCGCTGCCACTTCCTGCCAAGGGACCACCAGAGGGTTGCTAGGACAGGATGCCATGAGAGACCATGAGCCAGTCCCAAAAAGGACCGGGGAAAGGCTAGAGGTGCTGATAATGATATGACCCTAGTGTGGGCACCCAGAGCTGTCCCTAGGAGCCTCTCCTGGGCCCAGGTACCCTTGGCACCTTCCCCAGGGCCTCCAGGCTATTAGGGCTTGAAATTCAGCAAAGCAGGAAACAATCAGGCCGTGGTCAGGGCAGCCGAGCTCCACGCCGAGCCCTTCCCAGCTCCAGGGCACGTGTTGCAAATGCCCACGTGCACTGAGTACGGTTCTGTTTCCACCACCAGTGATGTTTGCATGTGAATCGTGATACTCCCCCAAGGAATGCAGGTGGCCGCTAGGACCCCGCAGCAGCCCCTCTCCCAGCTCCCCCTCTGCCATCTGAGCAGGGACTCCTGCTGAACCCCACAGAGATGACGCCTCCTCCGGTCAGCCTTCTTTGACTTCCCCAGGCAAAGGTGGTGACTCCTGCTCTGTCCTAAGCCAGGCCTTCCTTTCTTCAGTATTTCTTGCTACTCTTTCCTCAGTTTATTGTCGTGATCATAGAGCTCTGTGGAGGGTGTCATGGCCTGTATGCGTCAGGTCCAGTGACCCCCCCCATTGGTCATGAGGAACCTGCAGTGTCATTATCTTTTCAGTGGTGGGAATAACAGCCCTTGCAAGGCAGACAGAGTGGGCTGAGCATGGAAGCAAAGTTCCCCAGCACCGGCCTGAGTCAAGGCTGTCATGGCGTTTCACAGGCAGGTGTCCTCCGGCACAGGTACACGGAACTCTAGCCTTGTTTTAAGGTTCCTCTGAGGCTGCACAAAAATGTTTAATTTTTGAACAAGGGGCTCCATATTTTCATTTTCCAGTGAGCCCTGAGAATTATGAAGTGGGTCCTGGTCAGCAGGTTCTGTTTCTGACCTGCCCCTGCCCTTAAGTCCCTGGGTAATGGGGGTCTTAGGAGCCTAGAGCAGCCTGAAGTGCAGTCCTCTCTCCCCTCACCCTCAACATGCGTACTCAGTCGTGTCTGACTCTCTGCAACCCCGTGGACTATAGCCCGCCAGACTCCTCTAACCATGGGATTCTCTGGACAAGAATACTGGAGTGGATTGCCATTCCCTCCTCCAGGGGATCTTCCCATTGAGGGATCGAACAGTGTCTCCTGCGGCTCCTGCATTGCAGGCAGATTCTTTACCACTGAGCCACAAGGGAAGCCCCCCCAACCCCCGCAGGGATCAGGCATCACTAACTGGTCGTGGTTCTTCTGCTCCTGCTGACCCTCAGAACCCTCCTCCACACAGACCTCCTGCCACTCCAGCAGTGGTACCAACCTAGGTGCCACTTGCTGTGCATGGAGCCTCAAGCCCGGCAGAGGTCCAGTTCGTGGCCACCTCTTCCAGGGATCCCTCTGACTGCCAGGTGCCCATCCTGTAAAGAGGCTCCCCACTTTGGGAAGGCAGCAGGCCCAATGGGAAACCCAGACAGGTGGAGTCCCTTGTCTCATTGACAGACATAGTGGGAGCCCCGGGCTGAGTGAATCAGTCAACTATGAGCCACGTACTCCACAGAGAAGGGGTACAGCACCATGGCAGCTGCAGGAAGGCTGTACCCACTGGGCACAGCCTGGGCAGGGAGTGGGAAGTGTGGGCAAGCTCATGACTCTGGACAGGTCTCTTGGCCTCCTGGCCTCAGTGTTCTGGCCTGTCTGGGGGCAGTGGCTTATCCTGGGGGGACCTCAGCCTTCTGCCCCACCTGCCAACCTCCTGCCCTCCTGAGAGCAGCAGCAGCAGGGGAGAGTGCCCAGGTCCTGGGGGCAAATTCTTCATCTTCTAATGGGGAAGGGCAAGGGCAACAGGAGTCAGAATGAGGGGGTCTAAGGGCAGAGTGCTTAGCACCCAGCCAGCCCCCACACATGACTGTGAGGATCACCTGCCATCGGGTGGGTGGGTCCAGCTTTGCGGACAAGCATCCAGACACCCTGTTTGCAAAGCTCTTCCCCTTAGCCTCTGGCCCCTGCTAACTTCCCATTTCTTGTGAATATGGGGTTGGGGACGGCGGGGTGCACCAAATGCAGGCCAAGAATATTAAAGGAATACAGTTGAGCTCCCAGGAACCACTCTGATGCTGTGTGACCTTGAGCCTCCTGGAACGTGGGGGGGCCTCTGGGATCCCATGAACATACTCCAAAGGACAGAAGGGCTGGCCTCCGTGTCCACCGCCGGAACAGGCAGTACTAACCGTGGGAACCTCGCTCCTTTCTACTTCCTGGGCCTCCAGCAGGGGCGCCCTGGAGAGGCATGGCCTGGGAAGGAGAGACCCAGAGGGGCAACGCCTAGGGGCTGCCGCGGCGGGGCCGGAGAGCAGGCACAGGCCTCTGGCTTCTGCGGCCTCCCGGATTTCCAGCCAGATCTGAGCCCAAGGGAGGAGGGCCCGAAGTCCCTCGCTCTCCATTTGGGGCTCTGGTCACCGGAGGCGGCGAACCCCGCGGATGCTGCTTCCACCAGTCTTGGGTGGAATCCCCACCGTGCCAGAGCCGGCTCCACACCCCAAATCTGGTCCCAGGCAATGTGGGACGTCAAGGCCTCGGGCTGCTTGACCCGGCCCTCATTGTCCCATATCCGGCGGGCCGAGGAGGGTGGTCGCAGAGCCTAGAAGTTCTGGGCAGGTCAGAGGCCCTGAAGACGGAGTTATAGAGCAGCGGGGCGGAGTGATGGAGCGGTGAGCGGAGCCCAGGCTTTGGGGTGTGCTCTGGGCGGGGCCTCGGAGTTTAGGGGCCGAACCAGGTCAGGTCAGGCTTGGGGGCGGAGCTGGCATCGGGGGGCGGGCCCAGAGGGAGCTTGAGCCGGGTCGGGCGCGGTGGTCCGGAGCGGCGGAGTGTATTGGGTCGCAGAGCCTGAGCCAGGCCTGGGGACAAAGCAGCAGGGCCAAAAGAGGTGTGGAGGAGGCCACAGGTTCCCCCAGAGCGGGGGCCAGCTCCCTCGGGGCGGGGCCAGCAGGCGGGGCGGGACCATTTCAGCGTAGAAGCAAGGGGGCGAGTCAGGGTGTCGGGGCGGGGCCTGCCGAGGCGGGGAGAGGCCAAAGCCGCGAGGAAGCAGGACCGCCCGGGGGCGGGTGCGCGCTGCGCGGGCGGGGGCGGGGCCGGAGGCGGGGCCGGGGCCAGAGGCGGGCCCGGCGGCGGGGCGGGGGCGGGGCCAGGGGGCCGGACCAGGCGGCGGGGCGGGGCCGGAGGCGGGGCGGGCCCGGAGGCGCGGCGCCGTGACGCGCACGCCCCGCCCGCACGCCCCGAGCGCCCAGGCAGAGGCCGCCAGGTCCGCCGCGCGCTACCCGCAGGTTCCATTGAGAAGAGCCGAGCAGCGGCGGCGGCGGCGGCGGCGGCGTCTGCGCGGGAGCGGAGAAGCCGGCAGCAGCCCGCCGCCCGCCGCCCCCGGCAGTCTGCGCGGCCGCACAGCAGGGCCGAGACTCCGGCCTCCTCAGCGGCGCCGGGCCGGACGCGGCGGGCTGGGGGCGCGGGCCGGGGCGGCCGTGGAGCCGAGGGGCCGGGGGCATGAGCCGCCCCGCGGCCCCGCCGCGCCCCCGCCGCCCGCCGCCGCCCACCAGGGGCTAGAGGCGGCCGCCGGGAGGGCGCGCGGCGCCGGAGACATGTCCAGGAGGAAACAGAGCAACCCCCGGCAGATCAAGCGTAAGTCAAACTTTGCCCGCTGGCCCCGACCCCCGCCGCCCCCCCACCCCGGCCCCCGGCCCGCCCCGCTCTGCCCGCGGCGCCCGCGACCTTCACCCCGCGCCGCGCCCCCCGCGCTGTGTGCCAAGCGCGCCGTAATCTAATCTCTGCCGGCGGGCCGGGCCCCCGCGTCTGGGCTGTAGCACTGGGGGTCCGGCCTGGAGGGGGTGTCCGCCCAGAGGGCCGGAACGGGGTGGCTGGGGGCGCGGCCACCTCGCGGCCTGCCCCTCCCCCGCATCCCAGAGATGGTGCAGTGATAAGGCGGCCCCGATCTGGGCTCAGATAAAGTTTAAAATATTCCATTCTGCAAGTCCCATCCTGATAAGATCGCTCTGTCGGGACGGGCTGAAATTGTGATCTTATCTTGCGCGGTTGACTCTCCCAGGCTTTGTATCTAGAGGGAGAAAGAGAGACCTGAGAGGGAGAAGGGGCACCCAGGGCGCGTGGAAGTGCAGGCCAAGTAACAGAGACCCGCGGGTGCCCACCACCATGCCTTCTGGCCACAGAACCTCCTGGCTGGGGGTGGGGGGCGGGGGTGCTGCTACCACAGCTGGGCTCCAGCCCTGTCTACCGGGTCTCCAACTCCAGCTTTCCCTGCCGGGGACAACCTCCTGGAGGCCTTCTCCCTGTGTCCCAGCCAGGACCACAGGGGCTCTTGCGCTCCTAGGCTTGCGGTCACACACCCGCACTCGTTCTATCCGAGGGGCTGCTCCTAGTCAGGGAGGGGTCTCCCGGGACTCAGTCCTGGGCCAGGTGTCCAAGTTTCTCACCCATCTGGATTAAAGGCCATTCCCCAGGGGGGAGCCAGGCAGTCACTGCTGATGCCCAGCCCCCAACCCCCTACCCCAGCGATAAGAGCGCCCTGAACTCTTGGGGCCACTCCGCTGAAAGAGGGCAGTGCACAGGAAGCAGGACTCCCCACCCCACGCCAATAATAACTTCACGCCTCTGCAGCCAGGGCCAGGGCTCAAGGCTTTCTACCTGGGTTACATCTCCCGGGCCAGCCCGTCAAGTCCTTGGGGCAAAGAGGTGGCCAGCCCCACGCTCCTGAGCACTGCCTCTTCTGTCCACCTGAGCTCTGCCTTCAGGACCCCTTGTGAGTGCTCCTGGGGGAGTGCCTAGTCCCCAGATCCCATAGAGGGGGAAGGCAAGCGTGAATCCGGGTTCCCGTAACCTGACTCCTCAGCGTGTAAGCGGGACTGTTTTCCGAAAGTCGCCTTCTATCAAGTCAACTCAAGTATTAAAACCACCCACAGGTCCCGATCTGCGCTGGTTCTCTGGTTTCTTTTTCCCCTCCTCCCCTGTGTGCCTCTGTTGGGTCTGTTCTCGTGTGTGCGTGTGTCTGTGTTTCAGCGTGATGAGAAATGCAGATAACGCGGGCAGGGAGATTGCAGGTTGGGAGCCGATGCCAGTGCCGATAAGGCCCAGAGCAAGGCGAGTGCCCGGGCTGGGCTGGTTGGGCTGAGCGGAGCGCGTTGTGGACAGGGACCAAAGCGGGCGGGAGGGCGAGCCCCGCTGTCCCCTTTCAGTACGCCCGGGAACCAGGCTAGGGAGGGAGCCGACCCTGGGAGGTGGAGCTGGGGAACCATCCCTTCAGCCTGCGGCCCGGGGCGTCTCCACCCCCGGGCAGATCTAGGCGCGTTAAGATGCGAGCGCTGATTGTCACCAAGCGGCGGCGCCCGCACGCCCGCCCTCTGCCCGGGGCTGTGCGTACGGGCCCTCGCAGCTGTGTGCCCGCTCCACTGGCCTTACCTGCGACCAGGCCGCGAGCGGGGGGCGGGGGGGGGGGAGAGCGCTTGGGGCGCCGCCCCCGTGCCCCCACCAAAGCCGGGGCGCAGCTGCCCGCGCCTCTGTACGCCTTTTGTTCCGCGCGCAGATAGATGTGCCGCGCTGATAAGGCGCACAACCGATGGCGGAGGCGATAGGCGCTCCCATTTATTAACTTCAAACGTGGGAGCGGGGGAGGGCGAGGCGGGAGCGCGGCCTTGGCCGGCCAGATGGCTGTGAAGATAGGCCGGGCCGCGCTGGCGGGGAACACGGGGCGGAGCGCAGCTAGGGACCCCCGGCGCCCCCGGCCCGCCGAGGTTTCCTCCCGCCCGGGTCGATGGGAGCTCAGATAAGCGCCGGGGCCGGTCGGCCGGATGGCGATCTCCAACAGCGATAAGACGCCTTATCTACGGCCACCAGGCCCGGCAGGGTTGGAGGCAACAACAGCGCGGGGGCGGCGCGGCTGGGGCGAGTGGGGTCCTCCGAAGGCCGCAGAGGGGTGGAGGGGCATGCGTGCCTGGGTCCGTTTGGGCGAGTTTTCATCCCAAACACACTTCATTGCCAAGAAGTTGATTCTCCCCCTGCGGGTGGTACAGTCCGTCAAAATGAAAGAAAACTGACTTTGCAGCGGCCAGGAGGTGGGGGACACCCAACCCTGATTCCTATTAGATGGTGTGAGATACAGTCAGAGGCAGAACGAGAGAGGATGTTTTCCCCCTTGAGTCACGTTGGGGTTGGGGGTCTTCCTAGCAACTGGTAGGTATAACCTTGCAGTTTTTGTCGTTGTTGTTGTTTTTGAGAAAAGAATCAGAGTGGCTTCCACTGCCGGGTTGAGGTTGGGGGAGCCCAGTGTACTAGCTTTTTTTGAACGGGTCCTGAAAATCAGAAGGGAACGTCTACTCGGACCTGCCTTGATTCATTCAGCAGGTCTTGATTGAGCACTTGCTGTATGCAAGCACTGGGTCACAGTCACTGCCCTGGGAGCCAGAGGTGGGGTAAGCGAATCAGAGGCAGAGGGAGAGCAGTGTGGGAAATGGGGGAGGGGGCAGATGGGGCTCTGCCTGCAAGGGGGGGACCTCCAGCAGGGGTCAGGAAAGAGCCCAGCATGGTGGTCCCTCCAGGGACAATGGGGTAGCTTCAGTTTCCAGCTCTCAACACTGGGGACATAGAAAGCCCCCAGATCAGACTGGGGGTGCTGAGCCCCTTTGCAGTGGGAGGGTGCCCAGGGGCCATGATTCCAGATGGCGAGTGGAAACCAAGGACAGCCAGGCAAGGGGTTCCCTGAAGAAGCCCTACCGGTCCATGCGCCAGCAGCTGGTCCATGCCCCAGCAGCCGCTCCATCACAGGTGGGGGTGTTTTTCACACATCCTCAGAGTTTGATTAAGCAAATTATTGGTGGCCACAGGATGACTCATTCACTCCGAGCTTTAAGCTACCTACCCGCTCCCCCTAGCAGCCCAACGCCCACCTAGGGGCTGGCAGCATCTTCTGGCTGAGCCAGTTCCAGGGAGAGCCTGAGTGGGGCCGGAAGGGGCTGAGGTGGTCTCTATCTGAGTTGTTAGGAACTTAAGAGGGATCATCTTCACAGAGCCATGCACATCCCCTCCAGGTGTGGGAGGCCGAGGGAGTCACCTGGTTCTAGGGGCCACCTTGCAATACCCACCACCGCACCATAATGGCCAAGAAGCAGGGAGAGAGGGGGCTTTGGCTACACAGCTGCCCCTGACTGGAGCCCCAGCTGGTGGGCTGCGACCCAGACTGGGCTCGCAGACCCTAAGGTTGGGCCTTCACACTGTCTCCAAGCAGTTCTTGGTTTTCCTGCGTCTGAGGGAAGACAGCTCTTTTGCTTATTAGGCAGTAACAGTGATACCAGTAGTAGCTACTGCTTACTCTGCGCCAGGCCACACGGTGTCTTAGGGTGGGTCCCCTTCTTACCATTTACCTTGTGGGGCAACGGAAGTGCACAGAAGTTCTCACCCAAGAAAATGACAGCTGGAGTTGGAAGGCTGGCAGCGTGGCCCTACCCTGAGCAGCACACTGCTCAGAGGAGTGAGGAACCACAGCTCCTCACTTCTGTCTGCCTCTGGGCTTCCCAGCCTCAGTCTCCACAGCTGTGCAATGGGCCCCTGGGAGCAGAGGTACCCAGCAGTCTTTCCACAGCCCTGCCCTTGCCAAGTCTCCCACGGCTCCTTCCTGAGACGTTCACGTTGACAGGAGTGGGCTCCCAGGAGGCTTTAGCCAGCCCTGCCCGGGGCCTGAGCCCAGGTCTTATCCCGCCCACCTGACCAGCCCCTCCCCAGAGGTCACTGGGAGCCCAGCATGGCACCAGCACCGCCAGGGATTTAAATGGGTCAGTTGGGGAAGAAAGGAGGAGGGAACACGATGCCATTAATTGTACCCCTTATCTCCTGTTTCTATGCCAACCAGACGTTCCTGGGGCTTGACGGGCTCGTGAATAATACTCCCGGCAGCCTATCTGCCATCGACAGGCCTCCTCCTGGAGGCAGTTGTTGCCTTGCTGATGGGTATCGCCCCCCCCACCCCCAAATAGACCCAGGCCTGTCCCCGCACGAAGGCTGGCCGGGCAGCGCTTGGGCGCCTGGCTGGCTCCTGCCCACCAGCCATCATCCTATTGGTTGTCCTGGCCCTGCTCCCCATTCCTGCAACAGCCCTGTCCCCATTTCACAGAGGGGGAGACTGAGGCCACCATCGCATATTCGCTCTCTGGACCTTGCCCGCTGTTCCCTACTCTGGCAGGAGTGGCCTGGCCCCAGGAGGGTTGTAGAAGTGAGGGCCAACACCTGCCAAGTGGGCCTCCATGTCCTCGACTGTGGCAACGGGAGGCAGGTGGCCCCACGTGTAAGGACTCAGCTACCCTCAAGCTGCATGCAGTGTGTACGGTCCTGTGAGGAGAGGAGGGCCAGCCCCCATCAGGGCTGACCCCTCACTGGGGCCTGGGCTCAAGCCGAGATCTGGAGGGTTTCTCTCTGGCTTCTCTTTTTACCCCCTTTTGGCCTCAGTTTCCCCGTCTATGCAATAGGGATGATGACACTGGTGGTCCCTGGGAATCAACGTGAAATACACATCACCTCAGACAGCTGCCAGCATCCCCATCCCCCTTCTCCGAGATATCTTTGTGGTCCATTGGTCAAGTCAGATCTGTGGTTTCCAGTTTATCTGTGAGAGACAAATCTCTTTTCCCAAACTGTCTCCAGAGAGTAAAACACATACAAGGACCCTGTCCAGGAAGTGGGCACCCCAGCCTCCCCGAGTCCTCTCACTCCTCTTCGTGGCTAGTTTTTCCCTCCAGCCATTCCAATGACAGCTTGCCGAACAAATGCCCAGGCTGTGCAAACCTGACATCAGTTGTCCTCTCTGAGCTGAGGTTTCACCATCAGAGAAGAAGGGCTGCATTGGGCATTGGCACCAATGTTCCTCTCTCCCCCACCCCTCCCCCCTCCCCCCCTCCCCCGCCCTCTCTTCCCCTCCCTGCCTGAGCTCTGGATGGGTTTGGACCAAGCCAGCCCAGAGTTGAAGGGCTGTGGGGTCAGGTAACCAAATGAGAGGACCCTAGGGCCTCCTGCATCCCTGTACCTACCTCACAGATGAGGAGCTGGAGGCCTGTAATGAACAGGGTCTTGCCGAAGGTACCCGTTCAGCATCAGTGTGGTGTC
Source organism: Cervus canadensis (assembly GCF_019320065.1). Lineage (NCBI taxonomy): Eukaryota > Metazoa > Chordata > Mammalia > Artiodactyla > Cervidae > Cervus > Cervus canadensis. The sequence goes on along the minus strand of NC_057403.1, from coordinate 51,468,811 downwards.
CCACCGTTGCCTCAGTTTGCCTACTGGTTCAATGGGCATATCCCAGCCCAGTGCCCCAATGAAGATGGCAAGAGGCTGGACCTTGAGTCCTGCCCCGCTCCCCAACTTTCCATTCCAGCCCTGTGGGCCTGCCTTCAGCTCCGGCATCACAGCCGCCAGCCCAGGGGCCTCAGGAGACATCTTGTGTTTTCTCACCTGTGGAAGGAGTGTGACCATGCTCTCGCAAGGCTGGGACACAGAGGCGATGAGCAATGCGTGTGGGGCATATCTGGCTCCCACATCAGAGGGGGGCTGTTGTTGCTGGGTGGCATATTGCTGCCACCCACCCCAGCCGTCCCTGGGGCCAACATGTGGGCTGAGGACAGGACCCTTTCACTCCGGGTCCCAGGGGTTCCATCTCTACCCCACCCCACCCGGTGCCCCGCAGCAGGGCATGGGAGCTCTGAGATCCAGGCCACTGGCCAGCCCTTGACTCTGCGTGGGCTGCCACATGGCCTGAGTCCTGGCCTTGCTGTGACCCTGTGGTCAGGGGCCTGTCTCCTGCCTCAGTTGCTGCTTTTGAAGTGGGAGCTTAATAAGAGCACCTCCTCCTGGGGCCTGTATGTGGGGTCTGTGAGATCCCAGATGCAAATTGTAAAGTGCTGTCTGGGGTCAAGTCTTGGGTGGACGTGGCAGCCTTGGGAGCTGCTGGCTGCACTGCTGATATTTTGCCAGAATTCCCCAGGGTTGGCCGTGTCACACAGAGTCCTGCCTCCTGTCTTCTTTTCCTTCATGTGTTAGTTTTTGCATTGGGGGTGAGCCACGGGCCACGTGCCCTGACTGCAGGACAGGGCTGGTTCAGGCCCCCTCAGTCCCTTTCCAGCCCAGATATCTTACCTGCTGTTAATAATCATCAGCCTTATGGACTGACCCATCTTACAGGCAAGAAAACTGAGGCCCTGGGAGGCAGTGACATGCTCAAGACCTTGTGACCCAGGAGCTGGGGTCTGTGGGCCCCAGAGGTGGGCCCAGGTTTCTCTGGGCACTGCCCACACAGCCCCCAGCCACCGGCCCTGCCCTCCTGAGTTGTCCTGTGTCCTCCTGGCCCAGCCCCGCCTCCCCCCTCCTCTGGTCTCCTGTTTGGGAGAAGGCAGCGCCCGCTCGGACAGGAATGTGGTGGCTGACCTTGGGCCAGAGCCGGGCAGATAGGCAGGCCCCTCCCCTCCCCTTCTGTCCCTCCGTTCTGCCTCTCCTGGGCCTGCTGGCCGGGGAGTCACGGTTTCTGCTCCCGTGAAAGAGGTGATGGGTGTGATGTGAGCTTCCGTGAGCCCCATACCGTTGGAGCTCAGCCCTGGCCCAGGTCCCCAGGCTGGTCCAGGGACAGAGACCCAGCCAGCCAGACTCGACTGGGGTTCTCAAACCATTTTGCACCAGAAAATGGAGGATCAGAGAGGGTGGGTGGTTGCACCAGGGCCACACAGGACATGAATGATGTGGAGAGGGGATCAGAGGGGCAGTCTGTGTAACCCCACGCCAGCTCCTGGGCACCCCCAGAACTAGGGTGCATGTTGAACCCTGGGCAGGAGGGGCCGGCCATGGTGGGGGCTCTGTATGCAGGTGGCAGGTGGCAGCAGGAGCACCCCGGGGGCGGGGGGCTCTTGGGCTCTGCAGGTCCGCAGACATCATGCTGCCTTCCTGAGCCTCAGTGTCCACCTCTGCAGCGTGGGGACGTCGTGGAGACACTGGGCTGGGTGCATGCCCAGCCCCTGCCCCGAGCCTCAGTTCCCCTGCAAGGTTTCAGTAGAACCATTATGCTGAGCTCACAGGGCAGCGAGGCTGGCAAGACCTGACGGCAGAAGTCCAGCCTGGGCCAGAGCCCCTGCGTCGTCTGTGTCATTTGGCAAAGTTAAAATGAAGAGGGGGATGACATCCCCCCACCTCCCTTGCCCTGCTTCCTGCCAGTTCCTCTTGGCTTCTCACTTAAAGCCGTCCAGCTTTCCTGACCTGCCACGTGCACCTGCCGCAGCCTCCTGCGTTAGTCTCCCTTTTCTCCACCCTGCAATATGCAGCAGGAGGGAGTCCTGGGTGCAGGAGCGGGAGAGGGTGGGGCCACCGGACAGGGGTCTCGGCTCCGTCCTGCGGTGGGCAACGGGGAAGAGCTTCCCAAGGGCCCACCCCACAGGTCATCCAGGACACTGCTGCGTTCTCAGCCCCGCTCTGCTTTTCAGGCACCCCTGGCATCAGGCACTTGGCCCCGTGTAATGGGAGAGAAAGCCACAGCATCCTCGTGTGACCCCCGCTCATGGGGCCCCAAGCTCATCCTGAGACCAGCAACAGTGTGGGCACTGGTCATGACAGCAGGCGTTAGCTGAGCACCCACTAAGCCCCTGCTGGGTGCCCAGCTCTTGCAGCCGTGAGCTCACAACCTGGGCTCAGCAGTTAGCTCAGTGCTCAGAGGGGAAACTGAGGCTTAGTGATTGGAAAGGTCATACTCCGGACGGCAGCTCAAGCTTCCCACCCTGGAGGGAGCAGAGGATGGTGACGGTCGTGGTGTCCCAGTCCAGAGCTGTCCCTGCTGGGACAGCACCAGGGCGTGGTGCCACTATGTTCAAGTCCAGGAAACTGAGGCCTTCCCGCAGTTCCAGAGAGCATCCAGCTGTGGTCTCCTTGCTGGCTCTGTGACCTTGGGCCAGTCCCTTCCCTTCCTGGGCCAGAGAAGCCGCAGCCCAGCCCCCAGCTGCAGGAGGGAGACCAGAGCCAGGACTGCACTGGCACCTGGTGACTGAGCCCACCTGGGGCAGTTCCCAGTCACACGGGGCCCCCGGGTGAGCCCCTTGCTCCGCACCTCGGCTATAGTGTTCCCCAAGGAGTGAGTGGCCGTGGGGACCCCTGCTTCTAAATGGGCAGAGGTGTTCTGTTTATGAGCCCTGGTGCCCCATCCCCCAGGGTGTCCCACGTCGGGACCTGCAAAGCCCTCAACATTTTAGGGCCATGCTGAGCATACCCCGAACCCCAGGTCAGGACTGGCAGGGGTAGAGCCCACCAGGGCTGTTTTATTACTGATGCTTCCTGCTCCTGGGGCTTGGAACCTGGAGAAGGCTTTGGGGGTGGGCGGGGTGGAGACCCTGAGGGCTGCAGGCAGGAGGGCAGGCTGCTTGCACCCCGTCCCCGCCTGCCATGCCTCCACACACCCACCCTTTTCATGTCATAGGCCTGGTGTGGCTCAGGAGGGCCGAGGCCACCCAGCCCCACTGGGACCCTGAGGTGGCCTGCTGCCTCAGTTTCCCCTCCTGCACAGGATGTCTATGTTCCGCTCCACCAAAACCGGATGTTTTCCCAGAGAACAGAGGAACCCCCTCCACTCACTGCGGGGGCCTTGATGGTCAGGGTTCCCCGGGGGCCCCAGCCAGGTCCTCCTCTCCATCCCGGCTTTGCCGGCCTGGGCCTGGGCTGCCCGAACTGTCTCCTGGTCCAGGCCTCTGGCGGGCGCAGGTTTCAGCTCCTGTGATAACTGGAAAGTTGAACTGGCCCCATTACCGCGCCGAGATGGTTGGGGAGATACGGCCTTGATAATGGGGGAGATATGGCGTCTCCGTGGCCAATAGCCCAGCCTCTCCACCCATTAACATTCCCCACCAGCGATCCCTCCGCGCTATCTCCTCCATTTCCACTCCTCCCGCAGATAAGAATGGAAATTCTGACTTCATAGCTCACTGATTAAAGTGTCTGGATTTCTTGATAATACACAGATAAATTATGTTTTTGAAAAAGAAGGTAGGGAGGAGGGTGGGCAGGGTGGGAGCCATCTCTCCCAGCCTCTCCTGGCCCCCCCGCGGGCCATGAACCTTGGCATGTCCGGCCTGCACCTCCCAGGCCTCTGTGTGAAGACGGTGTCCTGGGGCCAGGGTAGCAGGAGTGGTGTTGGGGGGAGTGAGGGCCGAGGGGCGCCCTCATGGGGACGGAGTCCTCACCAGCTCCTCGCCAGAGCTGGACGTCTGGACCATCCGCCTGGCGCCAACTCCTGGGACATATCTCTGGGCCTCAATGTCCTCTGTCTAGTGGGCCAGGTGTAGGATGAGAATGTGGGAAATTTGCCTGTCTGGGTCTCTGCTCTCTCTCCCCGACCCCTGAAATGGGCCATGCCTGGTTATATAGTAGGTGCCCCGTAAATGTTGAGGGACCCAGTGGGGCAGCTGTCTCCCCGCCCTGCCATCAGAGGCCTGCCGGCCGCCACATGTGACAGCTGGCGCCCAGGTGGGGCTGAGGTGCCATCTCCGCGTCTGTCTGGATAAAGCCGCCTCCTTCAGCTGATCCGAGATCCAGCGCTGATGGTGTGATGAGCGCGATTAGGGCCGCCATGGGGCTAATCCTCCAGCTGAGGGACAGGTGCGGCAGCCGTGGGGGAGGCGGGGGCGGGGAGAGGTGGCCAGGCACCCCGCCCTCTCCACGCAGAAAGCCAGCAGAGGGGCTGCCTGGGGCTCCTGGCAGGCTTGGGACAGCTGGCCGTCTTCCCTGCTCTTTGCATTTATTTTTTAAGCAACTCTTGAGAAATGAGATCCTAGAGGCAGGAGGCCTGACGGGATAGTCAGTGACATTTCTCGGTGAGTCAGGGGCTCCCCACTTCCCATCCAAGTGGAACCCTTGTTAGCTGACAGCTCCATTCACTGCTTGTTGCATGCCAGGCCTGGACGTGACCCGTGTTCTCCTGTAACATCCTCCCGACATCCTGGCAGGGGCCCCAGCGACCTCATTTTTTTCTTGGCGGACTCGAGGCTCAGAGAGGTTCCGTAACCCAGCCAAGATCACACAGCAGAGGAGGGAACCGTAGGGACCTGAGGTGGAGGCCTGGTCAAGGTCTGGGTCTCCATCCTGGAGGTTCTCAGGGTGTTGGTACCCGTGGGCTTCCACCTGCCCTAAGGGGGCTGCCCGCTAATTGGGAAGTGCCCGGACACAGAGAGTATGAGGGCCGCACAGTCCTTTCCAAGAGTGGGTGGGGGATGTCGGGGCGACTGCTCCCGCTTACATGTGGGGGTCATTTCATCTGTCCTCAGAAAATAGGCCCCTTTGGTGACTATTTGGTTTCTTTCTGTCTTTGGGTTTTATTTCGTTTCAGTATTCTAAAGGAAGTCAGCTGTTTCCAGTAAAATGGATGCATATGTGGGGGAGGGGGCCCAGAGTGGTGGGCGTTGTCTGAGTTTGAACCCTGCCCCCCAGTGGAGGGGGGCATGGGCAGGTGACTCACTGCTTCCTCACCCGTGCTGCGAAAGGCAGGATTGCACTATAGCCTCCTCGGCCTTTGAGGGAGGAGAGGGGGAGAGGTAGGGAGAGCATCCTGGGTCCCATGCAGCCAGACGTGGGGTTCCCTGGGGCGCCTGCAGGGGCCAGGGTCCCCGAAGCCTCCCTGCTGGCGGCAACTCCTCCTCCATCCTGCCAGCATCCTTCCGGGGTGCTCTCAACAGCAGCCTGGGGGTTCCAGAACGTCTGTCCCGTGGGCCCAGCAGTCCTCCCCTCGGACCCTCTGCTTTCACCAGGGCCAGAGAGAATGTGGGGGTGGGGAGGGGATCCAGCCTGCCCATCGCTGTGTTCATAGGCACTTCCCTGTCCTGAGCCTCTGTTTCTACGTCTACAAAAACAAGGCTGAAGACACTGAGGCCTGCCCTGCAGGCACTGGGCTGGGAGTCAGTGGCTTCTTTGGTCATCTCCCTGAGGGCCCCTGTGCCCACCTAGCCCTACCCTCCCGGGGCTGGCAGGACTTCTCAAGGAAGGAACTCTGTATCCACTCTCCAGATCCTGGGCCCCAGCATAGCCCAGCCGTGTCGTCTCTCTGGGCTCCCTGCCCTCATCCTAGAATGGGGGTCAGCCTCCTCGGGGCCCTTTTGGCGTGGCTGGTGAGAGCGAACTGGGTCCGCTCTTGAGAGCAGGTGCTCCCCTGCATTCGTCACCCACCGCAATGCTGACACGGACCCTGGGGACCCCAACCCCTTCCAGCCAGGGGCTCCGGGCCTGGGCACTGGGTGTGTTAAAGATGCGGAGGGAGCACGCCTGAGAGGGAGGCCCCCAGCTCAGGTCCCAGCGTGGGGGTGGGGTGGAGGTGTGTTCCGCCCTGCCCCCCAAGCAGAAAGAAAGAAAAGGGAACTGCGATAGGAGCCGATAGGCCTGGTGGTAGAGCAGCCCTATCGCGTTATCTATCTGCCTGCCGCTCCCAGCGGTTCTGTTGTTTCCTCTTATCTCACCCACCAAAATGCCAGGAACAAAGCCTGTGCACACACACACGCACACACCCGCCAGCCCACCACCCTGCAACTCAGAGCCACAAACATGGTGCCACCAGATCTAAGGTGAAAGCCGGAGGACTGGGTCCTCGTAAAGCCGTCATCAGTGTCGTCACCACTTTGCAAGGAAGCCAAAATATAGCCCTCCCCGAGACAAGACGAGGCAGCTAAAAATAAGATTGGCCCTAGAGGGCCTCCCTGGAGGGAAGGACTCAGCCTTGCGGTGGGAGCCAGACTGGAAGTGAGGTCCCAGCTGTGCTGCTGCGTCCTGGCTGTGTGACCTTGGGTCGGTATCTTTCCTGCTCTGAGTCATCATAATGGGTAGGAGGGGGAGGATTTAAGGAAGAGCCCGCACCATAACCAGAGTTCTTATGCAGCAGGTGGCCCTTTGGGACCCAGACTTGAGGTTAAGACAGGTCACCCTGAGCCCAGCACCCACCCACCCCACCTAGAGCCTGCTCCCCCACCCCCATCAGAGCCCCAGCCCTTAGCGCTCAGGCTCCCCAGAACGGCCGGCAGAGGCAGTCTCCCCCAGAGGTAGCCCCCACTCCAACCTGCCAGGTCCCCCAGTACCCGCCGGTCCCTACAGTCAGGTAACCGAGATCCTAACCTGTGTGTCCTCAGCCAGTGGAAACGCGGCATGCAAATGAGCAGGAATGAGCGCCGGGGATTGGCTGAGCACTGTGGGAGGAGCGGCCTCCTCAGTGGGCGGGGCCTCCAGGGGAGCCCTTAATATGGGGAATAGTGTCCTGGGCAGGACCTTTCCCCAGTGCTGGAAACCCCAGTCCAGGCCTCACATTAGTCTGGACGTTGGAGGGGGATGGACAGGCGGGCCTTTGGGTGACCTCCTGCTGACCCACAGAGCCCAGACCCCCACACCCTGAGTTGGGGGCCCAGGACTTAGGTGTTCCTGGGATCAGGGCAGCCAGCCGACTCCCGGATGGGAACACGGAGTTCAAGAGCAGGGCGGGACAGCTCAAGGCCGGCCAGCTCCCCCTCCCACTGCATGTGTCTGGGGCACCTCCAGACCTGATGTGAGCTGCCCCCTCTCCCTCCGCACTGCCCACTGGGATCCTCATCTGGACTCTCACTCTGCCAGCTCCATGTAGCCCCAGGCTGGAGGCAGGGGCCTCAGCATCATCCCGACGCATCACAGACCAACCCTTTGGCCAAAACTGCTAAGTGGTCCGTAAGGCAGGCAGACCTGGCCTGGCTGCCTCCAGGGTGTCTGTGCGCTCCCTGGGGCTTGCCCTGGGGCTTGCCCTGTCCGCACAGCGAGAGCTCACCCAGTACCCTGTCTGGTGTGGGGGCTTCTCTCCTGTCTGTGGCTGAGTATATTCTGGAAACTGGGGTTCCCTGCAGCTCCCATCCTAGAAGTTTACACGACAATGGACCATGTCTCTAGGAAGCAATCAAGAAACTTTGGAGAATTCTCACCGTGTTGAGGGCAGTTTGCATCCCCTGGGATGTCTTGTTGGCAAGATGGGGCCCAGAATCCGGCCAAGGCCCCCCCGGCTCCCACGGCACCCACAGGGCTCCATGACCTGAAAAGCAGTCACAGGCGTGGGTGTTTTTCAAAAATGCTTAAGTGGAAAATTGAGGTGAGGAGGGAAGGAGTTTGGGCTGAGATCAAGGAGAAGGAAGCGGGGAGGGGGCCTTTGGACCAGAACTGGAGTGCCGCCGGGTGACTGCAGCAGAGCTGCTCTGTCTCCCCCGACAGTGCAGGGCATACAGCAGGCACTCCATACATGCTCCCTCAACTGAGCTTCCCTGGCCCAGGGGAGCAGAGTGAACCCAGGGAACAAAGAGAGCTGGAAGAGGGAGCTGTCGTGGGTCATGGCCACCTGGGATGTGGACACGTGGGTCATGGGCAGGGCTGAGGCTCGCTGCTTCAGGACGCCTGGGAACGGACAGGGATGGACAAGAGACACGCAGAGGTGCACGGTGTGTGTGGGGCAGAGGGAACAGCAGCCCTACAGGGAGACAGACAGCTGGCTGAGGGGAGAGGATGCTGGCTGAAGGGGGTGTATCCAGGCCAGGGAAGCCTGGCCCCTATTAGGAGAGACCAGCAGGGCTGGGCCATGACCGGCCACAGAGATTTGCCCAGGACCGGTCAGCGCACCCAACCGCCCTCGTGGACTCGATGCCCTCCCCAGCATCCCCAGCCCCTACCCGTGGACACAGGACCATACCCCGCCGAGGCCTGGCCTGTCTCCCAAGCTAGCATGTGGCCTGGGGCAGCATGGTGGGGCAGGCTGTGGAGGGGTGTGTGTCTGAATCCGTAAGGGAGGGAACAGGCACTCAGGTAGCCCCACTATTGCTTGTGGTGATAGGTGGCAGACCCACATGTATGTGTGTGTGTGTCTGTGTTTGGTAAATTCACGTGATGTGAAACACCGTGTATCCATTTCAAGTAACTCAGTGGCAGTAAGTCATTCACAAGTCCATCACCACTTTCCATTTCCAGAAATTCTCCATCTTCCCAATGAGGCTCTGTCCCACTGAACCCTGACCGCCCCCCCACCCCCCCAGTCCCCTAGCCCCCGCAGCCTCCTTCTTTCATCTGTGAACTTGAGGCTGATGGTTAACTTCCACTTTACACCTGAGGAGCCAGGCTCAGGGTGGTGAGTGGCCATCTGGTATCCCCGCCCCCAGCTTCCTGGATGCTGTGGCTCCAGGCCCCACAGGCCCCACAGGAGGTCGGGGCTCAGGCCCTGCACAGCCACCAACTCCCCGTGGGCCCCGGAGCCCAGCCACTTCTGGCCTGGGTTTCCCCATCTGTGCAGTGGGGGCAGAGGGGATTGGGCTACTTCTGACCAGGGACACCAAGCAGGAAAAGAGGCCCTGCCCCCAAAGGACTGTGCTCCTTCCTCCCTCACTGCATGCCATCCCCAGGTGCTGGAGAAACACCCACGGCGCTGGCCTCGAGTCTGGACACTAGAGTCTCACAGGCCCAATGCGCATCCTGGTCCTGGCTCTCCAAGCATCCAGAAGGCCTGCCTGGAGGAGGAGACACCTGCCCCCGCCCTCTGGGTTCCTGGAACCCAGAGCCCAGGTGGGTGCGGGAGTCCCCGTGGCGAGAGGGCCCTCTGCAGCGTGGGACCAAGGCAGTTGTGCCTGGGGGCAGGTCTGGCCATGGGCCTCTTGGGGCCGCAGCCCCCAGGGGTGAGAGTTGAGGAGGGCTTGGCGCCCAGCCCATGCCCCCCAAGTCTCCCACCCCCCATCAGATGGCAGGGCCTGTCACACGGAGCCCCAGCCGGGAAGTAGTCTGCCTCTACCCGTCTGACGCAGGCTGCGCGGCGACGGCTCCATTAGCCGCGGCCCCGCTCCCATCTGTCAGCCTTATCGGCCCATCTGGAGAGAATCTCTCCGCGGCCCCGTCCTCGTCCTCGGGCGCTCCTCCTGTCCTCTCCTCCCCCGCCCCCCGCCCGCTCATGGCTGTGCCACAGCATCGGTCGCCCTGCCACACGCCACGGCCTTGACTGCCGCTCCTGCCCCGCGAGTGGCCTCACGCCCTCCTCCTCTCCACCAGTCATCCGTGGGGTCTCTGCCACACACGCCAGTGTGTTCTGGAAAACCCCAGCCCTCCCCCCACCCCCACCCCTGGCCACGTGGTCTGCACCCCTCCCCCAGGAGCGTCTGTAATCGTAATCGGTTCTCCAGAGTGAAACAATCTCGCGTAATCTATCAGCAGCTATCAGGCCCATCGGAGGGCCGGGAGTGGCCAGGCCCAGAGATGGCGCCAACCTCTAGCGTTGATAAAGTTTCCGAGCTCAGCGGTGATGAATGTTGAGTAAGTGCAGGCCGCCGGTAGGATGTGGACTTGGCAGGCGCGGCTCTGGCTGAAACCGATCTCTCCTCTATCAGTCAGGCTGGGCTTTCTCAGGCCCCGTGCTTTCTTCCCGCCCCCTCTGCCTTGCCCGCCTGGGCCTCTGCCCCCAGGGACCAAGGTGGGGGACCAGCCCACTGGCCCTGATCTGAGAGACGGGACAGGCTCCAGGCAGGGAAGAACCCAGAGCCGACCTGAGAAGGTGGCAAAGAACCAGGGGCAGCCTGGAGGTGGCTGCCGGGCCATGGCAGCCGCTACCTGGGGTCCTTCCTGCAGTCCAGGGTCCACATTCTGCTGTGTCCCACGGTGCTGAGAATAAACCCTGATTGGCCGGCCTCTCTGCCTCTCTCTCGGCCTGGTGCTCCATCCTCGGCTGCAGCAGCCAAATCACCAAACTCTTCTCCAATCCCGGGATTTTGCACGGGCAGTTCTCCCTGTTCACAGTCACAGCTTAAATGTCACCTCCTCCGAGAAGCCCTTGGTGACCACTCCATACCCACCCACCATTCTTTTTCCTGCACCCTTCCTGGCCCTTCATGGTATCTGAGGTGTGTCCCTGGTCTGGGCCTGTTTGCCCACAGTTAACCCAACATGTGGCAGGCCTGGTGGAGGGAATCACGGTGCTCCTGGGAAGGACACCCCCATGCAGGGGGGATCTTTATCTCCTGAGAAGCCTTTTCCTGTCCACCTTCACGGCAGCTCTTCAAGGTCCATGAGTGGCCCCCTGTCTCTACAAACAGGGACAGCGGGTTGGGGGCGTTGGGCCTCGGGGAGAATACAGGACTCTGGGAGGGAGAGCACATGGCAGCCTATCCACTACCCCAGATGCAAGGCCTTGGGCAAGTTTCTTTACTTCTCTGTGTCCTGGTTCCCCCACCCTCCCCGGAGGATTGGGTCACATCAGGGGTCGTTACAAGTGTCATGATGGTTGTGGCATTGCTCCTCCCTGGCAGAGATCCCAGAGCTGCTCGTGGTCCTGCCTGCCCAGTGCAGCCTTGAGGGGTGATGCGTGTGTGGGGGGGGTGTCCAGTCATGGTCCTTGGACAGGGGCAGTTAAGACCCCCAAGCTCACCTGTCAGCTCCAGGCTGGCTGCAGGAGGAAGTGATGGTGGCTGGGCTCAGGGCCCCGTGGGTCTTGGTGTCCTATTTCCCACAACTCCTCCCTGCCGGCCTGTAACCCCCTACTCACCAGGACTCAGAGACCCAGGCAGGGCCGGCCAGCTTATCTTCCACCAGTGGGGGCAGGTGGCATGCTCAGGGCTCCCGGGACTCATTCCCTGGTCACACCCACCCCCCAACAAGCAGGCTCAGCCCCAAGGCTCCCCCCCAGGGCTAACCAGATGCCCCCATGCCCCCACTGTGCCCTGGCTCCTCCCCTGGGGGCCCCGTGGCCCCCAGCCTGTTCCCTTCCCCCACCCATTATGTGGTCACCAGAATCCCTGAGCACCAACTGTGGGCCAGAGCTGAGGGTGTCCCAGTCTCGGGGCTCAGACAGAGGAGGGGTGATGGAACAAGTGTGCCATGAGGAGACAGTGCTGCCTTGCCAGAGCCAGGGGCAGGCAGGCACTGGTGTGGTCACGGTGGGCCATGGCCCATGGGAGGTCTAAGTGAGCATCACCAGGAACCAGGGACGGGGAGACAGGTGGAGACAGTCACTCAGCATCCGTGCTGACGACCCCAAGAGAGAGGCTGGGGGAGCTGACGAGTGTGGCCAAGGTTAGGGAGGAGGCCTGGGGTGGTCCTCCAGGCTCAGCAGCTGCAGCGGACAGCAGGGCTCCCGTGTCCGGGGCTGGGGAACAGGGGATCCCCAGGAGTGGGCCTGCTGGGCTCACTCTGCACCCCCCACCTACCCGCTCTGCTGTCTTCTGGGCACCCAGGAATTCCCTCCACAGCTGACAGCCCAGCTGCAGACCTCCTGCAAGGGCGTCAGCACATAAGTCGGAGGGTCCTGGGAGTGGAGACAAGGAAGCTGGGATCAGGACCCTATGGCCAGAGGCTGGGTCAGCTGAGGGTGTGGAGAAGTGACTGAGAAAGGTGTTCGATGCCATAAAGGGGCTAAGATTGACCCCTGCAGAGCTTTGGGGAGAAGCCAGTGGGCATTTGGGCTGCTGGAGTATTTGCACAAGCCTGAGCCACGGGAGGCCCGGGTTTCATTTGAATTATGTAGGACTGTCCTGTTCCTCTTTCTTTTCCTTTGGCTACAAGGGGTCTCACTTGCAGCATGCAGGATCTTCCCTGTTCATTGTGGCGTGAGGAATCTTTAGTTGCAGCATGCGAACTCTTAGTTGTGGCATGTGGGATCTAGTTCCCCGACAAGCGATCGAACCCGGGCCCCCTGCTTTGGGAGCATGGAGTCTTAGCTACTGGACCCCCAGGGGAAAAGTGAAAAGTGAAGTCGCTCAGTCGTGTCGACTCTTTGCGACCCCATGGACTGTAGCCTACCAGACTCCTCTGTCTATGGGATTTTCCAGGCAGGAGTACCAGAGTGGGTTGCTATTTCCTTCTCCAGGGGATCTTCCAGACCCAAGGATCGAACCCAGGTCTCCTGCATTGCAGGCAGATGCTTTACCCTCTGAGCCACCAGGGAAACATGTCTTTAAATGAACAGGCTTCCAAAAGTTGAGTGATACCTAAAAGGACGAATGTCACTATATGCGAAAGCTATCTCCTTGCAGTGTTTTAATTTGTTAAAAGCTGGGGTAGATCACAGCACTCTATTCCTAGGAGTGTGGGGCCCCCATTCCTAGAGAGTATGGCCCTGCTAAGCTCGGTTCTGAGCACCCAAGTCCCTCCTTGCCCTCCAGTGACCCAGAGTGGGTTGTGACAGCAGCCAGCCACCTCCTGGGCCTGCCTCGCTGGGGACACCGTGCCCACCAGCACCCCCAGGGTCGATCTGGGTGCCCTGGGGGCTAGAAGGCCTCATGGGTCAAGTCCAGCTCTCAGCCTGGAAGCAAAGGCAGGTGACCCACCGCTCACAGCACCACAGCCATGGAGGGGGGCTGCGCCGAGGGTGGCCCTCGCCCACACCTGCTCCTCTGCAAGGAGTTGCGAGCCCCCCAGTGTACGGTGCGCCTGAGTGCGTCCTGCTGACCCTTAGCAGGAGTCAGTCTGTCCCCCCGACCCCCGTCTCCTCTGTCCTCAGGGCCATGCCCTTCCTGGGCAGGTCGGGGGCGGGGGGGCGTGCCAGGACCAGCGCAGGAGGGCGTCTGGGCCCAGGCCCCCAGCGCACAGAGGTTCAGCCCCTCACTGTCCCATCCGCAGGGCAGGCTGCCCACTCAAAGAAGCCAAGATTATCTCGCCAACATCCTCTTTGTGGTCGCCCTGGCTGTCAGCGGGGCCTGATCCTGGGTTGATGGCGGCTGGCGGGTCACCGCGGGGGCGTGTGCGCCCCTCCCAGTCCTAGCCTCCAGAAGACCAAAGGCCTCTCTGCACTCGCAGGGAGCCATCCCATCATCACGGCTGTGGGCACACCTTCAGCCTGGGAGCAGCAGCCCGCTAGGCCGACTGCGGCAACGTCTTCCGAGACGTGGTCTGCAGCAGGGTCGGGGGTCTCCCTACTGGGGGCACTGCGGGGCAGCAAAGCATCAGAGCACCCCACCCCAGGGAGAATTGCAGACAAATGTGAGGCTGCAGGGCCGACCTGGACTTGGTGGGGGGTGGGGGGGGTGGGGATCTCACAGAGGGAGGAGGAGGCCTCAGCTGGGCGGGGGGTGGGACATCGTGGCCAAGGGCCCCTGGTGGGAGGGTGGGTGTGGGAGGACCCACGGGCGCCCAGGCTCCCAGCCTCCTCCAAGGGGCCTGTGCCTCTATGCTGTGCAAGCCTCTTAGGGCCCAGGGGCCGGGACCCACCTCCCTGCTGAGTGTTGGCAGAGGTGTAAGAAGTCCTGACTTAATGGGACCCTCCAGGCCTTGGTGATCTTCCCTGGGCCCGAGACTCTGTCTCTACCCCGCTGCCTACCGCTGTGCCTCTTTCCTGCCTGGGCTCTGAGGCGTGGGACAGCCCTGCCCTTCACCCTGGCCCCATGCGCCAGGTCCGCCCTGCTCGCCCGCCCCGGCCAAGGGCTCCTCTTCTCACTCGCTTTGCTCCATCCAACTCGGCTTGGCTCCTTGTGAGAACTGGGGGTGAAGGAGGGGTCATGTGGCCCCAAGGGGCTGGGGCAGCTTCTGCACTCAGGGCTTCGGCTCCCTCCTCCACACAGCTGCGCCAGAGCCCCTCCTGCTGGGGGTGGGTCACCAGAGGTCCCACGGGCCCCCCAGGGGTCAGGCTTCAGACCCACACAGTCTACGAGTGTGGCCTGAGCCCCCAGGACACAGCACAGCCCCGCGGGGAGAGCGGGCCCGTCCCTACCGCCTTCTGTCCCCGCCGTGGCCCGAGCTGCCCTGCTGCCCAGCGATGGGAAAGTCTGAATCTGTTGCTATTTTCTCTCTGTTATCGGGCCCTTATCTGGTCACTGTGCCGCCCAGAGGCCAGGGTCTCTCCCTGGCAGCCCCGTGCCTCTCCTGCCCGCCAGCTGACCAGAGCCAGCGAGACAGGGGGCCAGGCCTTCCACCAGCCTGGGGGGCAGTCTTTCTCCTCCGCCCACGATGCCCTGCCCAGCCCCCAGCCCCTCATATCCCTCCCTCTGCCACGCCCCTCGGTCTTTACCCCCATGCACCCTGAAACCCGCCCAGAGGAGTCCATAGGGCCCCTCCCTGGGGAGCTCAAACCGTAGCAACAGTTGTAATATAGTCAGGCCTGTGCTCAGCACCCACTGACACCACCTCACTGAGCCCTGACCCCAGCCCCGGACACAAGCTGCTCTCGCAAGCTGCTTTCCACGTGGGACCTGGGCTGGAGGGGTGGGTGGCACACAAGGCCCAGGCCTCTGCTCTTCCTTCCTCCTGGAGTGCTCTTCCCCAGCCCCACTTGCAGGCAGTCTTCTGTCCCATCCCAGATCGCCGCTTACTTGTCACCTCCTCCAGGAAGCCTTCCCTGACTGGCCTTACCACCTCTCCTTGGTGGCAGTAGCCACACTTGCATTTTTCACATCTTTTTTTTCCTGGGGGATGGGGGGCAGGCCATGTGTTGGCTGCAGGGTCCCCAGGGCCTGGTGCAGGAAGGTGGACTCAGGGGAGGTTTCATGAGTGAATAGAGAACTAGGGAGTGAACAGCGGTTGAGCAGGAGGCTGTGGGCACCCATGTCCACCGCACTCCAGGTGGGGACCTGAGCAGGGTCGCGTGCCCACCAGTGTCCATCCCACCCCTGGGCCAGTGGGCCTGTGAGCATGACCAGGCCCCGGCCCCAACACTGAGGGAGGCCTGGCAGTCCCACCTCCCCTCCTCCTCTGTGCTTTCGGGACACAGAGGACCGCCCCACAGCTGTGAATGACTGTGTAACACAGCAGCTGCGTGGGGGGTCTCGGGAAAGGCCCACATCCGGGTCACGCATGGAGTCCAGGTGCGAGGCCGCCGGACTTGGCCCCAATTCTTTCACTTAATGTTTCCAGTGGCCTTGGGGGTGAGCACGGTCTGCAGAGGCCGGCAGGGTTCACCCGGGGCCTCTGGACTTCCCGACTCTGCGCCAGCTCCCTTGGGGCCACCTCGGGGGCTTTTGTCCCCCTCAGCCGCCAGCTCCAGCTTTTTTCTGGGCAGTCATTCAAAAGGACCCCCAGCTGTCTCACCATCAAAGCTGGGAGGACCAGGCAGCCCAGGACTTGGAAGGAGCAGGGATCGTTCCTCCACACAGAGTCTGTCTCAGTAATTCAGTTTTAAAGCATGAAAAAAGGGAGTTGATGAAATTCCACTATCAGCGCCAAGCCAATATGCAAAATATCTCACCCCCAATCAAATAGCTATTATGTTTTCATTTCCATTTCGGCGTCCGGCTTAATGAGCAGGAGACAGATCGGCTCGCGGGGTGTCTGCTTGCCGTGATAACCGAGGGGCTCCGGGCAGCGGGGGCTGCGCCCAGCGCAGGTGACCAGCATTGTCCCGCGTGGATGCCTCCAGACAGGTGCTCGGCCTTGGACCCCGCTGTCCACCCCTCCGGGCAACGGGGCTGGTGTCACCCTCACCCCAGGTCACGGGAGAGGCCTGAGCAGCAGCCAGGAAGTTGCAGTGTTGGGGGGTTCTGGCCGAGGGCCTCTGTTGACTCACCTGCAAAGTGGCCACGACTGGGGCTCAACTCTGGGGCGTTGGGAGGCCCCCAGGCACTTGCCCGTTGCACCTGACATCCGGGCCTGCCTCCCGCTGCTGCTCCCCATTCACACCTTCCCCACTGTTCTCCACCCCTGGGTTACGAGGCCAGGGAGGGCTTAAGGGGGAGACGTTTGTAGATGCTGAGCGCAGGGCTCAAAGACACGTGAAGCTCCATAGGAGCAGTACGCCTCCCCACCCTGGCCCCGTTTCCCAGGCCCTGCTGGGTGCAGGGCGTCAGTAACTGTTAATGTTGGTGTGATGTTGATGTTGGTGATGTTGGTGTTTCCTGCACACTTACTGTGTGTCAGGCCCTGATCACGGCTCCATGCAGATGAAATCAGGCTTCATGATGCGGGGTTGGAGCTATTACGATTTCTGAGCGCAGAGAGGTGGAGCGACTTGCCTGAAGTCACACAGCAAGGACCCCGCCTGCCTGGCCGAGGGCTGGCCTGGCCCAGCTGCTGGGGTGTCTGGGCAGAAAGGGTTCCTCAGGGATAAGCGGGGTCTTTTCTGGCCCAGGGCGCTTCAAGAAGCAGCAGTGTCCCTCTGGTCAGTGGAGAAACTTTCCTGCCCCCCTGCCCCCTCAGGTGGAGCCGGGACCCAGGTGCCCAGGTGGCCCCTGGGGTGTCACAGCGGCAGGGAGGCTCCAGCAGAGGATCCAAGGCCTCGTGGGGCAGGATTCACAGCATCACATCCCATCACATCCCTCTTGTGGGCCTGGAGCCACTTGCTGGTTGGCGATTGTCTCCCGTGTTATCAGAGCATTAATTGTGCTAGAATGAATTAGCGCCATTAGGATAAATTGCTGCGGCCGGCAGCCTCTTTCTTCACGCTCCTGTCACGCTTTGTGCCAAGCGGATGCCTTTGTTCTTTCATAAATGGAGCCGCCAGGAGCTGGGGCCTCCCTGGGTGGCTGAGGCCCACCTGGGCGGGAGAGTGGGATGGGGAGAGGCAAATGCCCAACCCCAGGACTCTGGTCCCCGCAGTCCCTGAAAGCAGGAGCTTCGCACCCCTTCTCCGGAGCTGGCCACTGAGGCCAGGAAGTCCCTGCCATCTGCATGAGGGCCCACAGCTTCGGGGCCCCCTCTCCACTCTGAGTAAGCTGCCGAAGCACCCGGACTCTAGAAAGAGGCCGGCAAATGGGCCGACCCCAGGCCTGTGTGCTGCGCCCTGCAAGGCGACCGGCAGTGCTTGCTCCAGCCAACCCCACGGGCGGGGGAGGTCACAGAGGGTCAGGCCACCCACTCACCCCAGGGGCACGAGTCGGACCCTCCCAGCCTGCCGTGGAGCCTCCCTTGTGGGCGCACGGAGGAGAGTGCGCCATGCCATGAGGGTTCACCCCAGGGCTGGTTCTGTGTCTGAGCCCCACGGCCACGAGAGGTGAGCGCCAGCCGGCCCACCTCCTGTCCTTACAGCTCCATGGGGGCCTGGAGCTAGAATCCAGGGGTGCAGCTGAGCAGTGGGCGGGGAGGGGCGGGGCAGGTGTCCCAAGGAGGAGCTGGGAAGGGGGCGGGGTGAGGGTCTGGGGGATTGGCGGCGGGTGAGGTGGGACAGCTGCTCTCCACCGGTCTCGTGCCCCCTGCACAGGCACCGTCCTGACTCTGCCACCCTGGCCTGCAGGGTGGGGACCCTGCAGTGGGGACCCCCGGCAGGTTGCTCAGGTGGTCTGGGGTCAGGCTGCCTGCTCGGCTGTCAGAAGAGCCCTGCAGGGCGCCGCCCGCCCCCCCCCCCGCCCCCCGCAGGAGCCTCTGAGGGAAGATGATGGGCTGGTTGCAGGCACCTTCGTGCCCACCTGTGCCTCATCGGCCATTGCCCCTTGAATCGGGTTGACGAGCTCCTCCTGTGGGCCAGGCCCTGGGGCACGTCCCCGGACTTCGGAACCCTGAGTGTGGGGACTTCCTGCAGGAGGGGGCCCAGGCATGGGGGCGACTGCGCAGAGGCCGGGGTGATGTCTCCCTTGGGGGGCCCGGCGAGCAGACCCGGGCAGCGGGTGACTGGGTGACCCCCAGGTGTGGGAACCGGTGCAGGGCTTGGGGTGGGTACAGGGGCGGGGTACACGCATCCGGGGGGACGCCCTGCTCGTGGTCGCCCCCTTGAGGCCTCTGACCGCGTAGGGGCTGAGACTCCGCCTGGTTCCCGCTGCGCCGGCCCCCGGGGCTGCGCCAGTTCTGACAGGGTCAGGGGGCCGGTGGTGGGTGCACTGTGAGGGGGCAGCGCCTCACGACTCCTCTGGGGCTGTGTCCGCAGGTTCCCTCGGAGATATGGAGGCCAAAGAAGAGGCCCAGGCCGCGGACTCCAGCCTTCCAGAGCGGGAGGCCACAGCGCTGGAGCCCGAGCCCGCAAGCCCTTCCAGTCCAGGTGAGTTGGGCAGTGGGTCCCGCAGGCCTGGCCCCGGCCTCCTGGGCTGCCCCCCATCCTTGCCACTTCACATGAGCCGGTGCCCGCCGAGGACTCAAGTTTCCACATGTGTGAAATGGGCGTTGTGCTGAGAGGTGCCTGCGGGCCGGCCGTGCCCAGCAGGGCCAGGAGAAGGCGTGGAGGGGGTCGGGGATGGGGGTCTAGAAAGCTGGGCCCTTCATGGCGCAGATGGGGAGAGCGAGGCCCAGAGGGGGCAGGTCTAGTCCAGGCTGAGTTGGGGTCACGTGGGCTCCAAGTGACCTCCCCGACTCAGTGAAACACAGACGCTTGCCTCAGCACATGGGCTCCCTTTACAAACGAGAGAATGAGGCCCCAAGAGGCTAAGTGATTTGCCGGGGGTCACCCTGCCTGTGAACTCCCAAACAGAATCCCACCCTAGGTCTGGATTCAGGTGGACTCCCCTGCTCTCTGCCGGCTACCCTCACCACCCCACCCCACCCTGGGCACCTGGAACCTTTCCTTGGGCCCTCCTGGTGGCAGCGTCCCAGGGGTTGGGGATGTGTTTCTGAAGCTGAGGACAGGACTTGGGAGGAGAGATTCCCACACACACCCAGGGGTGGATTAACTGACACCAAGGAGTCTCCTCTGGCCAGGTCCCTGGAAGGACCTCAAAGCTGGACCAGCCTCTCGGGCCAGCCACATCCTCAGATTGCCCCAGAGACCCCGAGGAGGAGGGGCCTCCCTGAGACGGAGGCCCTGGGGGAGGTCAGTGCCCTCACCCCTGTTTTCCAGAAGAGGGGCCTGAGACTGGGGGGCAGTCAGTAGAAGGTTTGGGGGTGGGCTCTGAGTCCTGCTCACCTCACCCCGCCCCCCTCTGCCCTGCTGGCCGTGGGTGGAAACCTCACTCCCACCCCTGCTCTGTGCCACAAAGCCTGGTGCACAGAGGCAGAGTCACCCCCAGGCCATAGTGTGATGGGGAGGCAGTCACAGGACTGAGTGGTGCTGTGACCCGGAGTGAAGGCCAGATGGGTGGGGGCAGCTGTGAGCAGACCTGCAGGATGTGTGGAGCTGCCTGTGCAAAGGCCCTGGGGTGGGACACAGAAGGACAGCAGGACAGCCCAGCAGGGCTGGGACTGAGGGGCAGAGATTCCAGACAGAAGGTGAGGGGGCTTCTCACTGTGGACCCCCCACCCCCCTAAGGTGCCAGTGTCAGAGTCTCCCAGGGATAACCACAGGCCCCCAACAGGCCCCATCCTCTGAGACCTGCAGCCTGTGTGCCCTTCCCCAACGCAGCCCGTCAGGGTCCCGGCCCCTGCAGTGAGGCCAGGCCAGCAGGACTCGAGCCCAGGGCCAGGGCTCCCATCATCTTGAGCTCCCCTGAGCAGAGCGCAGAGCAGAGGGGCACAGGCCTGGACTCTGACACTCTTGTTCATGGCTATTTCTGTCTCTGCCTTCATCATCTCCATCAGTCACTTAGCACTGCAGCCAGCACCCGCCCCGCCCACCCCAGCCTGGCCGCGGCCTCAGCCCTCTCTGAGCCTTGGTTTCCACATCTGTAACTGGGCCTGAGCCCCTCAGTGGCCCAGGGCGTGGCGGGGAGCCCTCACCACCACCCCCATCACCATCAGGTGCTGCGAGCTCACGGGGGCCTCGCTCTCCAGAGGGCCAGTGGCTGGTTCCTGGTGGACTTTGCCCCTGGGAGCCGGGTCCCTTATCTGATCTGGGAGCTGGGCTGCATGGAGTGGGGGCGGGCCCGGGGAGGAGCTGGAAAAAACAGTCGGGGTTGCACCTGGCACAGACTGCAGTGATAACGCGCTGATGGGCGCGATAAGGCGGCAGGAGCAATGTCTGCCTGTCGGGCAGGCCCAGCGTGGCTCCCGCGCAGTGGCTGGAGCTCAGATGCCAGCCGCGTTGATTTATAGCCAAAAATAATAGGACTTTTATACCGTGTGATTGATTTATTCGATGTTAATCACAGCCCTTATCACAGTATTAATAATCTGCCTAGTGCGTGACGTCACCAAGGGGGGGCTTTTATGGGACCTCATTGATTGGGGGCCGCAGTGGTTATCGGTCCAGCAGGGAAGGCAAATATGCCCTTTGGGCTGGAATTGGGTGCGGGGCTTGGCGGAGGGGCCCCCAGCTGCCAGCGAGGAGACCGGGAGCCGGGCTGCGCGTGTGCCCGCTGGCCTGGGCGTGCCGAGAGGCCATCCACACTCTAATTATTAACAGCAGTGGGGAGGGCACCTATCACTGCTGCAGTTAATGAGGGGCTGAGGGTTTTTTTTAAGGCCGGGGGGGCAAAACTGAGATGTCTGATCGCACCCCAGTTTGAAGAAGCCTGGGTGAGGGGGCCACTGCAGCCACACGCTCACCCACCTGGCTTCAGTATCCCTCTCGGCCGCGGGCCGGGGTGGGCAGACACCTCGGTGTCCTGAGGCTCCAGGGAACCTACTGGTCTTCCTTTTTGCAGACGCTAATCCTCCACCCCCTCCGCTGCCGCCAGCCCCCACGTCCCCAGGAGGCCCTGAGGAGCCGGAGCATCGGGAGCCAGAGATGAGGCCGGAGGAGGAGGCAGCCAGCAGCCCCTGGAGCGGGCCAGGTAAGTGTGCCTGCAGCCGGGTCCGGCAGCGTCACCTCACAGGGCGGCCCTGGGGCCCAGCCAGTGGGGGGTCCTGAGAACCGGCCAGCTGACGGCGTGGGGTGGGGCGCGGTGGCCAGGAGGTGGGTGATGAGCTGTTGGGCCCAAGCCTGGCGGCTGTTCCAAAGTCCAGCCGGCCTGTGGGTCCGCAGGTTCCCTGGAGGGGGCACCTAGCTGTGCCGATGCTCAGAGCTAAACCAGGCCCGCGCAGTGGACGGGCCTCTGAGGGTTCCTTGGAGGCAGGGTGTGGTCTGGCTGGGACAGCGGAGTAGCCGTAAGACGGGAAGGGCATCCGCCAGGCGGGAGCAGCAGGGCCAAGGCAGGGTGGCAGGGGTGTGGATCTGGAACTGCCCGCGTGCCAGGCCCTCGCCAGCCAGGAAGGGGCTCTGGCCTCGGGGGGTGGGAGGGACAGGAGACTGGAGGCGGCTCCAGCCCCCGGGGGTTCCTGGACGAAGGGCGTGTCTTTGAAGCGGTTCTGTGCCTCCCAGCACTGCCCCGCCCCACCCCATTTGTAGCTGGAACTGTGAGCTCGGGGCCCACTAGGCTCTCCCCGAGGCGCCCCATTTCCACCGGCTTGAGTCGCAGGCGGGCTGGGCCCATCGCCTATTGCTGCGATTCCTAATCGGAGCTGATGGGCTCACCCGGCACAGTGCGGCTGGCCGTCTGGGCCCTGCGTGGGGGCCGCTAGGTGAGGGCGGGCGGGCGTGGCCCTGGTGAACACAGGGCCTGGATGGAGGCCGCACTCCCGGGCCAGGTGCGTGGCCACATAGCAAGCACGTACTGAGCACCTGCTGTGTGCCGGACGTCAGCTCTGAACAGACAGGCTCCTGGGGAACTGGGACACTAGTGCGGCTAGCAGCGCGGGGAGGGAGGTCGCAGGGGACGTGCAGCTAGGGCCTCAGCTTGTGGGGGCCGGGATGACCTCACCCGGGCAGAGAGGACCCCCGTGGTCTCCCAGGGGTGTTAGAGATGCTCTCCTGCCGTTCAGTTCTAGTAGCCCTGTGAACCTCGTTGTGATCCCGAGGTGCCAATGAGACAGTGCTGGATTGATTAGTGGTGTCTGCAGGACACCAAAGAGATGAGGGCTTATGTGTTTTCCGGGCTCCCTGCTGTCTTCACACACCTCTTTCTGCTGTATGTGCACGTCTGAGGCCCAGAGAGGGCAGGGTTGGCCATTGGTCACAACCAGGATGGGGACCACGACCACAGACTCAAGGCCAGGGGCGAGTCAGTCCACTGAGAGCGTGGGTGGGCCATGGAGCACCCTGGGTCAGACAGGCTGGGCCCCCGTGCTAGCCCAGGACGGGAAGGGGCGTTAGCACAGCCCCTCTGCTGCGGTCAGGACTCCTCGGCTGTCCCCACGTCACCCTGGTGACCCAGTGACAGGCAGGGAGGGGCCCCGGGAGCCCTGGCCAGCTGTGCCCACAGCGCACGGAGCACCTGGCCAGGGACAGGCCTCAGGCCACGTGTCTATGCAGCCCGCACCACCGGTCGGGGATGGCTGAGCTGGACACCCCCCTGCAGGGCCAGGCCTCTCCACACACAGGGGACAGAGCCGTGGGGCTGGGGCCGACTCTGCTGCCCCATTTTCCTTGGGTCTAGGATGAGGTAACAGCAAGGCACCTAAAGACTCCAAGTCAGCCCTGCTTTGGCCCCATGGCTCCCACACTCCAGGGTGGTCCAGGGACCACCACCAGTCCAAGGATTGGACCCTTTGCAGGCGGGGGCTGAGACTGCAGTCTGGAGCGTGACTGCAGTGACAAAGGGGCTGGGCTGTCCTCACACCAGCCCCTGAGGCAGGTGCAGAGCAGCCCTGGGGCTGGTCCACGTCACCGCCCAGAGGCAACACACCAGACTTCAGCCCTGGAGCTCTGGCTGTGCATGTGTGGACGCCGGCCCAGCTGTCCTGCGTTGGCCCCCGCCCACCGTGCGGCCTTCTTAGCATCCGCATCCATGTTCTACAGACGGGAAGGCAGAGGCCCCTGGAGATCAGGGCCTGGCCTCAGGGCGGCTGTGGGGGCCGTGGCTTGGGTGGGTGCACTCGGGTGCTTCCTGCGCTATTTGCATCTTCGGGGGGCCATGGGGGGGCTCCCTGTCAGTCCCCACAGATAGGAATTTCTGTGTAGTGGGCAGCGATGGGCCGATAAGCGGTCGCTGGCCAACCGCCGTGGTGGCCGTCCTCTATCAGACCCCAAACAGGCCACACTTATCGCCTGGCCGGGAAGCCAGAGAGGCCCCGTGGGCTCTTATCTTGTAGGGACCGCCCCACTGGTGATGGGAGGCAGGCCTTGCCGGGGCCGGCTGGATCAGCGTCCCCAGGGGCAGCGCCCGGCCCAGGGACCGGCCAACCAAGGGAAAGGGGTGTGCAGCCAAGCCTTCGCCAGGTCCTGGTGCCCTGGTGGTTCCCTGGCCCCTCCCGCACGGTCCCTCTGACCCCTTCCCCAACTGAGGATCTCTTGAAATCCAGTTCCTCCTGCCCCATCCCACGTGAGGACTGCCACCCTGGGGACCTGGCTTGTCAGGCCAGGGATGGTGGTGGGGGACTACCTTTCCTTCTGGGATGGAGGCGCCAGCCGGGACCACGTGCACCCTGTCCTGCCTGGCTCTGGGGGGCCACTGAGCCTCAGTTTCCCGTGTGAGGCCCAGGGCTCACACACATCTGGTGCGGCCCTGGCAGGGGGTGGCCCCCCACCCCTCGCCTTCCTGGCTACTGTCTTCTGCTGGCCAGGACAGCTCCTGGGTCAGACCCATGCCAGGGGGTGCTGAGACCGCAAGGTCCCAGGGCATGTGAGTCGACCCGGCAGAGAGGCTGGGCCACACGCCTCTGTTCAGCCACGCGTGGGTCTGGTGCAGCTGCCCTTCCTGCAGGGGTCCAGGCCCTGAGCAGAGACCCCAGGAGATACCTCCACCCCAGGCAGAAGGGAGGCCTTCCAGCTCCTCCTCCCCGGGGGCCCTGGACGTGCGCCACACACACGGTGAAATCTGGGCCACAGGGTGTTTGAGGGGCCTGTCAGCTCCAGCCTCGTTACTGCCCCCATGCCAACTGCCCCCCACCCCCGCACCCCACCACGACCCCAGAGTTCCAGAAACAGGTGGGGAGGCACTCAGGATGTCACTTCACTTCAGACGTCAAGAGCGTCGTCAGCTGCCGGCGGCTAGTTCTCAAGTGCGACTGCTTCAAGCGGGAACCCCATCCAGACCCGGCTGTTCTGAGAGGCCGGAAGCTGCCTGCCCAGGCCTGGGGCCAGCTTTGCTGAATGACTGGGGCAGCTTGCCTGACTTCTCTGGGCTTGGTTTCCTTGCCTTTATAAGCACGCAGAGCAGAGCCAGCTCCCCACTCAGTGCCAGCAGTCTGCCGGGACGGCCCAGGCCCCTCTGGGCCAGGGAGGGTCTGGGGGAGAAGCCACTGTGTGAGACCACGCAGCAGGGAGGGGCCCCTGCTGGTAACGGGCACCTTGGCCAGGGGTCCCTGCTGACCGTCAGGAGCCTGGGGTCCTGGCTGGGTCTGCAGAGAGGTCGCTCCCCTCCTCCGAGCGGCAGGGGCAGCAGCCCTGGGGGTGAGGCTGGTACGGAGGCCATACCAGCTGGGCAGGGGCACCCCCATCCTCATGGAGCCCAAACACCACCAGCCCCGTGGACTGTCTGGGAGGGGAGGGTCCTCGCCAGAAAAGTGACCCCAACACTGAGGTCAGCAGTTCCGCGTGGATGTGGGAGAGGAGAGTGCCCACCAGAGCACAGCCCACGCCAGGACCCCAGGGAGCTGAGCCGGGTGCTGGGGGGAGCCTCTTGTCCCAAGAGAGGGGGTCCCTGGGGCTGCCACTGGGAAAGTGAATGAGAGCAGAGCAGGGGACCCACCCCGGCCATGAGTCTGTGGGGCGGCTGCAGTCCACAGTGGGGAGGGGGTGTTGGGCACGGGGCTGCCCTGCCTGGTACTGTCCTCATCTCCCGCTGAGCCACCAGCCCGAGTGAGAGGGCAGAGGAGAGGGGTGGACGGCAGGGTGTTTTTATCTTTGAAATGACCTTGTTTGTGCAAGGGGCTGGCTGTTTAGAGTTCCGATATGCAGATGGCTGGGAGCTATAATCTGAAATCCCCACCTCGCATCTGTGATGGCCCTGCCCTACCTCTGCTCCGCGGCCCCAGTGACGGGCTCCCCCTTTGCCTCCCCAGTTAACGTGCAGGAAAAGCAGAGGGGTGGGTACACAGGCAGCCCCAGGGAGGGCTGCGAGCCCTGAGGGTCCCCTTCAACTGTGGAGGGTCCTGGCCCTATCACCCGCCTCATGGCCCCCGTTGCAGTGGCGGTTGGCGTGACCTCAGCCTCCTGGCCGGGGCATGAGAAATGGAGGGCAGTGAGTGGGGGCTGTGCTGGGTTTGGGCCCCCAGGGACCCGAGAGCCTCTGCAGCCAGACCTCGTGGGGGTCCCCTCCCCCCAGGGACTTGCCTGGGGCAGACCACATGAGCACTTCCCATCCAGTTCTCTGCGTGCCTGCCCAGGAGGCAGCATGGTCCAGACACCCCTGAGTGCAGGGCTGTCCACCTCAGGGGCAGTGAGCAGCTGGGGAGGGAAGGAGTGAACCTAGGGGACCCCAGGGCTCCCCACCAGCTCTGGTGGCTAGTCAAGTGGCCCTGAGCATGGCCTGGGCTCCACAGATGGCCAGGCCCGTGACCTGACAGTGTGGTCAGAGCCCCAGGAACAGGGTCCCTTCACCTGTAAGTGTATCGGGGCCTGGAACTCTTTCCTGGTGACCTGTGTTTACAAGACAAAATTCAGATGACCAAACATGAGGTGTCACCTTCTTGGTTCTCAGCTTCATCCCAGGCCCTTGAGGCCAAGATGGGAAGGCTGGCCACGTCCCCACTGCACTGCAGGTCAGCAGAGGGGACAGCCAGCTTGTCAGGCCACGACAGCACCATAGGTGTACCCCACCCCCAAGGTGCAGCCTAAAGAATACATTGGAGTGGGCCGAGGGTGTTCAGTGAGGAGCGGGCACATGCAAATGCCCTGAGGTTTGAACAGCATGGGCGCAGCTGGAGCAGGGTTGGGGAGAGACAGGACAGGCCACAGATGGGTCAGGGTTTGGGCTCAAGGCCATGGACTGTAGTGAGATGCCTCCACCGTCTTGGCTGTAACATGGGGTGGGCGTGAAGCAGGGTGTTTGGTTGGCCGCTGCCTGGAGAGTGGGCTAGTGGACACCACCTCTGGGAGCAGGGAGCGGGTATGACGGCTGCTGTTTTCCACTTGGGCCCCGGAGCGGCTTCTTCTCTGTGCAGGGTCCCGGGGTCTGCCGGAGGTCTGGCATGCTCGCCCAGGAGCATGCGCAAGGGTGTCGGGCTAGCCGTCTGGGTGCACTCAGTGGACTAATCTTGCCGCCTGGAGTTTCTCTGCAGACCTCAAGGTTTGTTATCGGGCGGCGGCGGTGGGCAGGCGGCTGAGGCAGGACGGCCCGTCCTGATGGACAGCGGGGAGATGGGCTGATACGGCCTGGCCACACGGCCCCTCCCGCCCGCTCGGCATGTGTGGGTGGGAAAAATCATTTCAGCTATTTTGTGTTATCACTGGGCCTGGCGTTGCGGCCCAATAGGCCCATTTATCTTAGATTAGCGGGGGGGGGGGGAGGGGCACAGGAGGGAGCAACGGCGGGCGGTGGGGGTCAGCCTGGGTTCAGCTCAGAGACCAGAGCCAGGAGCGCCAGGAGCCACCTTCTCTCCGTGTTCCACGCCAGATGTCCCCA